>NC_136640.1:5323333-5553333 GCF_949748355.1 Melanostigma gelatinosum
TACGTGTGAAGGCATACAAGGAAGTCCGTGTAATCACAGCCCCTGTGATTACCGGTGCTATGCGTTTCCTGAACAGTTGACCTCAGTGATTATCATCTGCTGATTCGATGAACAACTTATTACATTGTAATATTGCTGCATTCTAGATGTCTCAGTGGTATTTCATGTAGAGCAGTGATAGAGGCGATGCATGGGGTGTTATGAATGTAAAATGAACCCAAAAGAATCATTCTTCACCACAGAAAGCACCATGTTTAATGTATTTATCACTTTATAATGCAAATATCCAGACTATGAATTGCAATGCACATGTATGATATGAGCTGTAGCACTAAAACTACCTAATGTAACTGTGAAGAAAACTATTTTGCAATTGTAAAATGTAGATCGATTGTGTATGAGTGTACACACACACGAGTTGATCTTGAGATGCGTCTCATTCAGCATTTCCTGTTCTAGAGGGTGATGGGCTGAGCCAGACATTACTGCAGCACACTGAATACAAGAGTAGTGTCTGCTGCTTGAAACACACGCAAGCTTACACTGCACAAGAAGAAAGAAAGACATTATTTGACTTTTTTTTTAGAAAGGAATACTTCCTGCCCATGACGACAGACTGGAGCACCACAGCGTGCACCAGTGCTGTACTACTGGAAACACCCTCAGCATCACATGCTGTACAACAGCCTCTCTCCCTGCAGAGCACCCATTCTTCTTTTACTGCTCCCATTTCTCCCTTTATTACACTCATTATTTAGCATCCAGTCTTCCAGTGTAGACCAGTGGGAGTCCTCCCAACATGATTTATTCCACTAGCTGCTCACACGAATGTGCTTCTCTCTCTCTCTGTAGGAGGTTCAAATGGCCAACTGCTTTTTCCATGCTGCTCCGGCTTACAGCCAAAACTGAAATAAAAGAGTTGATGGTATCAAAGCGAGCATTGCTGTCACTGTTTGAGGACCCCTGTGGAGCATTGTCAGGCAGAGACAAATGAGACCCATCAAGCTGTGATAAATGGATCAGTGAAATGTTGAATGATGAGTTGTTTGTGTTGGCCTCATTTCTAGATAATAAGTCATGTTCAGCTGGCTCTGGGCGGGGCCTCTGTTTGTTTCTTATTTCAAACTCAAACCAAAAGGAACTGTCCCAGAGACAAAACAAGGACAACTATCGCCTCAAGCAAGGCACCAAAGTTTATAGTTTTAGTTAAACATCCAATTCATAACTTTATGGCTTATGGCTGTGGCGATCAGCCTCAGGTGAGAGCATGTGTGGTGGGCATACAGTAGTTGAGGGCACAAAGTAATTGTGATTGAAGGTTTGTATTCCACATAGATCTCCCCTCAGCACCACTGAGCTGAGACAGGGTTCATAGAGCTCCTCTGGCTGGAGTGTCTGCTGCACGTTAAAGAGAGTCCAGTTGATTTGTTTTGGAAAAAAATCACTTATATGTTTGTGCCCAGAGGCGTGAAACATGTCAATACTGTTATTGTATCACTACTGTTAATAGCATAACGATTTTAGATATTTATGTTGACATAGATCTATGACATATCTACTGTACGTTGTTTCCAAATGGACATTATTTATGTTAAACCCATGTTCTTAAAAGGTACAGACTGAACAGTGGGTATTTTCACAATCAGCTTTAAAACATCGACGAGTTTCAAAGGACCCACAGTGAGAATCATGTCTGCACAAGATGAAGGTTCTCCCCAACCTCAAAAGTAGACAGTTAACACAATTTTACAGCAACTCTCTGATTAGAGACAATTCTTCAGGGTTTCACATTCTGCAGTCAGAGTTTTATCGCCGACTGAAAACAAGTCCTCCTCATTATATTCCCTCATTAGAGGGAAGTGCAGGCCACTCATGTCTTCTACTGAACACTAAGCTGAAAGCTCCTGACCTCTTGGTGTCTTGATTCATAATTAATGTCCAGCTCACATTATTTCATCCAGCAAAACTTTGGATGTTTTGACTGTAAAAGTTTTGGAGCTCCTGTCTGATGAGATACTGTGAGAAGTTCAGGATTTGGGTTGTTGGAGTAAAGGATAATATTCAGGAGAAACAATGTGCTCAGTCAAAGATTTGCTCTTAATTAGTTTGGATTCATCACACAACACTCGGAGTTCTTCAGTGTATCTGGGATCCGAACACAACAGGTGGCTTCTCTGCAGTGCTTTTGGGTTTGCTGACAATACAGAGCTGGATGAGGCTGAAGTCAATACTGTGTCTGCAGTATTTCACTTGGAGAGAGAACAGAGAAGCTGTCATGATTCCTCCCCCCCCCCCCCCCCCCCCCCCAGCGACATGAATCGGATAAGTGGTGACAGATAACGGTTGGATGGATAATTACACGTTTAAAACAGACAAACTCATTGGCTCTCCACTTCAAGATGTAGAGTTATCTCTGAGCCAGTGACTGTTAAAAGAAAAACTTTAAATACAAACGATGAATTCAAAATCGTACAGTATCAGACAATATATTATCGCGTCACTCAAGTGTATAAATATCTTCTTGCACACCAACATGTTGGAACAACAGACTGTGTTTGAGCTCAGCTGAGATTCATTCAACAGTCACACCAATGAAAGATAAAGAGAACAAAGAGACAGAGCCTTTGGTTTACTTGAGAGTAGAGGATGCAGAGGTGTGTGTGTGTGCGCGTGTGTGTGTGTTGTGCTTTGACATTTCCTGATATGCTGCAGAGTGCCTATTGGGATAAGACACCGACTGAATGACAAACAGAGATTTTGCAGCGACTGTGAACGTCTCACTGAACTGTGTTTGTGTATTTGTAGCAGTGCAATATTTTGATATTGACATTTTTACAGCAGCCCAATAAGCTTGTTATTTTCAAGGGCAGTAAAAACATGCTGCATTCAATTTACACACACACACACACACACACACACACACACACACACACACTCAAACACCACCACTAACTACAACACAATACTTAACAATGCTGCACTGCCAGCATCTGTGACAGACGTAACAACAATCAGACCCTGATCTTATATTTTAAAAATGGTATGTAGATGAATAAAATGACAGTAAATACACCTGAAGATATCTGTCAGTCGGTGTCGGTCTATAGCCAGTCTCCCTCTGTGTGATGAGCTTAGAACGAGTCACTTCATGTGTAATAGGAATCTTCAAAGCTGATGTAAAACCAGACTTCAGTGGTGAACTGACAGCTTGTGTTTACTGAGTTATACTGACGCTTTGTGAATTCATGACACTTCACACTGTCAACATGCACACAGATGGTAGAAGTTCAGAGCTGCTTTGAACAGGTTTGACTTCATGAGACGAGAACATCACACAATGTAACAACCTGTTCGCCTCCATCTGTATCCACAGACAGATGTAGGAGATCCCCCCCCCCCCCAAACACAATCTGTGATCAATCTATACAGCATACAAACACAATCGCTTTAATAACCGCAATGACACTGAGCACTCAAACACGCTGCGTGTAAACCTGCGCAACTCATGAGTACAAGAAGAAGTCATGATTTACCTGAATTCACAGAAGAAGATCCAGGATGAAGGAGTTCAGGAGACAAAAAACAGAAGAGGGAGAAAGAGTACAATTAAAAGATAAACACAGACACTCATACAGAATCAGATTCAAGTCATTGCAGTAAACTAAGTTTTGCAACTGAATGCATTAACATGAATAAACTAAACTGTTGTCAGACTGTTTTATAGATAATCACACTCCTTGCATATTGCCTGGTTTTCTGTCACAACTTCCACTCTCTGAATTAGATGATATTAGATGATAATTAGATGATGTGTCAGTTTTAACGTTCTCCATCAGCACTCTGTCTTTCCAGACGACAGGTGTGAGAGTTATCTGAAGGTGTGCTTTAGCAGCTCATATGTAAACTGGCAACAACAGCTTCAACAGAGACTCTGAGCGTATCGTAAAGTGAGGCAGCAACACCATGTAGCGCAGCAGAGATGTGGAGTGATGCAGTGCTCATCAAGGCTGAATATTTAGTTGTTGTTTTTTGTAATTCCCCAGAGCGGTATATCTGATGGTACAAGTATCAGCAAGGAAAATAAGTTAGAGAAGTGATCAGAGATAAGGACTTAGAGAGAAGAGGAACTTTCAGGAAGAGTTATCTGTCAAATGAGCATTTAGCTGCACATTAGATATCTATGAAATCATCAGAGCTTCTGCTTCAGCTCAGTCAATCCAGCTGCTGAAAACTCATCTCTCTCTCTGTGTCTTTGCCTAATTATCTGATGTCTCCTGTAGGAACAGAGGCTGGTGGGATCTGGTCTATGCCAAGCTGACACTGTGTGTGTGTGTGTGTGTGTGTGTGTGTGTGTGTGTGTGCCAGCTCTCCCTGGCATGGCAGCAAGAGAGAGGCTGGCCTGAGGTCAGGTCTGAGATGAGGTGACTGGAGCTCGGTCATATTAGCAGATGGAGTCTGAATAGATTGATGCTTAATGCTCAGTGGAAATCAGAGAACAGACCAAAATAAATATCAAATGGAAGAAGATGAGGACGAAAAGCAACAAAAGCTCAGCAAAGCAAACGTTTGTGGTCCAGGTAAAACATGAATTTTCATAATTATTAGGCAATCTCATTAAAGACAGACAAATGAGAGCACCAACAGCTTATGACTCTCAGAATAATACCAATGATGTCACTCTCCCTGCTATTTTAATGCTCTTCCTCCAAACTATCCCTCAGCACTGATCTGAGTTCAGCTCATTCTGACTAATAAGACTCAAGTGAAGACGACATTCTTCTTTTGTGACGCAGAGACAATGTCTCACACAGCAACTGTCTGTACTGCTGTAGCGGCTGTAGAGCAGACAAGCAGAGACCATTACTCACAAGAGTCTGAACGTCTGCTTTCTCTGTGCAGATGTTATTCAGAGAGGAGAGGAGCTCCCTCGAAATCTACTGTTCATGTTTCCAGTTCAGCATCTCCTCAGTCACAATAAGTTAAACCAGAAGAATTAATGCAACGTAACCTTTAAAATACACACTTCATCTGGCAGTTATAACCTTATAGTTGAAATTACGTGTAATTTATCGTAATATTTATGCAATTATTACCACACAAAGGCATTACTGTCAGGACGTCACATTGTCTGGAGACATAGAAGTCATTTTCCCACATAATCATTTCACATGATCAAATGTCTGCTCTTGTATGTTTGGACGGCTAAAGCCTTGACTTAATCTCCTTCACAGCCACTCATGCAGCACAGTGAAACTGTCTCAGCAGGAGGTCTTCATGCAGCGCTCAATCCACACTCAGACCTCCAGATCTGCCCTGCTGGAAACAACCAGCGCTAGAAGAGAGAGAGGATTTTGCACTTATGGTAGGAGGGACTCAGACAGAGAGAGAAAGCGGACAGTGATCAGAGCTGAGACACTCCAGATGTTCACCAGCTCAGAATGACCACTAGAGATGAGCACCACAGCTGGATACAACATGGAGACCACACAACCACCGTCATTGAAATGTGAGGAGAGATTTAATGCCAACAGAGATTTTAGAAAAGATACGGTGGAGCTCACGTGTTGAAGAAAAAAAATGATGCTTAATATTCCACGAACACCTCAGGTTGTTTGTCAGTTCTTATAAAAAAATTGACGTTATGTTTGGAAAACTGACACTGTTTGGTAAAGGTTTGGGAAAGATGACACATATACAACTGATTACATCTGGAACTTGTACAGTTCCCATCAGAGATCATTGGTCTTCTACATCTCTGACTACACTTCACAAAGACTGCTTTGGCTCTAACATGCCGAAGCAGATCGTAGATCATCAGGAGTCATAATGCTGCGATGGAGATTAAGGGTTTTTTTCAACCCAAAACTTATGATTTGGATTGTTGTTTTCTTGTAGAACAATAGTTGAACCGAGAAGTCTACAGAAGCTCCTCTCAGCACCTAAGGGGAGCTCCGAGGTCAATAAATGGGTCGGTATATTTTAGAAACCGTCTCCAAAAGTTTGAATGGGCCGTGAACCCCTTTACTTCCTGGAGTCTGTTGACTGGCTTTTCTTTCTCTCCTCTCGTGGAGGTCTTGTGTTTAGATGCTCTATGAAAATGATCCCAGCGATGGGTTACTCTTTGTTTTGAAAGGTTCCAGATAAAGGCCACATTTTGTGTTCAGTCTGCTAAAAGCCGACTGACTACAGCAGCCAGAAAGAGTTGATATGTTCAGGCACGACAGTCTGGAGGACTCTGCCAGCGTATTACGGTGCTGGTTAAATATTGGTTTATAAAAATGGGCATACTGACAGTTCCCAGTAATTATTGCGTTTAAATGTATGAGTTAGTATATTGTTCCATAAGCTGGAGGTATAATACTCAGATACCAGGTCAGTAGTTTGAAAGGTCAGCTCATCTATCACTACTGGGTTCACCAAAGTCAGTGTTGTTCTCATGTGTTGTTTTGGAGAATCTGTGCATGTGGAATAGATGGGCTCCGTCACATTCATAAGGTCAGTGTTTTATTATAATCAGTCTGGGGACATGAAGTTGTTTTGCTTTGGTAAATTGAATCTTTCGTCAATGTTTATTTTTGCCGTGAAATTCCCTTTTCTAGTCTTGACTCACCAACACAGCAGAGCAGGTAGCGATACGCATCTGTCTGCTGGAAACAGATCCAGCTTGATACTGCGGAGGATCATTGAGGGCGTTGAGACTTGACCAAACATGGCCGCTGGAAAACCTGAATAATGAGCTCGGAGAGACTTAAGCTGCAGGATAATGTTGTTCGTGTGTCATCACTGTATTTTACTCAAAACAGCAATAGAGACCAGAGAGCTCTCTGATAATGTAATTAGTAAGAATAATGACACTATACTATTACATTTTTTTTTTATTTTATTTTTTTTTAAATATATATATATCAGCTGAGTTTATTTACATGAGTGTTGGTGTAAACCTGCTGCTGTTTCCCTCCACTGCTCTGTGATGTGACTGGACTCCAGTCAAACTCATTCTTCTCTCTTAAAGCAACAGAGCAGCTGCTTATTGGTTCTAATCAGCCTCCTCCCCTTCAGCAGGAGTCGCAGCACGGCTCTCCGATCTGTCGCTCCTCATCCAAAGACACTGAATAAAGAGAAGTGACGAGGCTCGGAGCTGAGACTGATATCTCTCTCTAAGGCTGGATGGGTTGACATTTAGCAGGAAGTAATATCCTCGCTATTGAATCTCACTATACTGTAATCCTTTAAAATGGCATCAGTGTGGGTGTGTGTGTGTTCTGGCAAATGTTTGAGCCATTATCTCACTTTGTGGGGGACTTCTGCAATATTTATATCAATAATAGAGTGCTTAAGGGGCAGTGGGTCTGTGCATGAGGCAATAAAACAGAAGCATGAAGTGAATACTTCATTTGGCCCCGAGGAGACGGCTATTTTCCAAGAACAGAAATAAAACGGCAGTAATAAATATTCTATGATCTTATTTAAAGACAAGATAATGCTCACAGAGGGCTACGTGTACATTTAAATGGATCTGACATTGAAGCAGATTTTCAGATCAGCAAAGGTAAATTTCCATCCATTTCATTTCTCCAGTCGAGTGGAATCATCATAATAATTCTAATGCCATTCATAAACACACTTCCAGTGCAGCGCTGTGATGTTCTAGACATCTAGGAGTGCTGATTGTGAGGCTCACACCTCCGAGTTCAATGTGAAGTGAAGAGTCGTACAGCTGGAGCTCAGCAGGCGTCTTCTGAGACAGACATAACCCTGCAGCGAGTGAGAGCGGCACCCCGCTGCCGAGGCACAGCGTTACCCTCCCGTAGACGAATGCGATTATCACTTCAGCTGCACTGAATAACAATCAAATCAGCGGAGTTAATAAGAGTAGATATTTCACAGAAACTGAATTGACTCGGAATCGGCAGTCAGCCAAGAAAAAGGCCAAAACACAAGCAAAGTTGCAAATGATGAAACTACACCTCCAATGACATGCAAAGCCTCCAGCTGTACTGCACAAACACAAGAAGCAGAGTACGGGGTGTGTAGGAGGTTTAACTTCATTTCATGAGCTGTCAAATTGAACCGCATAACTTTTTAAAGACATATACAATAAGTGTCAACACTGAACTTCTTCTTCAACACAGTAATATATTTAAAATGTTGCAGTTTTGTTGAATCCCAGGAAAGCCACACACACACACGCGCACACACACACACACACACACACACACACACACACACACACACACACACACACACACACACACACACACACACACACACACACACACACACACACACACACACACACACACACACACACACACACACACACACACACACACACAGTATCTCAGATAAAGGAGAACGGGAAGGCAGCTGATTTATACACATTATACACATTTATATGAAACACGTGATGTAAAGTTTCTTTTTAATGGTTAACAGTTGAATGTCTGTGTTTTTATATTACTCATAATTAGAAAAAAAGGTCCTTTGATGTTTATTGTGATTTACTGTAGGTTGTATTTTGTTATTTAATGCCTTTAAATATGTGAATTTCCATACTACATTGCATTCACATGGTCTACTCTATGCTATATATGTACAGATATATATATATATATATATATATATATATATATAAAGATACATTACCATGTGGTAAATCCACAACCAATCTAATTCACGATTCAGATTCTCCTGCTACATTATTTTTATAAACAGTTCACTGGTCATGGAGACAGTTGATGTTTTCAGCAAATTAGAGACACTGAGTGGAAACAACTGCCAGCCACCGTCACACACTGTTATTCAACACAACTTTCATTCTGGTACACATATTCCCAACTAATGATATTTGCAGATGAGGTGAATTAGCTTGTGAGGAATATTGTATTGGGATGTTCCTCTCATTCCCTCACCACATTATATCTTCTTCATGGACCATTGGAGCTTTGTAATAACCAACACTCGAGGTCTCAGATCATCAGTGTGAGCAGCCATAAAGGCCGACATGAAAATATCTCATATTTTTAACCGAGCCTTAAATATTTCCCTCTCTACGAGAACGCAGCACACCCAGAAGTCTCACCAATCAGCTGTGAACTCTGCAGCCTCTATTTTCAGCATTAATAAAACTAGAACAGTCTACAATAGCAGCAACGGTGCTCAATTAGTAGGAATGCCAATGAATCATGCAGATCTTTGTACAGCCACGAGCAGAACGTAAATTTGGGATTAGGATTAAGTTTTAAGAATATAAATGTCTGCTCATTGAATGCGACTATGCCAACAGCACAAACTACACACTTTGTCAAAAACAGTGAGGGTCAGGTGACGAGACTAAAATGTAAAGGTTTTGATAGAAAGCTAGAAATAAAATAGAGTTAAAGACAGAAAGCATTGATTTTAACAGACGGTTCTGCTGGCCGAGTTATTTGTAACATTTGACTGATTCTAATTGAATTCATGATTGACATGACAGGCTGCTGTCATAACGATCATATAAACTGTGTGGAGTCTTCATGGTTTTAGGATTCACTGCTGATTGTGTCTGTTCATCATTATTTGTCAGACACGCACACACACACACACGTCTTGAAATGAAAACACTGCCTCAATGTCACAAGTCCCAACAAGACGGTGACACTTTGTAAAAGCTTTCATCCTTCAATCTTAATTTACTGCTGTCAGAAATTTGAACTGCTCCCATTTTGTCAAAACGTATTAAATGCCATTTGAATGTCAGCGTTCATAATCATATCTGATCGTTATTGTGAATATTCGGTTGTGAGGAGCATAGTAGAATATTAACCGTCATAAAACGTATAAGAATAGACTGAAAGCACGGCTTTGAGCTGTAATAAACTCCAATTGTCAGACAATCTGTGGGAAGATCAGTCCGTGCTTATGAATGCAAATAAATAAAAGAGGAAGTGATGAAAAACATTTTGTCCGGCATTCAAGAGACGCTCTTTCAAAGTGTATCCATCTGCTGTCTCAGTGGAGCAGAAAGTGTTGTTGTGTGTTCAACTGAGCAGGAAAACGCTGTTGTTGATGGAGTCACGGACGTCTCGGCACTAAACCAGCTGTAAATTGGATTGGTGTTCAGTGTGTCAGTATTGGTTTGTCCAGGTAATGCCAAAGTTCATCCAGACAGCTCATTCAATGTCTTTAGAGCAGCAGAGAAGGACAGAATGTGTGTTGTCAAGTAAAGAACTGTGACTAGAATAAATGGTAGAAAGGCACAGGGTGAAGTCTTGAGTCAAATACTGGGAAGGACAAAGTGTGTGGGTGAATGAGGTCTGCAGGTCCTCTCACAGAATACTGATGGTTCGACATGTGACATAGACACTGTATGTAATCTCTGAGCCGACCTCAGAGTCACAGCCTCCGCTCTCCATGAAGCTCAAACAAGCAGACTGCACCAGCCACCTTCCAGCATGCCAAAGGTGAGAATTAGATGCTGAAAAGAGACATTTTACAGCAACAACACTGGTAAAAGTTCATGCAAGTGCAGTGTACAAATACTGCATGTCGGGGAAAGTAATGAACAGTGTGCCTTCACACTTCACCTGGTTATCTGATTTAAGAGCCTGATAATTCCACAGCTGAACACCATCTTGACTGTCTCCTCCATCTTATCTGTATTCACTTATTTCACTCTGTTGTCAATCTCTCTAAAAAGACATTAATCCAAGACAACAGCGTTTCTATTTGATGGTGTTTGCATAACTTCTTCTTGTCTCGGTTTGATCTGATCCCCTGTCAGTATGAATCAACACAGGACAGGTTTCTCGTGGATGACTGAACCAATGAAAGTGTGAAATGTGTGATTGACTGGCAGAGTAATACCAGCGCTGTCACTCACTTGTTTCAAGTTGCTGTGTCCTCCATTCTAGTCATCCAGCAGCAATGATGCGAGCTCATTCTGCTTGACAGATATAACTGAAGGGAGGCACACTGAGAAACAACAGCTTCACTGTCTTGTGACAGAATGTCTACACTGCCGGTAAAACAAGACGAGGCCATCCACTGTCACAGGATCCTGAATGTCTGACCGGACCGGAGTCAATCAGAGGAAAGTCAGAGCTCCATCAGCAGCGTGACGTCAACAGTCTGCGTGGAAGCTTTCAAACAGCCCACGGCCTCCATTCACAAGTTTCTGCCGTTTTCTCCCGTTAAAGGGTCCAAGGACAGAGGATGTCATGTGTTGTACAGATTGTAAAGCCCTCTGAGGTAATGTTGTGATTCATGATATCGGGTTATAGCAATAAAATGGAATTGAATTGTTTGAACTTTATTTACCCTTCGTTAATGTGACTGATCGCTCTAAAATGAATGGCGTGACATTTAAAATAAATACCTTCAATCCATCTGCCTACATGCATTGAGTGAGAAGTGAGCGCTGTGTTTTGGTGTTTCACTGAAAGCAGATGGAGGAGGAGGGAATCGTAAACGAAGAGTTTCAAACAGAAGATGAGCAGGATCCTCTGGGGTGGAGAAAAGGCCAGTCGCTGCTCTCTGTTCGTCAGCCATGACACTTTACATCACACTATACACACAGTGCATCACGCAGGGTCAACACCCACACATGCACACGAGAGAAAAGTTCCACTGGCTCGGAACAGACACACGTATCTCTCTCCAACGTTCAGCCTGAGGGTTTCTGTATGAAATAGGACCATCCCGTAGAAACTCTCGTCTGACAACACAAAGCCTCAGCTGTCAGCTCCAACACAAGGCCAGCACTCTGACGGTAACAAGGCTAAAGGTATCTGCTTGGTTCAGCTCTATGGGGAACCGGAACCAAACAAACTATTAAATAAGGGAAGAAAACACACTCCAGCAAACACCTGAATCATAATCAAAGTCTTTCTGTAGCTTTCTTGTTCCTTCTTTAGACTTCAGCCCGTTTCTTAAAACACATAAAAGCCGACAGTGAGACCCGAGCCGAGCTCCTCTTTCTGCTTGTTGGGAATCTCCTCGTGTGTTTGTGCGGAGGAGAAGAAACGGATCAGCAAAGGAAGTGAACTAAGCAGCCCTCTGGATACACTTTTCTTCTCTTCAGAAAATGAAAGAATAACAAACCCACTGAGGTATGAATGGTGCTGAAGATATCAGAGAATCTTTGCAGGAGGTCATTGGCAGAGCTTACCTGTAAGAGAAGAGACAAACAGAAAGCGTAGGTTCAGTTAACACGTACTGTATCTTTAAAAAAATACATCAGCTGTCATACAAGTCCTCTTCACGTAATCAAATGCATATGAATTCTTCTTAAACATGTCAATGTCTTCACCTCTGACAAAGAGCTTCATTGGTTCTTGGTAGGAATAGTTATTGGTGAGTATTAGTGACGTTATTAGTGACGTAGCCATGCAGGATGTTTTAATCAGACTGACCTTTCATTAACACAGAGACACTGATTTTAATAAGAACAAAAACTTATCCGAGAGGAAGATTTGAACATTTTCAATAATGTCTGACTACAGACTGCAGTGATGTGAGCTCAGGCTGCTCGTTGAGTCATTGCGGAAGATGTTTCTGCCCAGCGCACAGAGAAAATGACTCTGTATTCATTTCACAGTTCAGACTCCAAATATCCTTTTTCCTCTTTGAGGCAAAAGGACAGAGTCAGACACAAAGAGACATCAGACCCACACAGAGACATGAGAGTGATAGAGGCATCGTCATCAAAACGTATTAGAGCCATACATAACCTCCCTCTATGTATGCAGGTTATTACAGTCAGACCTTAAATAGACTGAAGCACTTTAAACAGAATTCATAACATGAACAGAACAAAGAGAAGAACAATGGCTGCAGTGTGTGGATGGTTTCTTGATGTTGATGTTTTGGGCGTATGCCTGTGTACTGTATTCTTAATTAGATGTATGTTGATTGTGCTGATATGTTTAATTCTATATTTTTATATGTTGTCCTTCAATGTAAAGCGCTTTGAGTTTACGCAATGAAATGTGCTGTTTAAATAAAATTGCCACTGGCAGTCTCACAGATCAAATTTGCATCATGGCAGCATCCTGATTATTACATGTTGAATATTTGATTGACAGCAGGTCAAATATGACACAATAGGAAGTAATAGCTGACATTAAAAATCATGAAATCAAGGTGTCAAGACTCCCAAGGTGAAAGCTAAATGGATGACGAGAACTAAAACAGAGGAGTGACTCTTTTTTTTCTCTCACTGATTTTAATTCACCATGTCAATCAGCAGCGGAGGCAGATCAGTGGTTAGTGCTGATTACTTAAAAATGGCTTCCTGCTGGTCCACAACAGCCACCTCTACACTGTAAGTAACAGTTACACCTTGAAGATGAACGAGGAACTGAAGGATGAGACATGGGTCTAGAAGTGTGGAGCCATTATCACAGCTAAAAGGTCTTCTTGCTGGTAGCTGGGCTCACTGAGCCCCGTCACCCTCACAACTAGAGGAGACTCATCTTGTCTGGCAGAGACAGCAGACGACACACTTCTCTCACATGTCTCCTCTTCCAGCTGCTCTCATCTTCCTCCCTCATTTCATCTTCATCTTCCTCATGTCTCTTCTCCCCGAGAGGAGAAACACTCATTTGAACGCCATCACCTAATATCATTTCTCTTTTCACTCCTCGTATGGAATCTTTTTTTCTTACGAAGTGATTCTGTAAGAATGTTTTCTTACACTTATAGATCGCAGCTGATCATAACTTCTGAAGCACGAAACGTCAGATCTGAGCTCAGATCTCAGGGCAGGAGCAGCTGAGATAAGAATTCCTCCAATCGATGACTGGTTTGTGTGTTCAAACCCGACGCAGGAAGCCAGAAGGATGTCGGAGCAAAAAAGGACGACAGTGATCACAGCACAGCCGAGGGTCATCTGTAAAAACACCACCTGTACATCTGTCCCACCAGCTCCATCATCAGTCTCCTCTTCATCTCTCTCTCCTGTCCAGCTCGTCTCTCCTCTGGGACTGAGTCACAGCCACACTGACAGGTTGTCATTCTAAAGCTCCAGCACTACTTGTGTCAGTCCTGTATCATCACCTTTGGGACACATTGTGCTCATTGCTCCCCAATTGTTCCCATCCTGGCCTCTCCTGCGGCTCATTATCATTGGCTAGAGGCTGTTAATGCCAGTTGGTTGGTTCAAAAGTTGAAAAAATAAATGTTTCTACCAGCAAACTTTACTAAGCATTGTGTGTGTGTGTGTGTGTGTGTGTGTGTGTGTGTGTGTGTGTGTGTGTGTGTGTGTGTGTGTGTGTGTGTGTGTGTGTGTGTGTGTGTGTGTGTGTGGCAGTGGACCGTGTTTCTCTCTCCTGGCCTCCTGCCTGCCGTGTCTCTCTTTAACTCTTTGTGGGTCACATCCACTCCTGACTCTGACAACATGATGTCATACAACCTGTGGAGGATGAACCGTGGGTGGTACTCACAGAGTGTCTACACGTCCGAAAAGCCAAAACACAGTCCAGCCAAACCTGCTGCTGAATCTGACTTGACGAAGATGAAATGTGCCATTTCAATCTCACAGGTCCCGATAGAATGCGAGCTAAAACGTCAGCTTGCCGTAAAGTGACAGACAGAAAATCAAGAATCCTTTATCCTTCAGTGCGTGTTGCTGAAACAATAAGACAATGAAGCCCTGAGGCTACTGGGGACTGGAACTGAACCATGAACAACACAGAGTTTAGTTTCTGTCACTGTTTGTTTGAATTAAAGCGGTTTCATCTCCTCCCGTCTCTTATCGCTCTGTTGGACTACACCTGTCTCTCCCACAATCCCTCTCCACCCTCAATCACTCCATCAGAGCGCTGACAGCTCTGATCAGGAGATGTTGTTTGTTACCGGAGGCTAACTGCTTCATTGTGGCTCAAAGACTGGAACTGTCATATCCAACACATCGTTTTCTTCTCCTTCAGTGGCGAGTATTTGATTTTGATTTCTCACTGGTTTTGGTATTTTCAGGACAACATGGATGGAAACGTTTTGGTCTCATCACTGGATTGTGTGTCTTGAACTGAATGCAGTGCAGTGATGTTCCAGTATCAGGACAACAGCACACAAGCTGCTACCGTCTATTGTTTACGAAACAAAAGGCTGTGGTTACCGTTTACAAAATTATTGTTTTGGTTCATGGGGAAATTGGAAAAACCCCAAGCATGACGAATAATTGAGCCACGTGCATGAAGTGGATCAGATGAGAGTTAACAGACAGCTGACTTTGGGCTGTGAGGTGTTTTGGAAAAGTCAGTTGGTTTCTCTGTTTGCCACAGTTTCCTTTTCATACTTGATGAAAGCACAGAAGAAGAACGTATTTCCATCACATAAGGTACCTATTCCTTCCAGAAGTAACACACACACACACACACACACACACACACACACACACACACACACACACACACACACACACACACACACACACACACACACACACACACACACACACACACACACACACTAAATGTTATCGAAGGGAAAATAAATGTTTTCATTGTTTTTCAAAATATGGTTTGATGTTGAATAAGCCGAGCTGTTTCCCAGTTACCCAAAAACAATGATGCAAATTGCCTTTTATCTAAATGTAAGCAAACAAAAACAAAGAATAATCACATCATCAGTGTGAACCTCACACACACACACACACTACAGACAATGGGACTTTTTCACAGCAGACATATTGACTGTCACAGCAGGAAAAGAAAAGCTGTTACTAATACTGTTAACAATGCCTCTGTTCTGCTGCGAGTGAGCCAGAGAACAAAGCAGCTAAATCATCATTATTACTTGTTCCCACTTCCCTCTATGAATACTTTATTTTTCCTTATGTGTGAAACATAAAAGACATCATCATACTGTTATTATTTTTTCATTTCAAAAGTCATGTTTCTGCTTCCCATTTGACAACTGGGATGAAACCAGAAACGGAAGCTCTGTACCTCTCTCTGTCTGTCTCATCAACACATTCAACTTGACCAGGAACTTCACCAGAACACTAACTATGAATCCACAACTGTTCCAGTGACATGATTCTCTAATCCACAGAACAAACACAGACCATGTGTGTGCGTGCGTGTGCGTGTGTGTGTGTGTGTGTGTGCGTGTGTGTGTTCTGTCTGCAGTCAGTGATGGTGTGCTTCTCTCTCCTGGCCTCCTGCCTGCTGCTCTCTCTCTGCTCTCTGCTCTCCTCTCTGCTTCACATCCACTCCTGAAGCTTCTCCTGACACTGAGGCCAAAACACACAACACAGCCAGCATGACTCTTATCATCACAACAGCAGAGCCTGTCCACATCTGTGGCTCAGCACCTGATGCGGTGGCTGCGTTTCTGTTTCTTTTAGTGTAGAGTGCTACAGTGCGATCCAACATGTAGGTGCATAAACAGTGAGCAGCACTCGTGAAGTGACAGGAGAGAAGGGAAGACCAAACAACAGACAGCTTCTTGTGTGCTGCTAGAAAAGCTTCTGTACTGGTTCTGAAAGCTCAGCTTTTTCACTTGCTTCTTTGTTGTTGTTGTTGTTTCATCCTCCAGTGTATTATAATCAGGCCTCAACATGATGCTGTCAGCTTGGTCTGGGCTCAGAATACAGGAGATATACAGCTGAGGCTTTGGTCAGAAGTCGTGATCTGTACAAAATATTTAGAAACTGTAACGCTTCAAGACTTCTCACACAGTCATCTGAGCCTTGCTGATCACTTAAAGAGTTGCAGGAGGATTTCATGGTCGTTCAACTTTAATCTGAATGTAAGAGGAGCTGATGACTGCCTTCTGCAGCTTCCTCTCCCTGATATAATCATCGTATAATCACATTCACTGAAGCACAATAAAACAATTGCAGTAAAAGCATTTCCCCCAAAACAAATCGATTGTCAACAATCTTGTGTTTTGGAGGAATCAATACATCATCACACCCTAGTAATGCAAACTCTATTATCTGCAGAGTCCTGGATATCCAATCTCTTTCGCTGAAGAGAGAACCTAATCCTCCATGAAAAAAAATATATGTCAGTTTGCATACATTGACCCGGACAACACTGAATAGACAAAAACAATTATGGAGCATAATATTGATAGTCAAGAAAAAAAATGGCAAAACCCGCTGTTTCAACTCTCTGCTCCTGCGGACGCGACCAAGAAGACAGACTGGGTACAAACAGCTGAGTCACGAGGATTCTCCAAAAGAAGCCGTTACCCTGTCAGAGTGACACACCGACGATAACAGCTCAATGTCCACTGAGAGGACCAGGAAACAGCACTCCACGCTTTGTTACAACTTCTTCAACATGCAGTCCAATCCATATTTCATTAGGACGCCTTCAGTCCTGAAGATAGAAGAGCTTAAATGGGAAGACATCACGGCGGCAGCGCAAACATTTTACTGTCCGAATAAATGTCACAACACTGATCCTCACAGGAGGGAAGTGGGACTGTGAAGGAGCCTAGAATGTACCGTTTACTATTTAAGAGCAGCAGAGCCGCTTCATCCCTTAATAATGTATAACATACTTTATCGTATATATATATATATATATTAAAAGCCTCATTACCACAGCATTAAAGATGAAGTGAGCGTTTTGTAGTAAACAGTTGATGCAGCCGTTTCATTAATGTGATTCACAGTATGAAGGGTTTATATCATCTGACTAAGATATTAAATAGACTGCAGATTAACATCTGTGATGACTTCAGAGAAATCAGCGCTACGCTAAAGTGCGTGTGAACTCTTAACTGCAGATGAACATAAAATAAATCAACAACTCACTTGCTGCTTTCCTACATCACACACAGATCACAGAGAAGTGGACAGGAAGTAGACCAGCTGGGATCAGACCGGAGGACATGTTGGTTTACTAAACCCCAGTAGATCATCGTGACAGACCAGCCCCCAGTGTATCGCTGCTGTTCTCATTCTATAACAGGAGCATTAACCCTCCTTATGTAAATACTGGACCTGTGGCGTACTGTAAGTGGCCGTGATAATGTGAACAATGCAAACTCTGTGTTGGTTAACTTGGCATGGAATGATTTTAAAGAGAGAGAGAGATAAAAAATGACTCATTTGTTTGCAATACATTTGTCAAGCACACACACACAGCTGGCAGAGAGCAGCCGAGCCTCTCCATCACCGTGATCAACACACCACTTCACCATAACAACACTGCGACTCCCACATATTCACTCCCCCTCTGAGCATGTCATTGGAATGATAAACCATTTTAAATGAAGCTCTGATGTTTTTCGGTGAGAGGTGGAGAGGACCGCATCACGTCTCCCACTGCAGCGGTCGTGTTCACATGATCTGTAACTGGCTTCATGGACACACGGCTCTGCAGGAGAACGCTCCTCAGCGCTGCACAGTCGGTCGTCTCTTGCCTGCTTTGATTCCTCCTGCAGGTTCTAGGTGTACCTGTTCAGCCTCATCACAGTCCTGCTGTCCTTTCAACAGAACCGTACAATCGGTCCAAACAGCCCGAGTTCAGCATTTACAGGTTAAGCAATATTTATTGCCGTTTACTCTTTTCACAGTGAAATGAGTTTCTCCTTTTTATTTCCTGGGCAGAGCTCCCACTGGGATTATGAATTTCTATAACTGCAGGGATCAACAAATAACTACAACATCTTATTTCCTTTGTTTATCTTTTGTACCTTGAAGTGTCAGCTTTTTAACCGCTCACCTGACAGTCGGTAAATCTGTAAAACTATTTGATGAATGTCAGTTTATTCGTTAAATCTACAGTAAAACATCTCCAAAAAAACATGATGAACATGTACAACAGCAGCACCTCTTGCTAAACATGGATATAAATGAACTGCATTTCAGCGCTGTGTTTGTTAGAGGGAACAAGTGACTTGAAATGTTTTCCTCATTAAAACCTCTCAGCCAAACAGCAGCAGTGATGATGAATTAGCAAACAAACCTGTTCGAGAGAGACATTATGGAGGTGAACAGTGTGTTACTGTGGGGATAATGATACAGCGAGTCAGCGGTTTTGACTGATTCAACACTTAAACTGACAAATGACAAGCTGCAGGAACATTTAAAAGCAGCATCAGCTCTTTCCTGTAGCTTTCACACTTTATGCATCGTTTCATTTTCCAGCTGATGAACTATAATTGTGGACTTTACTTTTTCCGAACGTAAACTAAATTGACTTTAGTTTCAGTTCACATCAGCGCACACACAATTCGTGAGAAGAAGAGAAACCAGAAACATAACTTCACTTTGTGACTCTTCTGAGGTGCCAGTAGCAAACATATTATTATCAGGTTACTAAATCAAGATGAATCATGCTATAGCTCAATGACACCTCTAAAATACAGTCACTTATTGAACGTAGCTTTTAATACAATATATAAAAGTAAAAATAGAATGAAGTAACGAGAGAGAGGGAATGACAAAAGACAAAGGAGAGAGAGTCCTTTCATCTCAGACTGCATGATCAGCATCATACAGGCTCACAGACCTGGAAGAGTGTTCGAAAGGAGAACAGGCACTGATTCAATACGTTTGAAATCATGTTTTGTCATATTTCTACTGACACATCAGGCAGCAGAGACAAACGTCTGCGATCCTAATGATTTGAGAGATGAGGCCTCTTACTGACCGTCCGCTTGTTGTGATGATTTTAAAGACTTGAAAATGAAATGAACGTCTTTAGACTCGTCATCATTAAAGTCTACCTCATTAGTCCCTGCAGCTCTTTCAGCAAATGTCATCCTGATGATTGACTCAACACGACTCTGTGCTTGTTTAATGGAAACAATCTCATTGCAGTGTGGATGATAACAATATGTTGCTGTATAGAGCAATAAAACCTCTTGTTTAATGTCACCACTGATGTCACGATGCAGTGTGGCAATTACCTCCTGTCACGTCCACTTTACAAACAAGGGGAAACAGAAGACTTCCTTCATTACAGACACACGACACAAGCTCTTCCTCTTTGTGTGCCTCCCTCTCCGGGATTGTCCCTTTCAGATTCTCTCTGAGGTTTTATTATCATGAACCGTAAGCCGGTTACATTTAATCTCCGTCCTCTACATGCATCCTGCGCACTGGCTGATGCAGCTGTTAGTCTGCCTTGTAACCTCACAGATCTCCCAGCAGGAGGTTATCGTGCAGCACACTGAGTCACTGATCACAGTCACACCAGCAGATCTGCCCTGCTGACAGCAGCCAGAGCTAGGAGCTACTAACGATTACCATTTACAGTGAGAGAGGTTGATCTGATGAGGGCGGATAACACGTCTTCACACACACACACACTCAGATATTCAGCAGCTCAGGATGATGCTGATTAGGAATAAACAGCTGCTGGACCTCATGTTACTGACACACACACACACACACACACAGGAAGACAGACAGTGGAGAAGCATCATTACATCATCATAGTCCAAAGAGTATCATTCAAATGTGAGTTATGTTTGTGTTCTGGTTCATGAGAAGTAACACAGCTAAAACAATGTCAGCAGAACAGTGTAGTTGTATATTTGCTGACACGTAAACACCTCCACATACATTCTGCACAAAGAGAAATAAATGGAGACATGAATGTTATTCATCAAACAGGCTCACAGACCTGGAAGAGTGTTCGAAACAAAAGGAGAACAGGATCTTCTGGGGTAAAGAGTCGGCCAGAAGCCGATCAGTGTTAGTGAACACATTGTACAACACACGCTGCTACAACAGACATTCAACTAACAAACATTAAAAAGGTATTTTACATCGTATTGCCACTAGCTGTGGCTGTGCACAAACATGAAGCTTTCTTCAAAGTCCAACCTGTGGATGATTAAAGTCTAAAAAAAGGATACCATGCACAAGATGCATGCGTAACCAAAGTTCACATGTGGTCCAGGCCTTTCGTGCGGAACGTACCTCAAAAACACGACGATGCACGCACACTGCTGGTCCCTCCTCTCTCTCTCACACACAGCTGGCCTCATTCATCATCATGTGGCTCACAGCCCGGCTCATATCTGAGGAGCTGCTGATTATAAAGGACCATCAAACCTGAAGAGATGGCGCCAAGCGGAGCAGCGTTTCACACTGCATGGAAATGTTACATCTGTGACATGATAGCTGGTTGGGAGCATTTTAACAAACACTGCAGGGCCTTCTTTAAATACGTGTCTGAACAGCTTCCCTCCTACAAGCTGATCATCTCTTTGAATTAGTCAAACCGCATTTGGTCTCTGGACGATTTCAATGAGTGGATGTGACGGACGACAGAGTCTGAACGTTATCCGGTCACATTACCAATTCTAATCGTTCTAATTATTCAGTGTTTGTGCTTTTCCCCCGTGATAACACTATCTACCAAACTGCTCTCTTCATGACAGAAATTATGCATACTGTATTATTGCACAAAAAGTGCAAGGCTTGCGTAACAGGAACAACTGGCAGGCAGAGACCTTCAAGGAGAATAAAACGAAGAAGAAATGAATTCACGAGCCCCAATAAACCAAAACCCTGAGCAAACACATTCTCCAAAGCTTTCCCGCTCACCAACTTTTATTGGTTTCTGTCACTGTGGCAACATCAGTGTTCATTATGATCTATGCCAAAGTCTTCTATTGCACTTTAATGAAATGCATGAAAGTGGAGTTCGGGTGTTATTGGAACTTTTATTATTCAGACAAAGACCAATTCCGCAAATCATCTGACCAGTTGCTGTGGAAACTGGTTCTGCCATAAAACGTTTTTTTAGAATTAGTGAAATAAAATGTCTCTGTCCTTTAACTGCTCTCTTCCTCTCATTCCTCCCTCCTCCCAGCATCTCTCTCCATCTCTTTGTGTCCCTTATCATCCGTTTAAATCCATCTCACACTCCACTATGTCTGCAAAAAAATGATGAGGAACGTAGATTCAGCACTTTACATAGTTTGAGTGAGACCAGAGAGTCTGTTACAAACTGAGATGATGAGTATCTAAGATGAGAAATGTTGCTGTTGTACCTGGTGCTCTACTGCAAGACACTAATGCTTTGAGAATGTCAAACAACACACAGAACATCTTCTGCTTTTCGTCTATTTACCAAAGATGTTTCTTTTCCCCTAAAATGAAATGCAGCATGCCAGCATGTCATTATTAAGAGTGGAGTCAGTGAATCAGTCCATTTACCCGCGTTACCTCCTGGAAGGCTCAGAGAGGGAAATGAAGTTCTGACTGAGAGGAATACACTCGCGTGCGTAAACAGAAACTGCTTGATGTCCTGATTCAGATGAATCTGCTTCTGTAGAAATCAATCTGTTCAGTCCGAGTCTCTCAGTGGGATAGAAGACACCAACGGGGGTACAAATGTGCCAAATAAGATGAACCCTGCTAGAGGTTTGACTTTTTACTGTTTAGATATTTACATTCCCACCGTCCTCATTATTCAAACAGTCAAAAATTGTATAACAAAAATCGAATTTCTAAATCAGCTCCAACCAGAGAACAGTGATTTGATCAAACGTGTCACGTAGCTGGAAATGTTAAGGTCAGAACCTGCTAATATATAAACGTAAATGTAAAAAGTCATACTTAAAACCGTTATGAGTTAGTGTTGTGAGTATCACAGTTGTACAGTGTCAAGAAGAGTTGAGATCACAGGGAAGCTGCCTTGAATAAAAGCATACACGATCAGGGGATGAAATTACTCAAGTGCATTCATTTGCTTAAGTAGTAAAAGTTCCTCGTGGCAGTAAAAAGTTAAATCTATTGTATGTCTGAGTTCTGTAAGGTTATCCTAGAGACCGAATCCACTTAACAATCCCTTACGGCTTTATATGTAATCCTAGCCGTTAAA
The DNA here is from genome assembly GCF_949748355.1 of Melanostigma gelatinosum. Taxonomy (NCBI): domain Eukaryota; kingdom Metazoa; phylum Chordata; class Actinopteri; order Perciformes; family Zoarcidae; genus Melanostigma; species Melanostigma gelatinosum. Next base: position 5,346,118 of record NC_136640.1, read on the forward strand.
ACCTAACCTGGCAATTTACCAAGAGCCCGGATCCAGAAGAGGGATGCTGCCATAACTGACGCGACAGGTAGGAGCGCCCGGGGTCAGGGTGGCCCCTCGACCGAGTGCACTCAGACCGGAGGAAGCAGGGTAGACGTCGGGAGTAACGGCAGTTAGCAGAGCCAGGCGAGTTCCCTCGCAAGAACACCAGCTCGCCAATCTTTTAACAGAGAGCTGAGTCAGTAAGTAGCCCCGTATCGGGCCAGAGAACCCCGGGATCTAACAATAGTGAATCCCAGAAGTCAGTGCCACGTTTCGACAAACTTAGATGAAACTGCTTCGACAAACATCAGACCGCAATCAGAGGTGACGTCAGTGAGACGGTCAGTATTTGTCTAACAGCTGTCTGGTCTGCATGTTGTGCTTCCAGGCAGGAAGCCAGAGGGCAAAATGGATGACAGTAGTCACAGCACACTAAAGGGTTAACTGGACAAAACCACTGCAAAAGTGCTGAATAAAACATCAGCTGCACCAGCTCATCTTGCCAGTCTCTCTCCTGTGGGACTGAGTCAGACCCACAGTAACAGGTTGTCATGGTACACCTCCATCACTGACCGCGTCAGTCTTGTGTTTTACCTTTGGGACAGATTGTGGCCCTTTGCTCCCTCACTCTTCCCATCCTGGCCTCTCCGGCTGCGACAGGCTGCTCCTTGTCCTTTGCCATGGCTAGAGGCTGTTAATGCCAGTGGGTTGGTTCACTGGTGGGAATCTGCATGTCAGCCAGCTGAGTAACCTCTGGTAATGTGCATCTGTGTATAGGTGTGAAGCCTTGGCAGTGGATTGTGTTGCGTTTCTCCCTCCATGGCCTCCTGTGTCTCTCTGACCCTCTTTGTGGGTCACACCCACTGCTGGAGCCTCTCCTGACTCTGTCGGCATGACACATGACGTTAACACAGCAGACCCTGATGAGAGTGAACCTCGTGTCAGTGTGTCTACTGACCTGCCACTGTTTCACTCTGTGTCAACTCACACAGCTGCTGACAGACTGAGAGGAAAACATTCACTCGTACCACACCGAAATATTTTCATTTTGGGTAAATCATGACACATATTATAGGAATCAATGTAATGTGATTTGTCACAATTCGAAAGTAAAGTCCCTGGAGAGAACAACATCTTTAAACAACACACACTAGGCTACAGTGACCCAGGAACAGCTGAGGGTTCAGGGTTGACATTAAGATGTTTCATCTCCTCCCACCTTCCATTTCTCAGTTGATAATGTATACGTCTTCCTCCCACAATCCTTTGCTCAGCCTTCGATAATCAGCAGCTCTGCTCTGATGATGCTGCCCTCAACTCATTTCCAGTGGGTATCGATCGCTGCATTTAATCAAACGGCTGGAAGCTGATGGCGTTTTTTTGGGCCTCATGGGCGGTCACGGTGCACTGCCTTAGATAAGCATCGAGTAGAGAAGATAAGTGAGCCTGGCCAGCCCTCTGACATCATCTCTGGTAGGATGCTCCGTTTGAAGGCCATCCGAACAGAGATAACGTCCAGAAGAGGTGACGAATGTAGATTCACACCGATGTCACAATGCTGCCCAAAAACTCAACGAGACTGGACCCCAAAACCAGAAGAGCAAAGGAGGAAACTGAGTCTTCAGGCCGGTTAATGTCCACTGTTAAACTCCCAATCAATCAGACGCGTTCTCTTCCAGTGTTGTTGTGAGGGAGCTTTCCTAATATCATCTATTCCATGATGAGGACAGAAGTTAAACCTCATGTATGGTGCAGGTGAACTTGTCATGAGCAATTTTCACATCTACTCTAAAGTATAACTTAGCTGAACCAGTTGAGTCTTTAAAACTGCTGAGTGGAGCGTTTAGAGCTGCTCATCAGCTTCCTGATTAGCTGCTGTAGAAATCAATTGGCGGTTTAGAGCACATTGATTTACACAAGTAGCTAGAGCAAAGCATAAATGTAGATAAGGATAGTGTAGGAGTGTCTCTAGGCCTCTACTGGTTTACCACAGAGTCTTCTAGAGACGTTACACAGCTCACGTGCACGTTTGATGATCTCAGGGATGAACTCACATGCACACACTCGGCCCTGTAACGTGTAGATGAAACAGCTGCAGTTCAGAAACGGTGATGTCTGACAAATGGTCCCACAGATTCCTCACAGTGTAATCTCATCCACACGTCTGTTGACATCACAATCCCTTTTATGCGATTTATTATTTTAATAATGGAAACATCTTTCACCTGTGGTCATCTTACAATATATTGCATCATAAAACTCACCCACGTTATGAGAATGAATGAATGTTGTTGGTGTGGCACAAAGGAGAGGTGAGTCGGGACTAAATCAGGGTTTTAAGATGAGTCACTCTCAGTCGTCGGACACCGGGATTAAATGAGCGGGGACGACGCCACAAAGAAAGAGATATTTAAAGTTGCACGCCGTATAATACTACTTCAAGGCCAAAGTAGAGGAACCACTTACGCAACGTTGATTATATACAACTGTGGTTCCTCTGTGTGATGAGTCTCTTTGGTGAATTACCATATAAATAACTGCCACTGCTTATCAGGGCTCATTTTAAAAAGCCTGTGGTGAGAGTGAGAGCGATAAGGTGAGAACGAGAGTATACCTGCTCTTGTTAGAGGGAGGCATTGAAATAGGTTTCTCAATAGTATCTAAATAGACATTTAGAGAGTGAATGTTGTCCTCTGGTGTAGGATGTTGGCCATGGAGGTTGTGCAATATGTTGCCGTTGTGAAAAAGGATATATGTGTATCTGCAAACTACAAACTACAAGGAAGCATGGAAGCTATGTGTTGTATGATTTCATCTTCTGTGGCACTGCAGGAAACTCACAACAGACCTTTTTTAATGAATTTGAAATGTGAACAAGCATGAACTTTATCTTTATATACACACATAAAAAAAATCACATCCTGTTTTTAATAATGTATCAGAATACAAATGTCTCCACTGCTCTGCGAGATGGAACTGCTCCACTCACGCTTCTCTCTTCACAGCTACAGAACAGCTGCCAGAGTATTTTATTGCTTATCAGCCTCCACATCCCTCTGGTCCGATGCTGCTCGTTCACACAAACTCAAGATATTTATGCGATGTATCCTCAGTGCTGAGACCGAAAGGTCTTCATCTCACACAGGGATGCGACATGGTATCAGCTGGTGGAGGAATGACGCCACACTCGTACGAGTAATAAAATAATGGAGAGTTGTGTGAGCCGTTGGTTCAGTAGGAGCCTGAATACAAGAGAGACGATGAAAGAAGCGGTCTGTCAAAATGTTCTTCCCTCCTGAGATGCAACTGTTATTAACGGGGACAATATTCAATAAATGTCTGGATTATAAATCGCTAAACTTCACATGAATGTCAGAATATTGATACAACATGGCCATAAAGAAATATAAAGAAAAGCCTACCAAGTGTTTTCTCATACAATATAAAATATATCATAACATGTTCCAATAAATAAATGGAGGCTCATGTTGCTGAATATATGTGGTTTGTGCCACCCAGTGGAGTGGATCATTGGGGCTCAGCCAGCTGACACGAGGTGATTTATGTGCGAAGAGATTCCATATACCACTTAATCTTCTTTACTCTCCGAATATATATATTTTGAAGTGTCTTGCAGAGTATTTCGTGAAATGTGCTACAGTATATAAAAAGAGATTGATTTGGGTGTGCTCGCATTTCCAAACAGAGTTTGGGTGAAAAGGGATTGAGCAGAGGAGAGAGGATGAGGAGGAGGAGGAGGAGGAAGAGTTTCCTTCATCCTGTGGCAGCGGATGATGTCATGCACCTGAAGCACATGAAGCCTCATCTCTACAACATCACAACTTCTGTCCGCAAATATGCTTCAGTCTCAGTGATCCTTTCATATGACCGTCTGTATTCTACGGCGCACTAACAAGTCACATTTGTGAAATCATTAATTGATGAAGACGACAGCAGAGTTCAGTCTGGAAGTTTGCTTTGAGCAGATGGACACAACGACTCCGTAAACACCAGAAAGTTACTCAGCTGTATGACAGGAAATAAATACCTGCACTTGAATAAATATATACATGTTTACGATTTAGAAATATAACTAAAAGGCTACTTATCGGTTCTTAATCATGGAGTCTTCAGAATCCTCAAAACCAAACTGATAGACGTGTGTCACTTCCAGTGCACGAGTGAAATAACAAGCTCTTCCTGTTACAGACTGAATGAACGGACTTCAGGTTCGATTCTGCTCCTCTCTGTGCAGCTTTGCTGAAACTCACAGGAGAGCCTGGTGCTGTAACATCCGTCTGCTTCGCCTGAAATGCAATCCAAGCTGTAACAGTGAAGCAGCTGAACAGTAGTTCAGCAGGAATTCGTCACTTAGAGCTTGTTCTCAGCTCAGTCTGTTCTAATCGATCAAATTAGATTCTATTGTCAACACAGAGAAAAGTCTTTAGAAACATATGAAGTTATACAAACTCTAAAATGAAAATAGATGAAACTAAATGTATTTCCTTGTTGTCCTTTGTGTCAAACAGAACTAATAGTCTCCAGGTGTCACTGAAGAGAAACGAGTGGCAGTGAGAATCTTTGCTTTCTGCACAGGAGCACTCTGATCCCAGAGGAATCAGCTTATCAGCTCTCGACTTCCTAGATTCTCTCTTTCTTCTTCCCTTCCTCTGTCACACTGATGTCTTTCACTTGCTGTCCACAGGTGTGGCAGAGGTAATTTCAAGCTTTTATTTTCAGTTTCTGAAATGTTTTAATACGAGAGTCAGTTTTATTCTTCACACCTTTCTATTGAAATGATAAACTGTGACTTCAGAAATAATAAGCGCTGCTAGGAAAAGTGCTTCCAGCCAATGTGTGTGTGTGTGTGTGTGTGTACTTACTGTACATTAACTGTGTATATGCACTGAGGGTATTGTGGGAGATAATTGATGCTGCTGCTGTACAAAAAGCCATTAAACCTTTTAAAGGTCGATTTGACGATGACACTTTAATAATGTCGGATGTTCAGAGATTCTAATGAAGTGTTTCATGAAAACATCCAAATCATTACGCAACACATCTCGACTGCTGGGCTCCTGTCCTCCTACACAATGAATCTCGATGTGATTATTTCAAAAGCCATGAAGTAGTGATGGATCAAAGTCTTACATAAGGTTTTACCTGTAATCCCAGTTGCATAGAGGAGAACCTAATGAGGAGACGGAGAGATTCCCACAGACGATCACACACAACACAAGCAGCTACTGTCAGATCCCTGAACACATCGACTCGTTACACGTCACACACACATTTTGTGTGGAGGAGAACAATCACCATCATGGTGCTGATTACAAAGCCAGGAGAACCGGCTACAGGGACATGTAGCAGGAGAGACACCTCACATCAGCCTCCACTGCCAGAAGAATCAGTAAAACCAGGAGAGCCCTCAACCCTCCTTCTGATTGGACTGCATTTACAGTAGCTTTGATGGTGGCTGGTGCAAAAAAAAAAGTGATGGAAATGTGTGTTCGGATGAAGAGTGGAGAGAAAGCATCGTTCCCATAAAACCTTACTTTCAGTGCAAGACATCAAACAACCAACATTGTTGCCAGTGAACAAACTTTGGCGTAAAAAAAATAAAACGAAATGAAAAGCACAAATAGTTATTCTCTGTTGCTTCGTGTGTTGAGACGCTGCTGTGTCAAATGTGCTTTAAATCAGTTGGATTTGACACATTGGTTTCCAGCGCAAAGGTAAAATATATGTATATTGTTTTGCAGACAAATCGTTGTTCTTAGAAAATCGTTGAGATAGAAAACAAGAGTATGCACCGAGAAGATTCTGAAGAACAGAGGGTAAATATTTGATATAAAAACACAGGGAGCATTAAAAACAGTGAATCATACGAGGATCCTATTCGTCTTCAGAATTGGAGATGATAATCTCTGGAGAGGTGGTGTTTAATGATAAAGCACAACATCCACATATATCTTATGTTTACTGTAAGAAACCAGTCGTGCCTCACTAAGATCTTTACAGTGTCAAAGGCCCTGAGATGCTGAGGTTGAATCCTGACAGCAAAAGATGTCAGACTCACTGAAGCACAACCTTTACAGCACTTCAGCTGTTTAAAGCTGCAGCCAGAGAGAGGAAGACAAGGACACTTTGATCCTCCACCTTGGGAAGTAAAAACTAAAAGCTGTCATTAATATCACTTTGCTCCTCATCTCAGAGGACCTTAGTGGTTAAAACACATGCTGAATCTGATCTCTGACACACTGATGCTACTTTACTTTCTCTGCATGTTGTTGGTTCGTGTGTGTGTGTGTACAAACACACCAGCCTGCCAGGGTCTAGGCTATAAAATATGCATCAGAGGAGAAACAAAGAGTCAAAAGGTCTCCATCCGACTGGTTTATTCCTAGAAAACTGGAGGTAATCCTCTTTCCATAGAGCTCACAGTGTTACAAACTGTGTGTGGACGAGCTGCTGAGCTGTGGAAGGTGGAGAAGACTGAAACAGCTAGAGGGAGGAAGCAGAAACGGCTGTTGAATCTCTGAGGTGATGAGGCTCTGAGTGACAGAATCTCCAGCAACCATCCAGAATAAAAAGTATTCCCAAGTTCAACATCAAAAAGTATCTGTTCTGAGAAGAAATGTTCCAGTACCACCTTCAAATTCAGGACAAGCAGCAAACTCTATGAGCTGAATACAAAAACGAGAGGTGTGGGTGAGGGAAGAAGACTGAACAGAATAAAGAGTTAGTACTGTAAGTAGTAGTGAAGGGAGACTCTGGTGAGACAATTTCACACCATTTGATCCGTGACAAAACAATAGTGGTGTCAGTTAATTTCACAATGATACATTCAGTCATTGTCTTTGATCCATTATTCATATTCAGGACTGTGAAGTGAAACACATGTTTGGCACAAGACAGTGAAACACAGAGATGAACGTACAGAACAATAGAAGAACGCAGGAGAGCAACGATAAAGGAAAGAAACACAGTATTCCCTATGTGTATACCGAATTCAAACACATTTCATCTCAATCATCACAGTTTTCTTTCTTACTACTGTCTCCCTCCCTCTCTCTCTCTCTCTCTCTCTCCCCTCCTTCCCATCTGGCACTTCACACCATCCAGGCTGCCTGCCAGCATCAGAACAGTGTCAAAGTGAATCCAATATGCTTGGTCAGGCTGTACATTGTTCTAGGTGGTGTGTTCCTGTGGGAGAGAGAAGAAGTGTTGTGGCAAAATGACGAGAAGAGGCGGCGAACTGGAGTTGCAACCAGCGGGAATTGTTTTAATGCATATTCGTCAACATCACACGAACTTGTCATATCGAAACAGATTCCAAATCGTACTGTCCTCAGATCACGTTTATAGTCTAAATGCACGCCTCTTTAGCTGTGTTCCATCAGTCAAACCAGTCTGTTGAAGCGAAAAGCAGAGCACTTCTGGACTCCTAATTAGGGCATGTTCTGGTCACTTGCCCTAATGGCAGGACATAGCTCCATATACAGAAATGTGTTGATGCTCTTAGGAGAGACTTTGATTCCCGTGTGTCTGCTCCTGATCACTTCTTAAGAATGTTGTTTTGTACCAGAATATGTGTTACATAACACGTTATATTAACTGTTTACTTGTGATATGAGGTTTTACGTCTCAAATGATTCTGGATACTTTGACATAATAGGAACACTCGCGTTTACTGCAATCATGGAAATTAAGATTGTAACAACAGTTGGGTTCACAAGTTATATGGTGATTTTCTTCAACATCATCGAATTGATTCGACGCTCAGCTCCCTGAGATGGGCCAAATCAGCTCGATCAGTACAGTCGCGTTGGACTGAAAAGAGATGCGAGGCCAGATGATGTAAATGGATGTAAAGAGATGGTCCAATGCCGGCTGACAAGATACATGTTTGCTGTTGGTCACCAGCGTTTACTCGCAAATACAGCCATTGAACATCAGCCTGGTGCAGAGGGCATGGCCAGGTGAGGATTGGGCCTCTGGCCAACTTCGGCGAGCTATTCCTCAGCATCAAAAAGCAGACCAGCAGCAAATGACTATAAAGTCGCAGCATAAAGTAGTCCATTAAATGACAAGAAGCCAGTTTCCAAAAGAGCCAGCAGGCTCTACAGCTCTCTTCTTCACATGGTGAGAGGCTGCTGCTGCTGGATCCTACAAAATGCAACAGAATAATTGTCTGGCTGTCACGGGTACGTGCTCATCATAGATTTGCTATACCACTTGGAAAGTGCTTCAATTCATTCATAATAAGTCAGGGTCGCTCTGCAAAACAAAGGCAGACTTCATCATCAGTCACCATGCAGATGAAGGCCTCTGTGCCCCAGTGCCACTCCTCCAGCACTTACATATATTAAGTTTGCAAATGCGCCGGCGGTATTTTTCTTCTTTCCCCCCCCACACAGCTCAGTTTAACATGTCAAGCACGCACAAAACAATGATACAATATCCGAGATGCGCAACAGACAGAACTGAAAGAGCCAGGCATTATTAGCCTGAGCCTGGTGAACCACCGCGTCCACTGAACATGCAATCAACTCTGTCCCAAACAATCAACAAAGCCTGCAAACTGCGCCAAACCACACTGCAATCTATATTACAATCGACCTGGTAATTGAAAAAAGAAATGAATGAAACAGCAGATTCTTGCCTTGAAATCCGAAGAGGAGAGCGACGCTGGGGATCCAAACGCTGTATATCCAGAAGTAGTACATGGCGTCCTTTAATCAGGTCCTCCGCACGAACTTGGGTCTCCTGACGAGGGTCGGTGTCCACACACAGGTAGCGCCTTAACCGCGACGGTGGAGAGCTATCCTCAGGGAATGGAGCCTCAAAGTGGCACCGCGTGGGAGCAGCAGCCGAAGTGAAGTGCTGGAGAGCCAAAAACACTGGACTCTCTCACTCCGTGGGCTGCGGGGCTGCGCGCTCACTGCTTGGCGTGCCCTGCCATCTAGCGTTGTGGGAGAAACGGAGACTGTGTGCAGAGGCAGAACTCAAGCTGCCGTTCAACATTATTAGCTGAGCTCAATGGGCCACTGCACACACAGACCGCCGTCTCGCTCGGGGCTTTGAAGAGCGTGTCTTGAATAAATCAAGGTTAATTGAGGTAGCCATGGAGATATCTGTCAAGGAGAGCCTATGCTGACTAATATTGTTAATGTGTTGCATAAAGTTGATAACAAAAGTCCCCCGGCAGGTCTGATAAATTACCATGAATAAAAACCAGAATATATTCATTAGCTTGGTTAATTTGATATGGGACAACCAGGCAGGGCTACTTCATTTGTTTGGAACAAGGACATGCTGTCCATATGATGATGACAGACATATTGAGGACACGATTCATACAATTCATCATTTACATTCGCATTTATTTTGTACATATTCAAATATGTTTGCAAATCAAAGCATTTGTCTTGGCTTATTCTGAACATTTTTGCAATATGTTGCATAACCGAGTTCAACAAGTCATCCGTAATGAAATATCCATTCATCACAACCAAAAGATTTGTGAAGCATGAATAATTAAAGTGGGCCCTTGTTGTTATGACTGTGTGAGGGACTTTGGTGGGTTGTTGGGCACCAAGACAGCTTCCTCTGCTTCTCGCTGATCTCTTGGGCTTTAATGCATCACAGAAGGCATCATGGTTACAGTCAGCAGCAACCTGGAAGCTATGAGTCGCAGCTCTGCCATTGAAAAGCGTCCATGCAGCACATATTTCATCACAACCAGGTGGACAGACATTGGTGGTCTCCTGCATCCAGGACACTCCTGGTGCTCACTTGACCTGTCTTGTAATGTAGGTCAGAGATCATTCACTCGCTCAGTCTGGAAAATAAGGTCGTTGTGAAGTCTTGTTCAGGGACTGTCGATCAATTTTTTTTATCTATCTGCATGTATATGTTTCTGTTGTCTCTTATTTTGTCATTCGTTGCTATATATATATTTTTTTATTTTATATGACAACAGTTCAACAAGTCTGCATGAATATTATTTTTTCCTGCAAGCTTGTCAGGCAGAAGAATGTGCCCTCGCTTTTACCAAGTAGAAATGATGAAAAGTAATTACAGGAATCAGACATGGACACATTTTTAACATTAATGACACACTATGTGTCGTTGGAGCATCAGCTTGTATAATCATCTTCTGGGTGATGTGAAGCCTCCTGAACCAATTCATGTACAATGATGTCCAGTTGCCATGTCATTATCCATGCTGGGGCCCTGGAACAACACACTTGACACTCTACCAGCGACCAGGGAGTTTTTGTGTAATTGTGAGCTCTGACATCTTCAACATGTTTGTAAATTAGTTTTTAAAAGTGCTTTATGAATGAAGTTTAGTACTTAAGCTGACTATAGCTCATAGACTGTTCAGGGGAGTGAGCCTTTTGCAACCATGCAATTTATTAAATATCACTGCCTCTGTGGAGTCTGGGGACAGCTGTGTGTCTTGGTTTGGTCTCAGATTCTGATCATCAGCAAGTTTATCAACTGTACACATACAGCATCTTTCTCAGGTTAATGAATTAAAATGAGTGAGTTCTGCTGACCTTGCTCAGAGACCGTCGTGGCCTCATGGACCCACTTGCGCTGCAGTTTAACTCTGTTTGGATGCGATGCAAGATTTCCCTGCAGGATAACATGTCCTCACTTTCAATGACAGGGTGAGGACATGGAGATGGATGCATGGATTTGGTATTTCACAAATTTGGCAGGCTGTGTGTCAGTGCTTTGCTGTACGCGCTCTGCATTTGCAGCACTTGGAGAAGCACAACACGCGTTTGTACATAACATTCATTTCATGTTTGTCAAAATCTTCCTCAACATCCAAAAGTGGACATTTTTTGCGATGGGGGAGTCTTTTTCTTGAGCTTTTTAGGTCCCTTTACTGGAATGCTTTGTGGTTACGAGATGTCAGAACACAGCAGTGAAATGTGTTCTCCAAATGACAAACACTCAATAATTCAGAGAGCGTAAGAACACAGTGAACATGGCGCTAAACATTTGCCATCACTCAGTTTGTAAATGTTGGCGAGCCATGAATTATTCAGCACATATAAGAGCTGCGTGGGTAAGTACATACAACCAGCTTTAATAGCAGCAACTGTTCTGCTTTGCAGATGTTTTAGTGAATGTTTAGGCATAAATGTTGCAGGTTTTTTTCTTTCCTGCTTTTTTTTGCAGCGATTGCATGAAGAATTGCTTGATTTTACCTTTTTCTACCCAGTCTCAGTGGCAATTGTGCTAAAGAGGTCCTCATTTAGAACAATGGCAGCCCATCAAAACAGTACTTTACTCTGTCTGTCGTTAGGGTAGTACGGAAGAGAGCACTCATAGAACACAATCACAGAAGTCATCAATAGACGCACTTTGCACTTTGCAGCAAACCGCAACAACAACAAATCAGGTGTGTATATACATATACACGCACACATACATAAATAAACATCCATGTAAGTATATACTGAATGTATATGTGTATGACTTCAAACAGAGCACTCGGGAGAAACAAAACAAAGCCCTGAATAAATAAATCAATAAACATATAAGGTGATATGAGAACGATAACTCCCACTGACGGGTGAAGTCTTATTTTAGGTTGGAGTCCAAACCTGCAACAACCACAGACCAGACAGATGACATCTCAAGAGTGTCTGTAGCACACGAACTGCACGTATTTATACATTATTAATGGCACTACCACTATTCTATGTTTCTGTGTGTGTGTGTGTGTGTGTGTGTGTGTGTGTCTGTATGCGCATGGTGTCTTTGCAAATGTCGAGCACCTAAAGCGCAGCAATAAAGAGAAAGAGGAACTGTCTTGTCTCCAAGCAGGGGTTATTTGGCAAACTATCATATGATCTCATCCAGCCTGGATCCTAACTCTTGCTTTTAACATGCCTCCTTCGTCCACAATAAATATCAATCATTTGGAACCTCGTGGTAACCTCAAGAAATTGCAGAATAGAATTAATCATTTTGTGGTGTGAAATTACTTTTCGCAAACCTATTAGCGATTAAGAAAAGTGGTTATTACGCAGTGAACATGATGAATGGACCGGTCTATTTAATTTCATGTCGGCCTGCAAGTCAACATTCTGAGACGTTTTATTGCTTGAGATGAAATTGCCTTATTTATTAAGGTTTCAGAGTTCAAAGAGGGCCCGAATACGGGACACCAGGCAGGCAGGTTAAATGGAACAAGAGGTACACTTTGATGTAACAAATCTGGTTCCGGAGAGCAAAACTGAGGGGGCAGGCTGAATGAATCCAAGACAAGGGCAAAAATACCAAACCCAGGAACAAACACCAGCAACAAACACAGACGACCTGACACTGAATGAGGGGAAAGCGCATATACACAAGGAGAGCGCGGTGATTCGACACAGGTGGAACAAATGAGGGCATACAATCACAAAGACGTGAAGTAAAACCAGACATGACACATGAGGAGGGTAAACTTTCAAAATAAAGCATGGAAACAGATTATACACAAACCCACGACACATTTGCATTCAGTCAACATTGTAGAAAGTAATAAAACAAACACAGTTGTTTGCATAAGAATTTTGTGTCAACCTAAAGACACAAAGTCATAATCTTTGGTATTTTCCACAGAGGTGAACTCCATTGAGATGTCTTTTTGCTGTTTAGCAAGGGTGGTGTGAAGGCTCTGTCCGGGAGAGCATTACAATCCGGGGATGCTGAACTGAGTTGAACCACAGTAATGGATTCATCTTGCTGCTCATTCACCACCAAAGTCCTTGGAGAGTGAATAGAGAGCTACTACTGTGTGTACTGTTGTGTGTGCCACATACCCAGTGCTGTAATATGTCTGTTGAGACCAGTTCAGCACCACGGACAGAGACAGAGCAGTGGCACAGCACGGAGCTCGGCTCTCAGCTGTAATGAATGCTGTACACCTATATGTTTGCAGCCACTATCAGCAATTCATCTATGCACCGATATATTCACTCATGCTCATATATAATAGCCCCCAGGACATGTCTTCATATTTAAAATGAAATGTGATTTCTAAGAGCTTTCTCATGCAGTTCCCTTGAATTTCTTGTGGAATTTGATTGTCTACTCCTCGAAAAGGGAGAAAGAGTCCCAAATTCAACGAGTAGATCACTGAGAGAGTTCTTCAGCCATGCCGAACTCTTCATTTGGTCCACTATAACAAACTCATGTTGCACAGCAGAGCATTCCCTACAGAACTTTGTGATAATAATTGTGATCATTTTTATCAAAATATTAAAATTACAGTTTTGAAAATGGTTGTTAATCGTGATGAACAGTATAATTTGCCTTAGAAATGATTACAATCTTTGGTTGTTTTCACATTAGTTGTGGACAACATTTTCTTTTAAAAAGCCACTGCAGACTACCTGCTCAGCATCAAACAGCAGACAGACACAGTTAGCAACTAGCTGGTGAACACAGTAGAACATTGAGCAGCTAAAGTGACAGATATTTCCCTCAGGTGTACTCAAACGCAACTCCAAATGAACGCCAATGTTTGCAAGTTCATCATCACAACTTAACAGGTGAATATGTGAATGTTGTTTTTGCAATCCTCAAGTGGCCAAAAACAATTCATGGATACAATAACTCAAATACAGAGCATGAAGTCTGATGTTCTGGAGATCCCAGAGGACTGGGTAATTGGTGAAAGTGTGCTTCTCTCTTTTTCATTATCAGTAATGAGATGATAGTGTTCTTCTGGTTCCAGTCCAACAATATACAGGTGGAGAAATTGACCTGCAGAAATTGACCGCATGAAAATTCTGCTGGTTAATAGCTTCAACCGTTATTGCTGGCTTTCTACCACATCCTCATTTTTCCCTAAGGCGTACAGCCCCAAAGTATTCGTCAGTGTGCTGTGCAGTTGATTGGCTGTCCGCTACACTTCAAAAAGTACATCAAAAGGAAGGAAAGCCGAGGTAGAACCCGCTCGCTCAGGCAACCAAAACCTCCCTCTGGGATATGGAATCACTGCATTAATGTCACGCTGATGCCCGCACCAGCTGCCTTCTCACACTCTGGCTCTCTGTTTCTCTTGTCTCTCTGTGTTCAGTGTTTGTTTAACAGGCTAGCTGGAGTTGCAGAGATCTTTTCTCCTCTCCTCATTACGTGATGGACTTTGTCACCAGCCACCTGCCAGCAGAGCTGTTTTACATTTTGTTTGTCATCGCTCTCAGTACACGGAGAGGCTTTTGGGACACGTAGATTGTCTAAGATGCCAGAGTTGTCCACGTTGCAAAGCCCATTCTTCTATGCCCATTGTTCTATTAACGGTCCGGGACTAGATTTATAAAGCATCTCAGATTCACTCCAAGGAATCATGCTGAAAGATTAAGTCGGGTTGACATTGGGAGTTATTTTGAAGAACAAAGAAAGACAACTTAGGAAGTAGAGCTTTCCCAGTATCTCTGTCTGATTGATGAAAAACAATATTTTTTGCATTTCATTTAAATGTTATAAAATTGCACTGAACATGAATTTAAAAGTTATTTTTTGGAAAACCTATTCATAAAGCCATGATTTTTATCCACAGATGTTTTGAGGAGAACTTAATATTGAATCCAAACAATAACAGGTTGGCAATACGTGTAGAACAATGAAGGGAATGTCAAAGGAAGATGAAGAAAAAGATATTCACATGAAGTCAGAGAGATTTTGAGCTTTCTGGAACGAAACAACAAGATTGGAGCTGCCTGGAAGGAGGTGAATGAAAGAATCACAGCTGCTTTTTGACCAGATGAGAAAAGCTTGAGGGAAATCAAGGCAGATTGGGACAGCTGATGGAGTTTTAGGGGGGGGGGGGGGGGGGGGGGGGGGGATACTACTGAGCTGAAGCAAAGGCAAGAAAGATGTTGCAGCTGAAAGTGGTGAACAGGTGAAGCAAACAGCTGATCGTTAGCTTCGAGAATGAACTGATGGCTCTCACAAAAGGGATTTGCAGACTTTGGTCCAAGACAAAGAAAGCAAAACGGCACAATTGCAAAACGTGTTAACCAGCTGTAGAGCTCCATAAAGCGGAGGGGGGCACAAGATGGTAACACAAGATTGCTGCTGGTGGTTATAGATGTTGTTGTTTTGGGAATCATTTGCAAACTACCTATTCTGTTGTTTAGTGAGGATGTGTTGTCTATTCTATGTACCAGGCAGACAAACAGCAGTCTAGTCTGACTGTCATACATATTAAGTGTTAAAGTGTTAGATGTCCACCACACCTCTTTCTTTCCCTACTACTCTGGACAAATATAATATGGCCTCAAGTGAAATGATAAGGTGACAAAGGGAGGAGGAAGACGAGACAAACATTGACAGAACAAAGGTGGAAATAGATTGAGAACGGACACAGAGGGGGAAGCTGAACAGTCCTTGCCAGCAGCTAGAAAAAACGATTATGTGAGAGGTGGCAAGGCCCTGACACGGGACTTGAATTTGAGTCCATCATGCTGTCGCAATCTCCTCTCTCCCCTGCAATGAAATCATCATTTCCTCGTTCTTCTCAGAGTGAATAGAGGCCTTTGCAGAGAGGTAACATGAAGTGAAATAAAAGACTGAAGCTCCGCCACTTCAACTCTTATACAGGGGACGAGATGGAGGCAGTGATTCAGTGATTCAGTGATTACCCCCCCCCCCCCCACCCCTTGCAATTGTCTCCCCAAAAGCATTTCATTAAAAAGGGTGTTACTGCACCCACTCACTTCATAGAGATGTAAATGTGTCTTACACAGGAAAAGTAAAAAATAAAGTAGTAGCCACCGACACAGTGCTACCAGCAGGTCATATTGAGGTGTGTTTACTTTTTTTATAATCAATCAGTCTTACTGTTGAGCTCTGGAGAGGGAGCAACACTGGGCACCTCACATGCACAAACAAGTCCAACGCGAAAAACATCACAAAGGATTCAACAAGCAGAGAGGTTTCAAACGAGCCAGATTCAACCTAATTACCAAATCATCGAATGAAAATGAACACGCCTGAAACGTCACCGTGCGATCATTGCATCTCGACTTTGAATACAAAGAAAAAGATCAAAGGAGCTGAAACACAAAGAAGCTCTGCACGGAAAAGTCATCTTGGATCATTATATTAAAAGGCTCCCATTCCCAATCTCATCTTCTTTGCTGCCATGTTGCACGAAAGCTTTGAGAAGAATCACTTGACAGAGCATTTAAGGTAAATTATTTCTCAGCGTTGACTACATTGCATGCACTTTCCAACATACCTCTGAGCCAACCTGCATGTCATACCCAATCTGATATCAAATCCCATATTTCTATTCCCCTGACAGAAGTCATTTCATCAAATCCCTCTCCTCTCTGCCATTTCAGATGCTGATATTTACCGATAGCTTTGCTTCCGCAGGTTCATAAGGAGTTCATTTTCTAAACAGGAAGTTTGTATCCATTCTACATCTCACGATTCACGGAATTATGCAAATACTAAACTCTGTAAACATAACAGTGGAGCTGGTGTTTTGTTTCCAATGAGACTTCAGTTCCCACTCTCCTTCTCCTGAGAATGTTTTGCTGAATAGCACACACACACACACACACACACACACACACACACACACACACACACACACACACACACACACATACATTTTTTTACATGGTGCCTCAAGCCAAACAAGGCAGAAGCAAAGCACGACACATCTTAAGAATTAGGGCGTGTCAATGCCGGTGTGCATGCATATAAATAAATTTGTCTCCCAAAGTGGCAGAGGGATAGAAACAGTGATTCAATGACAGAAAACGTATTTATTCCCTGCACACTTTTGCAAAACAAATTTGGTTTTACCAAGGAAAATGCATCACAGAAGTCGATACACATTTATGATCTAAAATTCATTTTTTAACAGAGTAAACTGTTAAGGTTTTATCTGATTCAGAAATGGAGAATGAGCTGTCACAATATCTCGCAACTAATCCCACATTAAATAATGTATGAACGTAGGGTTTGGGTTCAGATGGCTAGAAAAGCACAGCAACTTTAACAAACTGGCAATGAGTGAGTCGAAAGCTGCACGGCTGATGAGGAAAGTGGAAACAAGGTGAGGCGGTGGGCGGAGGAGGTCATGTGTCTGGGACTGGAGGGGGTAGGGCGTAGGGGTTACTGTCGGGCAGGAAGGAGTGACTGCGTGTGAGCTCAGGACAAAACGTCAGAGGGGCTCTGGTGGACCGGAAGAGATCGGTCGAAGTGGGAATGTTGCTGGAGGGGAAATGGTGACAGAGAGGCAGAATGTGACAATCAGAGAGTTGCTGAAAAGGTGGAATTACAGATTCAACGGTCCAGGCTTGATGACCACGACCATGATGTTTTAGTCTTTCACCTCGACATTCAAAGCAGCCATCGTTCCTTTAGCAATGTTCTTGTCCTGCCCATTAGACCCCCTTGAGAAGTCAGAAAACCCAAAGTCCTGTTTTGCTTTGAAGGTGATGTTGCCCTTCTATATATTTCCAAGTTCTAAAAATAATTCAAGTTTAGAATTTTTATCCATCCCCCGCTAAACTTTTGATCAAAGTTTAAATTGTTTTTCTGAGCCATTGTCATCCTATAAACCTGTCCATCACTGTGCTGTATCTCTTTTCATCACCCCATTCTTTCTCTTTTCCATTCTCCATAGATTCTCTCCCGGGTGGACTGCTTTGACCTCCGACTCGGGGGGTTAACAACATCTATAGAACTCCTGCAACTCCATCAGAGTGAAAAACAACATTGCTGTTGAACAGACTGAGGTTTCTCTTCTCCCTTCTGCTGCTCCTTTCTGTCCTCATCCGTGGCTTGTACATGTGCTTGCATTCATCGTGTTAATACAATTCCTTCTGCTTTTGGCTCCGATGAATTGAATCATTTTAATAAAAGTTCATCTTTTTTTTCTTTCCCCTTTCTTACTTCCTTTGATCAGTTTGAACTTGTTCAAAACGTTATGAAAGTGTGTATGGCCTATAGATCATAACTTGCATTCGCATCGCTGAAGCTGAGAGTAATGTTGAAGTTGATTACTTTGTCCAACGTTGCTTTTTTTTAGTAACTATGTGGAAGTCATAGAATGCATCACAAATCCAAAAACACTGGGGGCACTTTGGAAAGTGCCTTTCAATTCTCAAATGTGTGGTGATGACCCAAACATGTTGAGATGCCGTTATGGTGCCTTTAACAACTCCTACACAAGAGGAGTGCAGTGAGAACCCAGGTGCAGTCGGAGGCAGGAGACTGTTGAGGAGCTTTGACATCATGGTGAAGCAAAAAAAACAAAACAGCGTGAGCTCAGTGTTTTGTTTGTCAAACTGGTCTCCAGGGTGAAAGTCCTGTGTTTGTTTGGCCCACCCACAGTGTGTTGGTTTCTTTTTCTGGTCTTTGTACTATCTGCTCACACTCCCAGAGATAATGATGCGGATGAGTTTACACTGTAGTTACTTGAACGCCGAGTGCATCTCGTACAGATGCTAACAGATGGCTTGTGTTGGTGCCGAGGGGCTTGACAAAGTGTCTGTGTTTGATACCCTGGGAAAGAGAACGGGCTGAAATACTGACCTGCATATTCATAGGAATCCTCTGCAAATTACTGCACATGTGATACCCCATCCTTGCTTCACTCATGTTTTCTCATACATTTCCTGCAATATTGTTCATTTCGTCAGGCTACTTTGGTGAAAGGAAGTCGCTATGTTGAGGTGCATCAACACATTAAGTGTGATTATGTCTGGCAAAAAATGAACCTTCACAGTGTTGTGGTTTCAGCGGAGGCACAAAGGCCTGACAGAGACGGGAAGTCACAGGTCGGGGCTATTATGGGATGGCTGCTCTATATCCAACACTAGAAAGGAGGGAACATTTTAGATGTTGGGCCATGTAATGGATGTTCAAAGGGAAACAGCATTGTGCATTCAGCCTGTAAACCAGAGAGGCTTGATTGGCCGTATTCAGCTCCATAGTTGGCTACCTCTCTGCCCTGAATGGGTTTCTGTATTTGCGCTCTCTCTCTCGCTCTCTCTCTCTCTCTCTCTCTTGTTCAAATGCCTAATCCCAAGATGTGGGATTTCCTGCTTATTAGGCTGTGCACTTATTTTGAAAACCACGAACCACGGTGGTTGGAGGGCTGAAGCTTCATATACTGTTAAAGATATTTACAACTCACAAAAGTAGTGCGGCCATCATTAAGCTCATGGTGGCATTTTGACACTTCAACAAAGTTAAAAGCTTTCTGCTGCAGTCAGCCTTGGCAGGAGGTAAAAATATATTGTCTATACTGGCACGGCCATTTGTAAAAAAACATCGATCAGAGCAACAGAAGACCCAATCTCGGAAACCACTGGCTGTTGATCAGACCACGATTTAGCCTCTGGGGGCAATGTCTCTGTAGTAGTGGATATCTGGTGGACAGCAAAAATCCGAGCCAAGACATTGTTCACACTCCGATTAGATGCGGGGATGGAGTTGCCATTGCAAAATGACGTCTACGACACATGTAGCCTGTTAAAGCCCTTCAAAATCTCATTAATGAGCTCGCTTCAAATCACATTCATGAGACGATTTGTCTAATTTCAGATTAGACTTTGGAGGAAATGGTGCACAGTTACACAATCATTTCACAACAGGTTAATAGCAGACCTCCTCAAGGTGCCATTCAGATAGAACTAGGACATTCCGATGTTGCATTTTTTAACAAACTACTTTTGAGCAAACACACGATAGCCGAGATTGCATTTTGGCCTATGCGATCCGCCTCTTTAAATTCAGCCAGCTATCAAGTGGCCACTCACATGACATGGATGTCACACAATATACATTAAAGAGTGGGGAAGAGCGAGACCATATATTATTAAATGAATAAAATGCAGATATGGTGCCACGACAAATACAAAAGAGATTATTGGAGGGGTGATCTTTTTGATTCATCGTGAATCTCAGATATAATAAACCCCAAAACTCTACTGAGGGGTGACACACACATAGTATGCTTGCTTAAACACAGACACACACACACACACACCATGCTGGTGACCTCATGTGCAAATGATGATCACAATCCTCAGGGTTTTTCTTCCTGCCTTTCGAAAGTTCACTCCTGTTGATTCTTAAAGTGGAAATGAGTTCCAGGAAGAATAATGGAATACTGATGAGAAGTGAAACCTGCAGGTCTGAGGTTGCATTAAGACGTACGCGTTCTGTCAAATGCAAGTGATTTTCTCTCTCTTCAAATTAATTGAAATAAGTCCATTGACACTTAATCCAACACCATTAGATGCATTTGTCTTTTATAATAATTGCTCAAAATTAACTGTCTTGAACTCTTATGATGAGATTTGAGACTGAAATGATAACAGATTTCTGTCCTGTGTGCATTGGGTGTATAAACACTGCCCCCAAGTGGTAAAAAGAAGAACAACAGTTTTGATAATTCCAACCAAGATGTTTCAGATTACTACTATCCATTACCAGAAGGTTAAAATGATCATACAGCCATGAATAAATAAGACAAATACACCATGCATCCACTGAGAAAGCAATACCATGCTCTCACAAAAATACAACCTAAAACCAGCACATCTTTCATGCTGTGAAAGAGAAGAGGCCTGTTACCCCCAAATTCATAAATGATCATTATAATATGGCAAAGTAGACTTGGGTAATGTGCAGTAACGAGCAGAAAGAGTCCACATGCATGAACTCAGTCTTTGGTTCTGAATGTAATCAAGTAAACTGTGCGAGTCAGAACAAACCACACAGAGCAAGTAAAACATAAGCATTACAAAGTCAAAATAGAATTGTTGAACATGTATATCTTAAAGTGGCCGTTCACGGATCTTTCCTTTTTCATTTTTGCAGCATTGCACAATGTCTTGGGAATAGAAACCACAAGACCGAGAAGAAACTAGCAATCTTGCATATTCTCCAATTATTATTCTGTACAGCTCCCGTCTTTATGATTGTCTGCAGGAGCACCAAAGGCTGGATGAATACGTTTCATAGAAAGCTTGCTGAGCAAAGCGTGAAATATGAAAGTTACTTATATCACACCGGGAGCTCCTCCTTTAGACAATAACCATTGTGCATGGGACATTATATGCAGAAGAGCTACACATTGCACGTACAATACAGCACAATGTTTCTATTAATAATGATCCACTTGAAGACTTATGAAGCAAAGGTAAAAGGTTATTTTCTTGTTTTCTCTTCTTTCTTTCTTTGATTATGTTATTCGTTATTGAGCAATCTTACTTCCATCTTCAAAACACCAAGCAGGCTGGGAAATCGTACCGTGCCGAATAAAACATGCAACACACAAACAAGCGAATGGGAAGCAGATTAGAATGTATTAACAATATTTATTCACTACAAGTTCCAGTGTTATTTTTCCTATTTCATTTCGACCCAACAGTAAGAACAAGATGTATTTTCTTTACATATTTACAGATTGGCTTAACTATTGGCAATATTTCACAAGTCATTATTTATCTATATACACAACCCATATATCACCGCGTGTACCACACGCCGACCTATGGCCGGGGTAGACGATGAGAGATTTGTATTCAATCTGGGTTAAAGTCTCAGTAGTGTTCTACTGATTGTGCTCTCTTTCCTCCATTGTTCCTGCAAACAGAGGGCAGAGTTAGTAAAATAATCTCAGTTTTGCTTTTCCAGCCTGAACTTTTCTCTGGGAAGAACAGAGGCAGAGATGCTGGAAGAAAAGCTCTCCTTCAATTGTGTCGGCCAGTGCTCAGGGCAGGGACACCAGGAGAGATGGTGAGTGTAATCTAATTTATTATGAAAACACTGTCAGACAAAAAGGCTGGGAGGTATGAATGCAGCTTTGATCATTTAAACTCTTTTAAGCCTTACTGTATTTATGAATCAATATGTGTGTGTGTGTGTGTGTGTGTGTGTGTGTGTGTGTGTGTGTGTGTGTGTGTGTGTGTGTGTGTGTGTGTGTGTGTGTGTGTGTGTGTGTGTGTGTGTGTGTGAGTTGCAGGTGGGATTCACCAAAGAACTGTAGCTCTGTTACACGGTAGGCAACCTTGAGACAAGGAAAAAAACCGTTGGATAAATGTGTAATAATACTGATACAGGTGTATAGCAGACCGGGGTCAAATGTACATAGATGGACAAACATATTTGTGATTGAACTGGACTGATATATGTTGTAGTAATTGATACAAAATAAATAAAAAATGCAGATACATCAAGTGTTGGAAAATCAGTGTTGACTGGTACTCGGCAGGTCGTTTTTGTGACTCCAGTAAGGGATGACAGGAATAAAACAAAGCTACCTTACCGTGGCTAGTATTTATTCCTCACATTTTCCAAATATTTGTTGGGATTAAAGAGCATTTGTATATTTATGACTCCAGTCTAAAATAATGCGCAAATACCACTCCGAAGTAGCTGCCAGCCCTCCCGGTTATTTTTTTTTAAATGTATTAATTAATTAAGTATTTGAGAGTTATAGAGCACCTACTATGAGACTACATGAAAACTTAAATAAATGTAACAGTCCCCACATAAAAAGGTGTTTATAAAAATCAGTGAAGTCAACTGGACTAAATAATATAATATGAAAAAAGTGTTCACACCATAAATCATGAGATTATATGTGTTAAAGCTGGAGCACAATTTATACTGTTAGCACATCAATTTGTCTCAGTATATATTTAAATGCCAAAAAAAGCACATTCAATTTCATCTCAGATGTCAAACGCAAAGAGGAATTGCTTTTGAAGAATAAAACACGCTTTCCAATATTGCATGTCAAACACAAAACTATTTGCTGCATTAAATATTGCATCATAGCTACAACAAATTATTGGTATCGGGCATTGAGGTAATGCACAATAGGAAATGAGGATTGAGAAATGTGGGAACACTAACAGTTCTTTAACAGGCTGGTAAGATTTGGTTAAAATATAAATGCAGTCGGTCAGAACCACAGTGAAACTTTCTACCATATACAGCAGAGGCGTCTACTATTTATAGCCAAACGTATGGCCATCTTTTTGTTCAACCATACTGTATGTACCTCAGACCTTGTAATGAAAACTAAAAAAAAAAAAAAATCCCTTCATTGAAAACAATAACATTGACTATCAAAACCAGCTTGTTGTCTAACAAGAACCATTTTAAAATTAAGACACATGAGTTGTAGAATATGTATCAGTCAGACGTCATGTATTTTCTTTGATTCACAATCTAGCCTACTTTTGTACAGTAGAAATATGTACAGCAGAAACCGATAGGAATACGCCTTTGTCAAGGGGAAGAAAATCACCTTATATATATACATACATGTGTATATATATATATATATTAGTGCTGGGCAATGATTAAAATATTTAATCGCGATTAATCGCATGGATTTTTTGCGATTAATCGCATTGTTATGGCAAAGTTCAACAATGAATTCAAAAGTATATTGCGCACTTTTATTTTAAAAGCACTGCTGTATGAACAAAAGGGCAATAACATTTGGTTCACGAGATGCAGGTAGCATGTTTCATACTTAATGTGAATATAATTCATACTTTGTTGGCATCTTATTCTGAAAACCGGATGTTCGTCTGAAGAAACCGGATGTTGTCTGAGGTTAATGTTTCCGCTAACTTTCAAAGTCCTTCGCTCGCTCCCGATCTGTGTCGTTTAAATGCGTTTACCGTGAATCTCAGCAGATAGGTGCACTAACATGTAAGTGTCTGCTGAGTGGACCACGGAGATCTGAGTGTCTGCTGACTTTACTGCAGCGGTGTCCAACTGACGATAGGATGTTTGCTGGCTTTTATCCCACTGTTCTTGTCATCCTCTTGTTGTTATGTATATGTATTGTCTCTTGTCTTTCAATTTAAATAAAAATTAATAAAAGAATTATAAAAAAAAAAAAATGCGCGATAAAATAATTGTCGGCGTTAATTAATGAATGCGTTAACGCGAAATGAACGCGTTAACTTGCCCAGCACTAATATATGCTATATATATAGATATATATATATCTATATATATATCCATTATTAAGCATTTATGAAATAAGACATCCTCTCATCCACGTCTTCTCAAAGCAGCACTGATGTGACATGAACCAAATTAGGACAACGGCAAGGATGAACACCGCAAAGACGACGACAATATCCTTCTGCAGGTTCAAGTTTAAATCAGAGGGACAGGAGCTTTCTGCTGTGATAATTCAGTGTTTGTGCTGTCTTCAAATATCACTAATATTTTGTGAGTGCATGAAAGGGTTGATATATGAAGTATGGGTAAAAGCCTGTCATTGTTAAGTTATTGTTCATAAGCCAGCAGTTTTGATCAAAAACAAATTGCTCTGAAAAGTGCGAAAACGCAGTTAAAATGTTTGCTGTCAATAAAGTATATTATGCAATGTATTGCACCCAGTAAAACCCCTCATCAAGGAATTGGCATGAAATGAACTCTGTACTGTTATATCCCAGTTTGTTTTGAGATAAAGAGGTCAAGACAAGACACAGGTGTAAAGGGCAGCGGGCTGCATCCGCCCGTATTCGGTCTGTTTTTTCATCAGTGCGTTTCAAACGTCAAAAACCAAACACTCATTTCGTCTTGTTGTCAAAGCTAAGAGTTTACCAGATGAGCTTTCACACCAGCGAGCCCGCTCTGCTCTGGGCGGGCACCATGACAGGCACCGCCCCCATCCGCTCCAGCGTGGCCTGGCTCACCGCGTAGGAGTGCGTGTGCTGCCCGTGTGTGGACGTCACCACCGGTTTCAGGCTCACGGAGCCGTTGCTGCGCACCATGGCGGGAGGGGACGGGGCAGAGTTTGTGGTGACCACCAGAGTTTTGGGTGGCGGCAGCGTGTGGCTGCCATTGGCGAACGATGTCGTCATCGTCGCCGTCGTTGGCTGCGCGTGACGGGACAGCGGAGCTGAGCCGGGTGCTGTGGACACTGTACTGTGGCCGTGTCCCGCGTTCTGGGCCTGTCCGTGACCGTGTGCACCGTGAGCAGCGGCGGAGAAGGTCTGGCGAGTGTCTCCGTTGTAGCGCGTGTAGGAGTTGGTGTCGTAGTTGGGTTTGGGGTTGTGCCAGTAGCGGCTGTTGTAGGTGTTGGTAGACGTCAGCGTGTCGTTCTCTGAGGATGAGGCGTCTGCGTGGAAAGCCTTCGCCGACGAAGACCTCTTGGGAGGGAGGTCATCTTCTCTGTTCAGAAGATAAATAAGAGGACGTTGTGAGGATATCAGTGGAATAAGGAATGATGGCAGTCTTCAAATATTTATAAAACGATAAAAGAGATCTTCTATGCAGTCAATAGTGAGAGCCTAGTGCTACTCATTTATTCATGTTTGCCCTTATATCTTTCTGGACCATGTGAGATATACAGTGGATCACAGTAATAGTACAACAGCAAGACAAATACCAACATCTAATATTTAAAAAAATGATTCAAACATTAAAAAAAAATGCTTTGAACTGACAAAATCACTGCTTTTAAGCTGCAGTTTATTCTCATATTATTATTTAATTTTTTGCATGCAGTCATTTTGGGTAAATGAGTTTGGCTCCTGATAAATCTGACATAAAATATATTCGTTGTGATTTTCTGTTCGTGAGGGGAAATCAGAGCCGCCAGGGTGGAAAGTTAATAGGGGATTAAGCCCAAAATGAGGCATATGTTATCAGTTATCAATCAGCCAAAGCCTCAGATATCTGAACTACGATTTATCTTCCAAATGATTCATGGAGTGATTGAGGGGAGAACTTGCAGCCCATTTAATCAACTGACAGCTTCACAGACTGTTTGAACAGACAAATTAGCCTGTGATGACGGAAACACTTGCTGTCAGGAGATAAGATTAAGCTCAACTATCCAAACTTTTAAATCCAATTAACTTTTCTTTTTTTTAACTGATTCTTTGTGATTGCCTTGCTGACACACTAATCGTTCTACAGCAGGAAATACAAAGCTGCTGCTGCGTCTTATTGCCTTTTGAGATGTAGAAAATGTAGTTCCTGCACCCTTCCAGTCTGGAACACGTGCAAATAAACAATCCCTTATTGAGAAGCCATATCCCATAATATCATGTTTTCTGTTGTCTTTGTGCACTGGAGACTAAAGAGCATTTGGTTGCAATTGACCAAAACCACAAATCAAAGCCAAACCTGATCTCATTGGGGATCTCCTCCTCGTCGTATTTGTTCTTGTTCTTCCAGTAGAAGAGCGTGACCACCACTAACAGGGAACAGATGATGACAGCTAACACTCCAGTGGCGATGCTGCCCGCTATCAGACCCACGCTCTGAGGCTGGGCTGCAGGACGGAGAGACAGGAGGAGTAATGAGTAACAGTGCATTCAGTCTTAAATCATCCAGGACCAGCCTCAGCTTGAAGAGACAGCTGGATGAAAGACTAAACGACAGGACATAAGTCGATTAACTTGTTTTCAAGATCATGTGTGGAACGGAACAGTTTTGAGGAACACCTATTCTTTCCCAGCATTTACATCTGCACCGTGTTGGCAATGACAGACGGACTCAGCACTCTGCTGTCTGTCTGCTTGTATTCCTGACACTGAGCGTTATCCTGTCACACACTGTCAAAATAAAACACGAGGTCACCATGTGACATTCCTTCCTGTCAAGCTATCAAAACCGTCTGACCCTGTATGACCCAAAACCAACTCTGTCGTTTTGTTCTTAGTCCTGCTGCTGTCTGCAAGATGTTCTGCTCCTGTCATTTGTTTGGTTGTAGTGTTGGCTTCTTTGTGTTTCTGTTTATCTGTCAGACAAGACTCACTCAAGGGGAGAAGACTTTTAACTTATATATATATATATATATACATACACGACAACAACAGCGTCACATGGATCCAGCAGCAGAAAAGGAGCAGGGTGCTCGAGTGTACTCACGTGCTACGACCTGCAGGTTGAGCAGACAGGTGCTCTTGCCAATAACATTGCTGGAGGTACACTGGTAGAGTCCTGAGGTGCTGGTGCTGATGTTTCTCAGTGTTACAGTGCCCTGCATCTGGTCTGATGGACACACAGAGCCACATCGTTAAAGTGACTATAACTGAACTACTTATATCTACCAATAGAGGGTGCTATATGACTTCAATACAAGGTGTGCACGTGTCAGTATATTGTACAGCAAAAACATTTTCCTTTCTTTCACAAATGATGAATGGGTTGAGTCGTGAGTTTGGAATCGTAGAGCTGTACACTACTGGATCCATTAAAAAGGCCTCAGCAGTTGTAGGAAGTAGGCCAGATGTTCACCTGTTCTCTTGACAGTGACGCGAAAATATCACAGCTGTCTGTGTCAAACTAAACTCACACAGAGACAAGAGTGACATTGACGAATCCCGGATCTCATTTCAGTGTGAATCTCATGCAAAAAGCAAAAAAGGGGCCGACTAAAAACTCAAAACACTGACACCATTTGTTCCACCAATGTAAAAGGTTAAACTTGTCAAACCAGGAGGGCTTTCCAACTACGATCAAGAGGAGGAGATGCATCCTAAATGGAGAGTAAACTGATTTAATGAGCTTACTTTAATGTTTTTTTTTACAATACAATATGAATCATTTGGTCTTAATGTAAAAAAAATGTCAATCTCAATAAATCTCTCAAATAGTTGACATTTAATTTACATATTTAATTTACAAGGTTTAAAATAATGTAAACAGCATACGACAAGTGTCATGCAACTATAAGAAACTTACATGTTCGTTTAATTTTGTAAAAATATTGCCATTTCTGCCATTTGAAATTGATGTTACATTTTGTATATTAGCCTTTTATTGACCAGTAGTGTACAGACAAAGACTGTGATTGGTGATGAAGATCATTTGACTGTGCTGTGTGCACAGTCGGAAAGGGGAGTCCACGACGCCAGTGCTCTCTGATGCTGAAAGCCAAACACAACTCAGATGAACCTGCTCCTGTTATTCTGAGTCGATGAATGGG
Organism: Melanostigma gelatinosum; assembly: GCF_949748355.1. Taxonomy (NCBI): domain Eukaryota; kingdom Metazoa; phylum Chordata; class Actinopteri; order Perciformes; family Zoarcidae; genus Melanostigma; species Melanostigma gelatinosum. The sequence continues at coordinate 5,374,109 of NC_136640.1, forward strand.
TGTCTGATCAACGCTGAGCTAAATTTGAAGCAGCATGGCAACAGAGATTATTCGCACCGGTTCCAGCACAAAAACTGTGTCAGAGTCGGTATTCAGCATCACAGAGTTAGCACAAAAATAGAAACAACAACATTTCTGACGCACTCATTCACAAATTCACAGGGTTTGGAACACTCCATCCATCCATCATCACCCCACAGTAGGATCAGTGGGGGGGGGGGGGGGGGCAGTAGTTTGGGCCTGGCACATGACAGGTGGCGGTGATGGTGGGATTGTTGCTGAGGCTATGTGTGTGAGATTTACCAGCGAAGGTGGGGCAAAAGGGAACTCCGACGGCCAGCTTGTTTGTAATACCTTGCATGGCGTTGTGCGGCAGCTTGGGCAGCGCGTCCAGCTTCTCCCAGGAGTAGGACGGCGTGGGAATACCTTCCTCTGAGCTGCAGATCAGCATGGTGTCGCTGCCGACATCCAGCGCGCCCTGGATTCGACATGCTGGCACCGAGGGGGGCACTGCCAGATGGAGAGAGTGGGTGGCGTCATGTTAACCACTTTAAAATGCAAATCGTATGTTTTCCTAATTACAGGGGGAGTTTCATATTCACAAAAAGCTGAAGACTCATTAATCCAACAGTGCTTGCACACTGCTTTACTGCAAATTGTCTCAATAGGATTCTAACCCTGCTGTCTTCTTATATAAGAAACAGCTCTTGTCTTACTCTTTCAAAAATCAAATAAATAAATATTCTGCGGTGACGTGTGGTGAGTTACCCAACACGGTGAGCCCAATGACGCCAATGTTGCGCCCCCCTCTGTCTGGGAGGTTGTTGACCAGGCACTGGTAGGTCCCAGTGTCGGACAGCTGGGTGTTGTTGATGAAGATGGAGGCACTTGTACTTGGCATGGTGGCCACGAAGCCCACACGGCCATTGAGGTGGTTGGCGAGGCTGAACACCTGGCCGCCCTGGTAAATGATCACCTGGATTGGGACGCCACGGGGAGGGGATCGAAGAAACACACAGAAGGTTATGGACGTACGAAAGGACAGAGGAATGAGGTGAATTGGTAAGTAGATAAAGTAAATGGGAAAAGGTGGAAGGCAGAAAGAGACATTGGTGGCAAGGAGGTCAGAGAGAAAAAATGTGTGGGAAAAGAAAAAAGAAATAAATGTTGAAAATTAGCAATTAAGACATTTATAATTCCATTCAAAAAAAATCTGCAACAGAACTGTAGCAGATGGTGTCTGAGTTTTTCTTCTTCTTTCACTCTGAGGGGCTGGATACTTTATGAATGTGACTCCTGGACATTTACTCGAGTTGCCTGTTCCAGATATCGCTCACTAGAGGGAGACCTACTTCCACTAAGAGGGTGAAATACAGCTTGACAGTGAAAAGTGAAAGTTAAGGAGTGGGCAGACTTTTACAAACAAACAGAAAGAGAAAAAATATATTTTATTTGTAAGTGGTTGTTTCTAGCTCACTGGGTAGATTGCAGGGTACATGCTAAAAGTATGCTTTCATGGTACTATAAGGCTCTTCAGATAAAAGCTTCCACCAAATGGATATGCATAATTGAAAGCATTTTAACTTGGAAACATATAAACTCCGATCTGATGAATCAAACAGCAGCAAGGCGGGACGATTTCTACACAAGGGATCCAATCCAGCGAGAAATTAAACCAAAGGTCGAGGCCTACATCTGCGATCTTTCAGAATGATCACCATGAGAACACACTTGTAAGAATGAATTACCACCTTTGGATTCAGGTAAGCTTGTCTCAGGTCCAGATTAAAGAGCAATAGATGGATCGTTTTGTTCAAAAGCTTCCCTCCGGCCTCCAACTCTGGCTGAGCAGCTCGTTTGTGAGGCCGAGCTGCAGATGCAAAACAGCTCTCACCCCTCAGCTGGGCCCGCACAAAAGATGAAGAGGACACACGCAAACACATGGCATGTGCACACAAGTCTGACACTCACACACGCGCACCAGCTCACACACACACACAAGACACGTGCACACACGTACACACATAGCATGGTGGGGAATCAGAGGGACTATTCAGTTTGGTGAAAAGAGCCCTCATTGAACTGTTCAAAGACCCAGGCAGGGAAACAACCGGCACCAGTGTGTATGCATGTGTGTGTGAGTGAGAGTGAGAGTTCTGATGAAAGTGCAGGGGTGTGTATGTGACTGTGTCCTCCACCGCTGCTTAACGGTTGTAAATTGCGCGGCTGCAATTTCCTGAGTGCAGTACGCTCGCTTTGTCCTCTCATGTGCAGATGAATAGGCAGCTCCTCAGCTGTGATGAGAGCCTGCAACTGCATCTTCTGTGTGTGTGTGCAAGTGTGATGATTATTCTGCCTCAGACTGATTTTCAGTGTAATAACCGTTTCACTTTGATTTCCTCCGTCCACTTTCTTACTCTCAAATATGTTTTTCTTTTTGTCCATTTTCTGTCTGCCGTTCTGTCCGTCTGTCTCTGCCGACCTCTCTGTTTCCATCTCGAACAGACGGCACCGGTATGACCTGGCTCGACACTCCTGGTGACCTAACAATATAATCTGCATGCTCGGTGACAGTGATCCAATCGATCGGCCTCACACGCTGCACTGAGCGTGTTTGTGCGTGTGTGCATGAGTGAGCAGAGGATTAAAGCAGGCCCTAAACTGTGTTGCATCTTACACCTGTCCCTGCTTTTTTTTTTTTTTTTTTTTCTGTGGGTGCCTGTGAGTTTTAGTGTTTTCCAAAAATTCAAAAAAGCAACAAAAAGGAATCACTCAAGGAAGCAATACTGTCCGTCAAAAAATGATTCAATGGACAGACACAGACGTCACATTCCATCCATTTTCTTGGATTTACATCTCTTTCCACTGTGCTGATCCATCCATATCTATGTGTGTGCCCACACACTCATCCCCTCACATGACCTGGTTGGCGTTGTAGCTGTGCGCAGGAAGAAAAGAGGTCATGGCTGACACTCAGATGGCCGACGGCCCTAAGAACTCTTGCTGGACTAGCTGGACGTCCTACCGCTGGCCCAGTGGAAAACCTCTGCTCCATCCTTTTTCCTCCTAAAACCCAACACACACACACACACACACACACACACACACATGCACTGCAAGCATTGACTCACATTCTAACGACGCCTATTTATCTTGCTCTGCAATCCAGCCTGAGCCACAGGTGGATGCACTCAGTGAACCTTCATATATTATCTGGCACTGTGTCAGTCCCACAACCATAGCCCGACCCCGAGGAGCCTATTGGCCCCAGAGATGAGGGCCACTGCCACTGCATCAAAAAATATACTTTGTAATCAACATTTTCCAAAGCATATACTGAGTGTTGTAATGTTGTAACCAGACCCCATGTATTCTTTAATACCACAAGCCCACACTGGTTAATTATACTTTCCCTGACCCCCATATACCTCGTCCTTTATCACAGTGACCAAGGCGAAATGAAAAGAAGCCTTACGTGTTACTTCTCAGTCAATATATTTTATGTCTCTGCAAAGAGCAAAGAGCTGTTAGTGTCTTACTCATCATTCAAGTACAGGACAAGAAAAGATGGCCTACTTGGTCATCTTCTGAAGATGCTGCTTCGTACCAGTTCTGGTTACCTCCTATCTGATGTTTTTCAAGAACAATACAACAAGGGTGTGTTTTGTTTTTAAGGTTACGTTTCAGTTCAACTTATCATTGATTGGGAGTGTTGAATTAAAAAATGTCTCACTGTTGGTCAAGTAAAGCCAAGTTTGTGTCGGCCAGCATCATGTCTCAATTAGCAACAGTTTCCAACCCAACGCAAGCTATGAAAGAAGACCCCGTTTAGGAGAGGAAATTCAAAGACAAATTCTATCTCCTGAGACAGCCGGGGATCAAAAAGGAGCTGTAGGTTCGAAAAGAAATCTACAAAAAATGAAGAAAACCGTAAAACCTGAATACAGCAATGGGGGTAAAATCAAACAATAGGATTTCAATTGATCCATTGATACTGCAGCAACAACCAATACAGCAGCCTACAGTGTGATACAGTCTATGAAAAAGTCAGACATTATCTTGTTCAATGGACCACGGAGGTAGAGGTTCGGTTCGGGGGAATGCTACATGGGTCAGCTGTCCAGAAACATTGCTTGAGTCAAGCTCCAAGCACCTGAACCTGATAATCAACCCACGTACTGTATGCTTACAGCACAGAGTCAACGGGAGAATAGCCACATTTGATCTTGGCGTTAGGGTGTGAGTGATGTGGATTTGGTATCAGGGTGGGTAAGTGATCTGTGTCCTTCAACTACGTCCTCATATCAGCGGGAATTCAAATGCTCAAGTGTCTTAAGAAAGACACTTATAACCCTTCTGGTGGAAATGACTGCATACTGCTGACTCTGCATACTGATGTCCCTGGAGGGAAAAAAAAAAGAATGTCCCCCGCACAAATCAATAAAAGATATCACATTAGAGTACATGAGACAGTGTGTTGAAGCTAAGTGTTTGAGTTGTTACATGACCTCTCCTCAGCCTCTCCACGGGGAGGAGTTACAGCCTCAGACAAACACGTCGTTGTCGGCTTTGTCTGAAATGTTCGGTTTGTTTGAGGTGTCCTGCAAAAAATGCCTTAGGGTGGAAGGGAGGCAGCAAAGGGTCACACTTGAGGGTATGTGAAAGCATCGTCTACTACGTGATCTATCCTCTCGCAGGTTGTTAGTTTCAGCTGAGGATCAGAATCTGATCATCTAAAATACAGCTGTTCTCAATTACAGATTAACATCATTTCTGCACCACAGAGTCTCGACGACCTCAATTTCACCAGAGCCTAATTTCACCAGAGCCTAATTTCACCAGGCATACACAATTGCTTACCCGATGAGTCAGAAAATAAAAACACAGCTCCCTTTCCAGGAATTGATGAAGACACCGTTCATCCATTTTTTTCCCCCAGGCTGCATCATTTGTAAATGATTTTGAATGACACAAAGTTGTCATCAGTAATGGAGTTCTGGACGAAACGTTCCCGCTTTACCTCGAGAGAAGCAAAGAGTGAATATGTATGAAAATTGGATTTTAAAACATTTCAGGTGCTGACCAGATAAAACTGCCAGGCTCACCACAGAGCCTGGCAGTCTCTCCAGAGTGATGCAACAACTATTTTAATGATTTCAACGACAAAATCAGTTTGAAGAATGAGTCTCACAGGTGGTGCGAGAGGAGAGTGAACCTGGAGCTTTTATTAGAGCATAAAATAGAAAACAGTTTAGAGAGGATAAACAACATGAAACCATTGTCTACTGTTTGTGTGTGTGTGTGTGTGTGTGTGTGTGTGTGTGTGTGTGTGTGTGTGTGTGTGTGTGTGTGTGTGTGTGTTTATCTGGATTATCTCACACCTAGCAGCCCAGAGGGACGAGGTCAGGGCTTGATCACAGCGACGGCATGACAGACAGATTACACCACAGGAAACAACGCATGAACATTACGCACCCAAACACACACACACACCCACACACACACACACACACACACTCCTCTGAGCTGCATGCCTACATGCTGTAATCTGGAGCTCAGTTCATCCGACGCTCAGAGTAGACAAACAGGACTGGGACCTCAACAAGTGAAGTTTAGACAGAGATTCTAGAAGAGGCGCCACACACTTCACTGAACCTCAGAAATACACTCAAAGCATTGATTAATTACGAGATAAAAGTCAAGATTCAGTTTCACACGCACGCTCTCCTCTCTTGGTCGCCCTCTTGTTTTGATGCTTTTGATGGTTTTATGTGAAGCACTTTGAATTGCCTTGTGGTTGAAATGTGCTAAATGAACTTGCCTTGCCCATGTGTGACTCCTCTCTCTCGTCCTCTCACTGTCTTTCTCTTTTGTTGAGCTGGTTCAACGATATTTTAATTCAATAATTGAATTGATTGTTTCCTTGGGCTGCCTTTGTCCAGACCGGGCCGTGATCAGGGTCATTCAGATGGGAGAGCTAATGTGTGTTGACCCATTCATACAGACCCCCAACAGATTCGTGATCTCACAGAATTGACCAAGACATTTTACTCGTGCATTACGTGGCGGTAGCATGTAACGTGTAGGCTTAGGTTTAGGCTTAGGTTTAGGCAACAACCACGTAGTTAGGTTGATGGAAAACATCATGGTTATAGCTCATATAAATAAGTACTTAACACGAAGTAAAATGCGTAAACACGTCACTAGTGTAACTTCACAATAATTCAGCAACATTTTGGAACACCGGCCTCCTTGTTGTGGGGGACACATTGCTTGTCTTTGTTTAATTATCATCTGTTCTTTGTATTAAGACTCCTGCTGCACCACACTGGCACACTCTCTCCTATCATAAGCACATGATATGAAGGTCACTCTTGACTTATTAATTGATATACAGAGTAGCCTATAATGTGGAATCAACCATTGAGGCTGTAAACCACAAGGTGAAGTCGTTAACCACATGACAAGTGAAAGCGTCAATCAAATATACAACATGATGAAACTGAGCCGCAACAAACAGCCAAGTTGGCAAAGTCAGAGGAGCCAGCACATCCCGTGCTGCTGCCCTCCAGCAGTGCGAAATAAGATGCATCGTCTCTTGTTGTCTGAACATGGTGTCCAGATTTACAGCAGCGAGAGATCCGAGTGGTCCGAGTGCACTCGCTAAAGTGCTAACGCAGGTTGTGAGGGTGTGCAAGTGCACAGACATCTGCTCAGTAATTCTTAATGGCTTTTAGCATCAACTGTAATCACTCATGACAATTCTCTTCCTCTGAAATGACCTCGCGCTTGTACTGTCGCCCAACGCAGCACTTTGTTTCATCACTCACTTTTTAGACTGCTCACCAACTTCACATTCACAACCTGATAGCAGAACTGCCGTTCGCAAAGTATTTGTGTGTGACTGCATGGAGTGTGTGTGTGTCACTGTATGCATGTAAGCATGTACTGTGCAACTTGCAACAATGCACGCTTAAAAAGTTGAGTTATGAGTTATGCAAAAAAAATGCTAAAAAAAATGTTTATGTTGCTGTTGATTTGAGTTGCATAAGCCCTTATCCACAGGTGTGCACTATGGAGCATTACTCTGTGATGTGTGCATTTATGGATGTATGGAAGCATGCGCGACAGTTTTCACACTTTTGTGCAGTCTACATGCGAGTATATGTGCGAAGCCAGTAAATGTATATCAGCCCTCCATGTGGATCTGCACTGCATTTGTACCAGCAGTCTGTCCGCCCGTTTGTGTGTGTGTGTGTGTGTGTGTGCCGGTGTTTGTGTGTGTGGTGAGAACAGCTGCGATATAGAGCCTGCCGTGGGTGTGAGGTAATTAGTGCAGAAGATGATTGTATTATTTGGACGGCCGACCAGCGCCGGGGTTCAAAGTGAAGGGAGGCAGGTGAGCTTGTACGGCCTGCAGCTGCATGTTAAACAGCTCAAAGGGAAGCACAGAAGTCCCGCAAGGGGGCGAGGAAGAGTGAAAGAGCGAGAGAGGGAGGAAGAGTGAAAGAGCGAGAGAGGGAGGAAGAGTGAAAGAGCGAGAGAGGGAGGAAGGAAGGGAAGGTGAGTAAAAAAAGAAAAAAAGAGTGGCGAGAGTAGCGAACCAGGAAGCGACAATGGCGAGAAGCCAGTGGGTCAAAATTCACATCAATCAGTCAAAAATCTGTAAATTAGCTTCTGGATGCTCTTTGCCGTACATAACATTGTTTATAAGGTAGAGAAGAACATGACATTGCTGCCCTGCAGGCTACACTCACAAAGTCATCTAATCTATGGACACACCTGAAGCTTACAACTACATCTATGTTACTAATACAGTCGTCTTGCATAACTCATGTCTTCTTAAAGGTGCGTTCAGATGCACCGGAAAGAGAGATTTTGTCTGTTTGTGTTGTGTGCAAAAAAAAAAAACTGCGTTGTAGCGCTCTGTATTTTTCACAAAAGGCCACTGCACATTTGGCAAACAAGTGCAAATACATAACGTCAGCTTGGGTTTGCTTTAATGACCATGCGCGAGAGCAATTGCTACATTCTAACTGCGCTGGATGTCCCACAAGCACCGAACATGTTCTCTCTCTAATTTCTCAATTCTGAAGGGTTTTTTTTCAGTTCTCTTTGCGCTGTATCTGAGCACACCTTAGTACAGATCAAGTCATGTGTACCTGCTTTGACTTTAAGGTTGGCGTTGGGAAGCAGCACGGTCATCCACATGATGCGGAAGCAGCAACGTTTCATTGGAAAATGAGTTACATGCATCTCAGTAGTACAGTATACAACTCAGTAAACAGTGCACTGCAGCTCTGGCTGTTTACGGCAACATCTACATACATCTGTCATCACAGTTAAGACCCAAATTAATTTGAGGAACTCTCTCCGCTGGGTTCCAAATACCAAGAGTATATTTTGCAACACGCCTATCATCCTCCAGCACTGACTCTGCTTCTTTGCTGAAGACTCTCATGAGGAATGCTCTGTCACTGTGATTTAGTGGGTTGATTTAGTGGGTACCTGCTCTGGCTGGTTGGCATTGGACAGTGGTATCACCATCCAGATGATGTTGAGGTTGTTGAGGGCAGCGCTGGTGGTGAAGGAGCAGGGCAGGACGGCTGCTTGGCCGCGGGCCACCTGGATGCTGCTCTGGGACACCGTCACATCCAGCGCCCGCACACACACTGCAAGGAGGAGAGAGGCAGCGATCAGCGCCTTGATGCACGGTAGATGAGCACAGAACAGCGAGGGAACAGACAGAGCGAAGCAGATATCCAAATGGAGCCATCACAATTCCAAACAGATGCATATTGCACGATCTTTCTTACAATATATTTGCAATATTGCCTTTTCTGCAGGCTATTGACTTCCATTATTGGAAAGACAGACACACGAAGGAGAAAAACCTCTGCTGTGTACAAAATAAAGCAATGTTTCATTTCTTTGCCTTCTCCGCAGCCTTTTAATCTGAACAGCAGAACAAACATGATTTCTGAACCAAGCTCCACTTTTGAAACGCTCCCAGCAGCAAAACAAACTAGACCACACTGTGAAGGATCACATGAAATATGCAACCGTTAAACAGGGAAACACGATAGTCTCTTGAGCTATTCATTTTTCTAAAACATCTTGCTTCTTGCTGCCTTCGTGGGAACAAGGTCTGTATCAATACATGCTAAATGAACATGACAAGTGGGGAGGGTGATGATTATTTGGGATACTATTCGCCGCTTCTCGAGCACATGCGGCATACAAACAGCCATGATAGCTTGTTGTCTTGTGCAACAAACTCAAAACTGAGGTACCGAGAAGCGGCTCTCCTCAACTGGATTCAGCTGTCGGCCATAACAGACCGCCAGAGACAAATATGTACGTACAGCATCCTATTTCTAGACCAGCTAAAGACATTACAGCCGAAATTAAGTTAGTTCTTCCCCCGCAAGCATGTATCCATGTCCAAAAACCCCGCATGGGAAGTACTCTTATCTAAACATGGTGAGGAAGATGATGGCACTGATATGATTACAGATAATTGATCATGTCCTGTGAATCATCCTTGTTAGTGATAATGTAAGATGATGATAGTAGAAACCACCAGCATGTCATCTGTGTGGTACGTAGGAGTCAAGCCAGATGTCAAGTGCAAATAATGATCGCCTGGCACAACAAAATAGAAATCTCACAACCAACCATACATCCAGACATTTGTATTATTTCTAAGTCACAGACTATATGGCATCTGCTATGAATTTCAGGCTGTAAGTGTCATTTTTGCTGAATTTGGGTTTTGACTATCACATCATATTCTAGCTGACAGACTGCCTGTTGCTCCCTCTCGGTGTGCCCGGAACCTGCGGACTTCCTACGCTTTCCTTCTGCCGGCACTCACAACACGCCCTGCAGGCTCACTGCTGGCATGGCGGCGATAGGCAGCGCTCGAACTGCTCTTCGTAGTCACGGTACACAAGAGACATATCCGTGGAAATTTAACTTGGAATGTCCATGTGTGTCACTTACTGCAGTACGGTTGCACACTGTAACTCAGCAGCAGCACAGTGTTTCAAAACACTGGATTGGGGAACCTCTGCGCACAGAGCCCGTAAGCCTCCACGACCAAAGAAGACACACACTCAACATCACAGACAAGTCCAGAAACATACTGTACATACAGCGTGCACACATGCACACTGCCCTCCAACACAGACACACACGTGACATCCCACCCACTGCCACGCACGCATGTTCAAACTCATCAGTGGATGTCATCGGTGACATACGTACGGTTGCCCTTCAGGGACACATCTGAGAGACGGGAACGGCTCGACAGCTCCACGAGCACACTGCGCAGTTGCCTCATTGTTGCACAAACTTCTGCCAAAGCTGTATGCCAGCTCTTCAGCGCTACTCTTGGAGCATGTCCGGTAGACAACTGCTCTTCCAGAATGAATACTTTAAAGGGCTTGATATGTGAGGGATGAATGGGGAGCAGCTCATTGTCAAAAGTGGCAGCTACAAAATGTATTCACTACAATAGGCTGTGTTTTGTGCTATTACAAAGAATATAGCTCTGCTGTTTAAATGACTATTCTAGTCAGATGCAAACTAGAGTGATTTAAGGAAACACTCAAAGACAAGCCAGGGATTGATACAGTCGCTGGTTCTTCATGCTTTTCCTTTTTTTTCTTTCATTTTTAAACATTTATTTGCCATTCTTGCCCGGGGCTGAGTGCAGCGCAGCGTTCTGGAGACATCTTCTCGTCTCCAGGCCGAGGTCCGTGACGTAAATGAGCTGTCCATCTCAATGGGTTTACCATCCAAGACATTTTTATGTCGACAAACGTATTGATCCTTTACTGCTCTCTTTTTCCCCAGTGCTCAGCAGGAGCCAGACCAGCCTGACTGACAGGAAATAGGGAAAGTACACCTGTAACAGATAATCACGGCATTGACCCCTTTATTAGGGCCCAATCAAAGACTGACAACAAGAAAACAGATGATTCGGTCAAGTCGTTTTGACTCAATTTAGTCAATGACTGACTAGAATGACATGATTTAAATCTACAAATATATGTTGACTCCAGCAGCTTTTTAAAGATAGATTCACTGTTGTTTGCAAAATGTAGACATTTGGCAAATTATCAGTTTATCTGTAAGCAGCAAGCGTTCACATGCAGTAACTTCTGGGTGTTTTTGGGAACACTGGCAAGATGAGATTGCCTGTTTGTGATAATAAATATCTCCCATTGTGTTTTTCATTCTTCACCTTTTTGCCAATAATAATAGTATATTATATATATACTGCTAACAAAGGATACATTAGTGGGGCATAAGAGACAAGTGAGGAACAAAGTGGTTTGACGGGTGAGCAGAAAGTTTGAGCGGTAGTGGACAGGGAGGAGGGGAAGAGCACAAGGGGAAGATGCAATATGGGGAGGTAGGGACACAAGTTAGACAGAGAGGTACAGAGAGGAGGAATAAATAAAAGAGAGAAAGGGAAGATAGAAGGAAGGAGGGAGGATGCTGCTGTTTCCAGAGAGGCCTAATTGATGAAGTCACCCCAGGCAGCGCTAGCGGAGTGAAGGAGAGAACCAAGAGCTCTCTCTCTCCTCATTCAGGAGCGTCAAAACTGCTGTTGATTAATGCAAGAGAAAACCACACACCTTAGAGAGCATGGACATATGTGTGCATGTGTGAGTGTGTGTGTGTGTGTGTGTGTGTGTGTGTGTGTGTGTGTGTGTGTGCTCTAACTCAGTCAAGCTAAGGTGCAGCCATGATGGGATGGAGGACAAATGCAGGGTGAATACAACCCTTCCACTCTCTCACTCACTAAAACACTCATTGTCTCACTCTCTTACACACACACACACACACACACACACACACACACACACACACACACACACGCACACAAGCTCGGCAAGTCATTTGCATCCTGCGTTTTTATTCATGTGGCTCTTTTATTCATAGCCTTTACTTTTATTTCAGTTTCAAACAGATGCCCCTGATGCTGTGATGTGATGAGCCGCTGGCACGGCTTCAGTGGGTGGGCTCACAAACACACAAACACACACACACCTACACACACACACATACACACACACACACAGAGACACACCGACACATACACGTGTTTAAGTGAGATGATTGATGATATTGTTCAAAGTCAGACTAAAGAAAGGCAACACAGCACACATCAATGCACATGTAAAAGTGACATATATGCAAAAGTGAATGTTAAATACTTCTCCCAGTTTTTGTAACATACCAATAGTATTCACATTTTGAACCCAGAAAGCAACATTAACGTCGCAGTTGGCCGGCTTTGTGCGTGACAGCAGCCTTTTGTCAGCTGTGTTTTCTCAGAGCGTGAGACCTCTTGAAGAGTCAGAGGAGAAGAGTAAGAGATCGAGCATAAAATCATGCATCTCCTGCTCCAGGCGTGACAGTTGGCCGCTCTGATCACATTTCATGTTTAATCTGCATCCTCTTGCAATTTCTCTTTGGACTCAAACGCCATTTGCGGTCGCCTTAATGCTTTTAACCGCCACAGTAGAAGTGAATCAAGTGCAAGGACAAAAAATAAATAAAAAATAGCAAAAGCATGAAATCAAACACAAGCATGACCACATCCACACGTGGATTCACGTGCAACGACACCTGTGCCCTGTGTCCCTTTCTCTTATAGACCCAGGAGCTTCATGAGGAGCTGTGTTGTGATGTTGCCGCTGCCCGTGAGGCTCCAGGGCGAACCAACAAGCGAGCAAACACACACGCCTGAAACTCAGGTGGTACGTTGGTGTACCCAGCTGCTCTGTGGCAACTCATCAAGCACCACGCTCAAAGCACTGCTGAGGTGAAAATAAAGTCACAAACTCACTCAGGTTTCATAAAAGGCAGTGTAGCAATCTCAGTTTTACACTTCAGTTGTTGTGCAAATGAAATAAACAAGAAAAAAATGTTAATTTGTGAGTTCCAGAAGTGTGGGTGGACTGTGTTAGCTTTGGGCAGTTGTTTCCCCGTTTATAGTCTTTGTGCTAAACTAGGCTTAACAGGCAGCTCGTCGTGACTTCATAGTAAATGTACGGACATGTGAGTGGCATCAATCTCCTCCAACTCATTTTCGACAAGAAAGAGAGGAAGTGTATTCTCCAGAAAGTCAATCAAGTCCCTTGAGCTTCTGATGCAGACTATGCTGCCCCTCTACTTGCCAAGTTCTTGATTCTACATCTCGTATAATCTTTTGAATAACCACTCAAACTACATTTGATAGTAATAACTATATTACTAACATTGGATTTAGATAAGACCGTAAGAGGATGTTACACGTCAGCAAACAACCTAAGCCTTTAGAAAAGGCCTGTTTTCTAACCGTAGTCCATAGAGACCACATTATAAAAGGTCCGCATTCATATTTCACAAAGAAGTAAACGTTGGTCCCGTCTACTGTGCACATCAAAACTGTGCTTGCAATAAAACCGTATGACCTAAAGCTGAAAAGATCGCTTCATGTCAGTTCAAAGGCTGTGCATATTTTATTATAATATCTACTGATTCCAAAAAAAACACAAAATGATGGTGCATTCATTGGATGAGGGATTTTGATGGGTCACAGGGAACTCAGATGATGTCAGCTTAACGTCTGTCAGAGGTTTTGTTCACATGACTTTGCCCGTTTAATCCCTCCTTTCCTTCAATTCCTCTCCTCGCCTCCATTTTTCCCTCCTCTGTCCATCCGGCCAAACCCTCACCCAATGAAAGAGCCTTAAAAACCTCTTGCTCATCCTTCCCCTCATCCCCTGCCCCCGCCCCTCCTAGCTGACCTGTTAGCCACAACAGCCAACTCCCTAACAGGGCCCACTGAATAGCCTACATAATACTCTCCTCTAAACTGTCCCGAGTCTCACTAGCCCGGCTTACTGGGCTCCCAATGCATTACTACTGTAAACACAAGGCCTCATAGCCCGCATGCAAACAACAGCGTGTAGCACTGGTCTCACCATGTGCTCTCAGCCTCGCTGTCACATCAAAGGAGAGTCTGTCACATTTGTATTTGAAGGGATGAAGATATTGACAGTGTAGAAGCAAAAGAGATGTTTCTAACAAGTTGTAAGTCAAAGAATATTTGCGGTATTATGAGTTGTGACGATAACTCACGAGATGTTTGTAAAACTCCGCATGACAAGCGCGACACACTTCTTCGTCTGGTCCCATGCTGTGCACAGACAAGCACGACATCACATGAGGAGCAGAACATCCCCACTCACTCCTCGTGACACGGCCTGTTTGAGACGATGCGGCTGACTACTCTAGGTGTGTGTGTGTGTGTGTGTGTTTCTCTATAGTATCAGCATACATGATCAGTTTACCACAACAAAAAGTTGTACAAGTTTTTAAAAATAATCTGTAGAAAAATATATCTGTTCAAAACAAAAAAATGCACATGAGGGATGTAACATTCTATACACTTCATATATATTTGCTAGTGTAACATAGTTACATACTTCTAAAATAGAGGCAAATATTATTTTTTTCAATAAGAAATGTTTCCCTTTTGTAAAATAACAATCTGAAGGGTGACTGCGAATGCCAATGAAATATGTTACTGTCAAATATGTTACTGTGAACAAGCTAACGGGTGATCAACCAAACTAGTGTGCTCGGCTGTGTGCACTGAGCGAGCAGAAGGTTGAAGTAGGCCACTGCCCTCGTGCACAGATAAGCCTGGGCATTGGAAGACTACTGCTGAAGCAGCAAGCAGATGGCTCTGTACATGCAGCCCTGGACACAGCTACACACACACACACACACACACACACAGTCCAAAAAACATCAAGTACCAACTTCAGTGGAGTACACTAATCTCTCCCCGCATGGTTCCTCTCCATGCGTCTCTCCGTGCGTCTCTCCGTGCGTCCCTGGTGGGCGGGACTAAAGCGCAAGGAAATCACGCAAGGGAGGGAAACATGGACGCAATTAAGAGACTTGGGATGTACCCACATCGCCTCTGTGTGTCGTAACTTCATTCCCTGTCAGACTTGCATGTTTGGCAAACCTGTCACAGTGTCTGCACGTAAATCTAAAATCCTGGCACGCATACTGATCTGCCAGTAAGATGACATGATTGGCAAGCGGTCCTGTTTTGCTTTCTGGCTGCTGCCATCCTCAAGTCCCTTTTACAGCAGCCTGGTTCTGCCAAAGATGTCCGAATGGGGGGAACGAAGTGTGTCTCCCGTCTGATAGGTACAGATCGTAAAGTTAGAGAAAAGAAACTTCAGCATTCCATTATTTTAATTGGATAAGAGCAATAGATTGTTACACAATCTTCTTGTTTTAAATAATTGCATAAATTGATCAAAGAAACCACCATGTAGACTGGTTTGGAAATGGAAATGTCCCAAAAAACTTGAACAAAAGTATCTTAAAGCGTTCTGCAGATGTTTCAGTGAAACCGCTGGATCCTGAAACTGTTGTGTTGTTTCCCTCTCTGTGCTACACGGCAGCAGGTGAGGCCAGTCTGCTGGCACTCTCTCCACTGTCTGCACGACACAGGTCAACGCAAACACTGTCTAAGCTCTTCAGTCAGCCAGCCAGATAATACTAGAGGACTATTCCTGGAAGCAGCACTTAGCCTCAGGTAACCTTGTCTGCTGGTCCTCAGTTGGTAATTGGCTTGTAGGCAGAGATTGCTCTCTTACTTAATTGTCGTACTGTTCTTTGTTCTTTTCTTTCTTTCCCCCCTCATTCTGCCATGGTTTAAGCTGCCCCTCTCTGTTGCTCTCGTTCTTTCTTCCTCTCCTTCACCGCAGTCGCTCTCCGAATGAAGACGGTGGTTTTAAGCCCGCCAACACTGGCCGGGGCCTCCGGGGAGCAGCAGCGCTTCGGCGGGTGATTTGGTCAGCACGGTTCTCCAGCAATAAGGGCCCTGAGTGATTTGCCGTCCGTTTGAGTCCCCGTGTGGTTCACCTTCACGATGAACTCCCGCTCAACTCGGTGCCAATTGTGTGTTTTATCAGAGGAAAGCAGAGAGCGCGGCTCGAAGGTACAGCTGAGGTCGTGGAGGGGCAAAGTCCTGCGCAATCTGATTTCAGATATGAATGGTTGAGAATAATTAGTTTTACTGCTTAAAATGTGATGTAAATCTATTTGATGATACATATTAAGTGTAGCTTGGTAAGTTTGGCTGAGTGTGATTCTGTCTGTTTGACTCAACACCCTGCTTCACTGTCACATGGTGGTGTTGTCAGCCTGCATACTGTGACCAAGCTGATTGCATCATGGGACTGTGGGCCCGAGTGAACAGGACCTGCGTTTTATATTAAATGCTTTCAGTAAATGTGTTTTCATTTGTGGGGCGACGAAATAACATGGAGCAGCAAATACAGGTGGAAATGAATTCATGTAAAGTCAAGGTAGGTACAGTGATGAGGTGATGATGGCAGCCTGTTTAACCAAAGACCAGGAGGGGAGAGGAAATACACACAAAGACTTAAACAAATGAGAAAAAGGACAGGAAGGGTGCACCAATACACATCTTGCCTGAGCCATTGTCAACAAACGAGTTTAGCTGTAAACTATTTATCAGGACATCAATGCGGTGGTGTTAAGTTATTAAAAAAAAGCATGTTTTCCTTTTGAAAAAGGCTGACTTTGAATGTTTTGTGTGTGTCTGAGCAGTCCTGAATCAGTTTGGTTGATGAGGACAGCAGGATGTCAGTCAGTCAGACAGGACTGGAGTTAGTCAGAGGACTGCAGGGACCAGACAGACCAGACCATTTCCCCAGAGGAGTTACAGCTTCTTCTTCCTTCAACAGCTCTCACAGCCAAATGCTTTTTTTCCTTCTTCATTTTGTCAAGATAGTGTCCGTCGTGACCTGCCTTTCTCCATTTATTTTCTCTTTTATTTCCTCTTCTGTTGTCATGTTATTTGACCCCTTCCTCCATTATATATTGTAAGTAAAAACAAACCAAGACATGAAATCTGTACACAAATACACACTCTAGATCAGTCTTGTCAAAATTGAGCTATATTTGAAAGGACTGACAACTCATTGACTGCACTTCACCAGTTGTCTCGCGCACACACACACACACACACACACACACGCCCTGAACTTTTCCGCCCAAGTGTCACAAAGGTTAGTGATCTCCTTGCAAACAGCTGCTCTCAGCTGACTCCGCCATGACATACGACCAGCAAGTGATGCATGTTGTTATTTAGAAAAGAAACAACAGCTATTGATTCCCTGAAGAAACCCATTTTGATCTCATTTTAAAAATCGTTTTGTTTCCTCCCCTGTCTCATTTAGCGACAACATTTACAAATATTCATCAACAGTCGTCTGTGATTTTCTCTTTTAGTGGCTCAAGGAAGAGAGGAGGGGATGGGCTGACAGAAATGAGCACTTTTGAATCATGTGTTCATACAAATACACACATGAGGGAAGTGTCATCTCATTACATGACTGGCAATATACAAGCCTTTCCAGTCATAGCAAAGCTCCGCCTCCTTCTGTTCAAGTTATTGCATCACCAAATGAGTATATACTCTTTGTTACAGGAAATAAAACATCAATTGAGGATACAATGTTGTGTCCAGTCCCAAATGGAAACGTTCATATCAACATCAAACATCAGTCATTACTGTAATATAACTGCCGTATTCTCTTCTTTGATTTCTGTCTCAACCTGCTCGGATCGACTCTGATTAATCGGATGTAAATACAAAACCAAGGTACATTTCAACAGTCATTTGGGGAAAACTCAAAAAAAGTGTTTCTTTGGCCTTTTTGTGCACGAGCCCTTTGATGTGTGCCTGTGCCTACAGGAGGTGTTGACCAGCATGGTTGATGCTTTCTAACTCATTCTGCTTTTGGATGTTTGATGTCGGTCAAACGCTGGCTCAGCAAACACTGGGAACCAGCTTATATTCTCATTCTGCACACTGGTCAAATTTACATCCCATTTCATTCAGAGAAAACTTTACTTTACTGTAACACACGCACACACACACACACACATGCACAAAGACACACGCATGCACAAAGACACACACACACATACACGCACCTCCATCGTTCTACCATTCAGCAAAAAACACAGCGCGAGAAAAAAAATCAACACAAACACGCTGAGTCGGCGCTCTTAAGGCGACGGCTCTTTTCCCAGACAGCAAAGGAAGCAGGAAGTCAAAAGCACCCAAGAGAAGTTTCCTTCCACTCTGATCTGTCAGAGATAACTGTTTGAGTCATTAACCAGCTGTCAGTACACACACGTTTCTAATTCTCTGGCATTTGAGTTTGTTTCTGTGGTTCAATAATCTTCAATTTATGTTGCAAAACCAATGTATTATTCACAGCATTTAGCCAGAAACACAGTACATATGGTGGATAACATTTAGATGGAGGCACTCATTGGAGTGAGTTTAAAGTCCCGTTGAGGACTCAGAGGTTGCTCATTGTCGTCTTTTGTCGCTCCTACAGCCAGCGTGGCTCCACTTTGGGAGTTAGATAATGCCGTCAGTGACCTCTTCCTCTGTAACAGCCGCTGTTTAAGCATCTGTGTGTGTGAGTGTGTGTGTGTGCGTGTGTGTGTGTGTGTGTGCGTCTATGCATGTGCTTGACGGAGCAGAGCCCCAATGCCGAGCACATCTGCTCCGGACGCCCCTGGCACTGCCATATGGCTGGCAAACACGCCTCCCATTCCTCCTCCACAAAGAGAGAGTTTGCAATGAAAAGAGAAAATGGGTGAAAATTAAAGTGCGTGCATGACGGAGAAAAAAAGGCGTGTGAGAGACAGCGCGAGGGAAGGAAGGCAGAAGAGAGTAACAGCTGATGAGTGAGGAGCAGCACGTGCTGCCCATTCGGCTCAGCAGACAGATCCAGTCCACCTCCAAACACATTCTTTTTTTAAACACCCCAACATGACTACATTCTTCTGTCTCCACCAGGCCCAGGTGGAACACTCCGAAAACTGCTGCCATTCTGAGGCAAAGTCTTTACCTGACTTAAAAGGGAGGAGAAAAAGGTGTTACAGTATTATTTTGAGATGGTGGGTCAGTCATCTTTAAGAGATACAGTCGCAGAGAGAATTACAACACTTTATGAACCGAAACACACTGGACAAATTGCAGACTAAAACAAACACATCATCCAAAACCAATTGGTAGAAGTTAAGACCTGAAGGAGAAGGGACACATGGTCGGCTGTGAGATTGTAAAGAAGCGTTTTTTCTTTTTATAGTGATTCTTTTGACAGTGAAGCACCTGTAGACTAAAACGCTACTGAAAGGCTTTGAGTTAACTTCTCTGGAGGCAACGGGGCCTTTCATTATCATTTCAGCAAGCGGCGCTTTGGGTATTGAAATGAATTGGCCCTGATTGCAATGAATCATATTTTATAAGTGAATCACTCGTTGGTATAATTTCAATCCAAAAATAATAAGTAGCGACAGCTGTTAAATACAGTTCATTTAGGGGAGTGAATACAGTAGAATTGGGTCATTTTCATTCATACAACCCTTCTATGCAAAGCACACACCAATGAGTCGTGCTGGCCTGACCATCGGGACCATCGGGACCATCGGGACAGCACATGGACAGACGGTGCCGGGGATCAAAGGGCCAATTCTTCAGAATGTGAACGATTCCCTCTATAATATACACTGTACATATATTTGAGTAAAGTACAAGTATCTCAAAAACGCAGTTAAGAACTGAAATGTTTAAAAAGGCTATGGATAATGGATCTGAGACTAAAAACCTACTACCCAGCATTCTTTGTGCTTTCTACCTGCCAGGTCTACCAAATAAAACACATATGTTTAGTCCAGCCCTTGGACGCTTACTATAAAATTGATCTATTCAGGGGCTATAGGAGCCATTGTACATTATCTTTCTATGATCCATATTGCCATCATGACTCTATAGCTCTGTCACTCGTGCTATACCCCGTCTTTGAAGGGAAATCCATATGAGCAGCAAGACTGCGGTATTATTATTAATGGAGCTTAACATCCATCTCAGGGGGCTTAAAGGCTTCATGTGTTGGCCTTAACGTTTCACTCAAAGCAGAGAGAAAAGCAGACTGGCAGCTGGCTCAATATTTCTGAATGTGTGGTTGAAAGTGACACAGAATGTAAGGAGAGACACTAAATCGCCCGCCTTTTGGCTGACAAGACTTCTGAGAGGAGTGCCAGGACGTTATTTCCGATTTTAGTATGCGAGACCTTGCTGTGATTCATTCATTGATACATCAGATTAGGGTACAAGTTCAGCAGAGGCGCGGCAAGTTAATGACGCGCACGCTGTCCTCTTTCTTTGAGATCCTTTGTTAGAGCGTATCTATTCTCATAAGCACACAGACACAAAGAACAAACCCTTCAATAATCAGTTGAGCTATTCACTGCTCGGGGTTACACACAGAATGAACGCATTCATCATGTAATTACTGTGGAGGCAGTCACACACTTCATCGGTCTATTCCTGTCTCAAAGAGCCCCGGGGAGAACAGTGAGCGCATATGATTTCCAAAAGATATTATCAGATTATTATACCTCCATAAGGAGAGTCAAAAGAGGGGAGCAGGATTCACACAGCATCAAAGTGGCATCTTGACTGATTCACACGTCCGTATGGTTGAAAGAGGAGGATTCAAGGAGAGCGGATGCTCGTATGATTGAAAAGGCTGATAAACCTTTAAAAACCTCTCCCAAGAAATATCTTCAAAAAATATAACTGTCTTCCTCACAAGGGGAGATAAGTGGCAATTCAGAGGGGCTGAGGAAGCCGTGGAGGCAGAGGTGTCTGTGAGGGACGTAGTGATATAAAGGGAGAGGTATAAAAGGCGAAGCCTTAATGTCGAGTGATGTACGAGGCTCGGGCTGAGCGGGCCGAATGCTCACATTGGGAGGATACTGTAAATCAATGGTGGAGTAAGAAGACGTGGAATGGTGAATGTGGCCACGTCAGACCTCTGAAGGAGGCTGCAGTTGCCTATAAAACACAGTGATTAGTGGGAGACGGGTCAAGTGTTGATGTTGGCGAACATAAACTGTGGATCTCCAGGACATTAATGGGTCTAACACAGACTGAGAAGTGGATAAATGTAGGGATGTATTATTTGTGGCATACAAGCTGTTTTTTTCCCCTCAACCTTTCTGTCGACACACTTCTGGTTTGACATTTTTTATTATTTCGGTAAATGCGTTATTTACCGTGATGCGTTATTTATTCAGTGAGAGAAATTCCTCATCCCGCAAAGGAAGAGTTGAATCCTTCAATTTATTTGGAAAGTGACGTAATGTAAATTTGATGACTTGTTTTATTGGTGTTGGTGGCGGCTGGATGAGGGTGGGAGGATATACAATGACATGACATGAAGATGAGTGAAGGAAAGGAACAGGAGAGGAAGGATCGTGGGATGTAGGTATTTTGTGCTGACCTTTCTCTTTTCCAAAAGCGAGACCTACACGGTTCCCCACTTACACTACATTAATAAAAACAGAGGAACTCCATAATGCAGGGGAAGAAAATCAAGGAGCTGTACTAAAAGTTCACCTTGGTGAGGTGCACGTCATGTAAAGTGCACGGACTTGATTTACACCCAGCCGGAGATTGTTTCACATGCTACGTTTGTCATTTCTTTTGAATGGTTGAAACAATACAAACACATAAAAATGCCTTTTTTTATGTACCAGCAGACAGGTGCTTCTGCATTTTGGATTTGAGAACACACTTGTGGGCAAGTATCTCCATCTGCCCCATCATTTATTCAGAGCGCTGTCCTGCATTAAGCACTCGTTTGCCTACATTTTAGCCGGATCCCCACAATTCTTTGAATAGTTCAGCTTGTATACAGACAAGAAGTCAACCGCCCCGAAATAAAACAAGGAATTTCTTGAGTAAAGGGGCATTAGTTCATAATTACTGCGGTCCTGCTATTCCATTTTGCCTTTTCAATCTTATTCCTTGTCTTGTTACTTTCAGGTCTCATTTGTGTTGAATTGTACATTTCCCTTTAGAGTCATATCTAAATGTTTAAACTGCCATTTCAAAAAAAAGTTGGGTTGCTTGGACCCCCCCCCCCGCCTCCCTTAAGAGCCATAACGACACAAATGACCAGATTGCCGTGGAGGAAGGACTAGAAATTAAGAATTAAGACATGTATTGATCAAATCATTGACTAAATCCACTGACAATGTAATTTCATTATGTTCCGCTGCTGTTGATGGCTTCACAGAAAGTAATAGCTCCATATTGTGGCAGTGCTTTACGGTTCTTCTCTCCCTCTCTGTGGACCACTCAGACATCAGAGGGTATAGTGCGGGTGGTATCGCTGTGTGAATGTTTTTTGTGCTGGGGCCAATGAAAGCTTTTCCATCACAGCATCATTTACATTCAAATTAATTCCATCAAAAGCGAAGCTGAATGTTCAATGAGCAGAGAGTGGGGCTAGCTGTCATCTCCCGCCTCTCTGGAGAGAGGGGCGAGAGCGAAGAGGGGGGGGTGCGGTGAACAAATAGTAAGGTGATGTGAGAGTTAGAGAGTGAGAGCAGCATCTGATTTCCGCATTTGAATGAGATCATAGGAACAAAGAAGCTCACAAACTGACTGTGACTCATTTCTTTGGAGAGGTTTGGTGCTGACAATTGAAACAACGTGACTAACTTCCAACAGCATATCATTCATCCATCATTGATTGAACGCTGTTATTAGGCCTGCACCAGAACAATCATCACTATTGATCCATTTAAATCAATATCTCACCTAACCAGTACCACACACACACACACACACACACACACAGACAAACAGCGTTGGGCAGGAGCAGCCCAACAGCTTGCCTGCAGAAGCATAATTGCATAGCATGTCAAAAACACTAATAAATAAATCAGTGATTACTTCCCTTTGTGAAGTGCTGTAGCCCCATCATTGAATATTCATGTAGGTAAATACATTCATGCACGCTTCTCTCCTGGGTTTTACAGTTTGCTTTTTTCATAGTTTGAAAGCCATCTCCTCTCTCACTGTGCGGGAAAGAACACAACAGAAATACTTTGAAAAGCCATGAGTGTATAGCGTATATGCATATTTCAAAGCCTTGCTTTGTTGTCACGTTTTCCCCCAGACTTCTGCATACTGCATGGCAATCAGTGGATATTAAATTGCTTTTTTTGACCCCAAGTGATCAATTTTTTTACAGAAATTCAAAGCTGATTGTTATTGACAGAGGGTTATTGATTCCTGGTCCCTCGAGGCCGATATCCGTGTAGCGTGACACACGGTGTAATGTCTCACTCCCTTGTGTCTGTAATATCTCATTGGCACGAGGACAAAGTAACGCCACCTTTTTTCTGATGTCAGCGGTTGTGCATCATGCGTCTGCGCAGCCCAAATTGAATGCATGACATACGCTAGGAATGCACAGACGCACGTCTACATGCATGCACACACACACACACACACACCACACACACCACACACATTGCCCCATTTGCCCCCATCCTTCTCTTCCTGTTTCATCCCTCATCATCCACTCTCAACAGAAAACACCCATACACACGGGGGGAGAATGGAGGCGGAGCAAAAGGGATGATAATCCTGCGTAATCTGGGTTTACCAACTATTAGGGCTCTGCAGTGTTTTCTTATGTAATCTAATCATCCTTAGAAACGTGCAGTCATCCACCGGAGTGAGCTTGTGTGTCTCATTGTGTATGCGTGTTCAAAAGTGGAAGCCGGAAGGGATGCCTCCTTGTGCCACCTGGACCATGTGGGAGGAAGAACACACACACACACACACACACACACGCACAAACACAGCAAGCGCAACACACACACACACACACACACATAGGAATACACAGGCCAGCGTTTCAGAAACACAGATATAAATTACAGCGGAAGGACATGTGTGCTTTATCATGCATAGACCCCCCCCCCCCCCACACACACACACACACAGAAAGAGAGAGACCATTTAGCCAGAAAAGTCGGTAATTTAAAAGTTTATTGCCACATCAGAGGGCGTTCAGACTCCAGCTGCTTTAATAAACCTCCTGCCTTCTGGTGATATAGGAGGCACACGCACACACACACACACACACACAGCAAGCGCAACACACACACACAAACACAGCAAGCGCAACACACAAACTGAATTGTGTCATTCACATTGACGGATTTAAAGCTTGTTGATGTGTTTGTTTGATTATTGATGAGATATAAATTGATATGTTAATGTAAATATTAGTAGGTGATCTCATTTATATCAGTCAATGACAGGTTGCAGATGACGTCCGGGGTGAAAGATTTAAAGGAGAATGTATAGTTGCATGATGCAGCCTTACAACATATGGATGAAAGGGATTACGTTTATCATGCAACACAGATTTGGCACAGTGCACTGTTCGCTGAGAACATCTCATACAGAGAGCAAGGGACAAATCGTCAGGATACGTTTTGTACGTTGCAGAAAACATCCTGGAACATCTCATTGCACTTCACATCGATGATCCTCAGAGGATTCTTTTTCTACTCACGACTAGAGAATAAAACATAAATACTTGGGTCACCATTAGTTCCTCTCAGAGGGAAAGCAAGAGGGATGTTGTCAGTAAAAGTCAAACACTGACGTGCATTTGCAGCAATACCTCTGCTCAGTCAGTGCCGCTCATAAAACTATCACATAGCAGTCCATCTCGAGCTTTCTGCACTTTTCCTCCAAAAACCTCCAGAGGATTTCCCAACATGACCATTACAGACTCTATTGCAGTGAGAGATGTCATTTTCTTGTTTTTCCTTGATTTCTGTCTGCTTCACTGGCTTGTCTTCTCGACCAATCTCTCCTCACATCTTACACACACACACACACACACACACACACACACACACACACACACACACACACACACACACACACACACACAGTACATGCAATTCAACAAGCAAACAACAATCACCTTACAAACACTGGAACAACTTCTAGTCTCCTTTTGAAAAGACCTGCTCGCCTGAAAGAGGTGTTGATGACTCAGCCGGGGGTCCAATCAGTTATACTTTCTTTCACACATGACCTCGAAGGGTTCCCAGTCGGGGGCCAAATCTTGCCTTAAACTGGCGAATGTAAATGTCCAGGCTAACCATCTCAGAAATCTAAATTTGTAAAAAAAAAAAACATAAAAAAGGTGGAGGAAAAATAAGATTGCCATCCGGTGTATGCAGACTTGAGAAAAATAAAGGTAGCGAAAAATGTGAAGGTGAAAAGAATGAGTAAAAAGATGGCAGAGAGAGAGAGAGAGAAAGTGAAAGATAGAGTAGAGGGAGCGGCACCTATCATGCTCAGAGAGGCTCAAATGATGAAAGATGCAATGTATTCATCTTTAACAATATTTGAAAACCCGTCGATTCCTCAAATGGATCACTTCACACACACACACACGCGCGCACACACACGCACACACACACACACACACTTCCCCAGAAATGTAAATGTCTTGGGTTGATTTGTATGAAGGAAGAGCGCAATGTTTATCCGTCTTGTCACATCCATATTTAATTCAAACACTATTTTTCCGACACATATTGCACAGGGCATTGGCAGCCCTATAAGCTCATTTGAGAGCTCACTTCGGAATGAATAATGAAGAAAATGTCATATGGGGTATTTGCATACTCAGCTGGATATGATCATATGAGATTATAAGGGATTGAAGAAGAATGACAGTGAGGACTACTAATAGCAGTGATGATATACTGGAATAAAACAAAGAACAGGACTCATTGTTGAGGGAAGACTCAGACGCAGCACTGTCTTTGCTGGCTATTACTGTACTATGATACAGTGGGAGAGACAGTGGGAATGAAACCAGGACGGTATGTGTTTTTAGAGCCAACAATATCACCATTCACCCTTCTCCAGAGAATACATCTCGGCTGAGATGCTCCTATTTGCATGAGTCTGTCCAATTGTTGTGCACTATATAACAAGTGCTCTCTAGTGCTCTCTGCGTCGCCGTTTTTCTCATTTCTATTCACATTGTTCTTGTAGTGCTGCCACCCAATATAAGGGGCAGACAAAGTAGTTTGGCAGTGTAGCCTCACAGCAAGATGCCAAATCTTCTCTCCCCCCTTTAACCCCAGTGAATGGGATTTTACCTTCACAGCCTCAGCGCCCAGCCTCTCTACGAAGAGGACATAATGAGGCAAACCGGTTATCATTCTCCTTGAATGAACGGCTGAGCAGCCGAACTACCCCAACATCCAAATTAGAACAACCCATACAATTAAGACAAAAAACAAGCTGGTGTCATGTATGCAGCTTAAAGGATAATGCACGAAACAAACGAAGACATTGGACTGAAAGTTATACACAAAAGCCAACCTTTTTACAGGTCCCACGTGGTGACTATGCCTGGCTTGACTACATAGCTGTATGAGTGCTAAAAGAACAAATAATGAGAAACCCAACCAGTACTATGTGACTTCTTTCACCTGTAAAATACAGACCTGTGACAGTGCCACCTCCTGTTGCTGCCACCACGATCAATTTAATGGGCCTCCATATGGCGCTGCAGCATCAATGAAAGATCATTGCTGATTCTCTCGGCACTTAATGTTGGTGGTGGGGAGCCGGAGAGTCTAAATATATACTAGTATTCCACTGAGGCGTCTGAGAAGGAATGGTGACTATATGCTGTATGTACGATAACTTGGAGGGTCAGGGAGAAAAAAGGGGGAGTGCGCCTATACACTGAGGGTTTTGACCCATATCTGTACCACTGAACTGTCACAGGCTGGAAAATGAATGGGTGACCTTGGATGAAACGCATACCCACATCTCGTCTTGGGAATAGGCCTAGAAAGACTGTGTTAGCTTTGGGCCCGGCCAAGGAGATGAAGGAAGGGATGGGGGTTCTGAGCAGGAAGGAGGGGGGACAATTCCAAGAGACAATGTAATTGTATCCCCCCCTCACAGTGTGTTATATGTTTATTCAATGGCAATTAGAGTTTCTATGGCTGGCAAGGCGCAAGGCTGGTTAATCACATACTCAGGTAATCAGCATAGTTGAAGCACCGGTAGCTATTTTAATGCGAGTCTCATCTGGAGTTAGTCCTCTAGGAACTCCTCAGTCTTCCTGGTGGTGCACTCAACTTTTTTGCTTAGATCGACAAGAAAAGAAGGTTTTTTTTTGTGGTTGTCCTGTATCGTATAATAAAGACGGGATTGCCTCAGGGGGGCACAGGCAAGTTTAGAATATCAATTAGTATCTACCAATTCTCTGAAACTCTGCTCGGGGTGATTCTGTTTTTTTTCTTCTTCTTCATACAAAGAACAAGCTCCACTAAAGATAAAGGACGGAGATGGGGGTTGGGAATTTTCTGTTGCTGTAGGTTAGCAGCTAACTGCTGCTAGCGTTTTTTGTTGTTGTTGTTTTTTAAATCAGCTGATGGTCGGGGCGCACAAATAACATGTCATCAAAACGTTACACCCATGCTGACGGCTCAGCGGTGGAAAGACTCCCCTCATTCCGCCTCTGTGTCTTTCACATAGAACAGCGAGGCAGAATAACACATTCAACTTATTCATATATGCATTACCATTGAAAAGTAAAAGAACAGCAAAAAAGCAAGCCTCACTCACTCATTTAAAAGTAGCTTATTACAACCCATGTTTACGTGCATTTGTTTAGGCAGCATCCTCTTGGCCATGAACTTTTCTGTTGTTTGAAAAAAGACAATACTACACAATAAGCCTGTCCCTTTCCTAAACTGTGTGTACGGGGAAGCTGTTGTGTAACAAAAACAGGAATATGCAGAAGAGCCTGAATATTACTTGAGGCCCTGGGGCTTCCCAGCATTCACAATAAATCCAACACCCCTCATCAATAGACAGTTAAGTCGAAATGTCAAAATGTATTGTAAAGAGATAGATGTAATCATTTCCAACATTTTCAGTGCAAAGACTCCTTTTTTCCACAAACAAAAAGAAGCAAGCAACTGTATTAACAGGGTGGTCTCGCAAGCTAACAGCATTATATATAACCACAATTTAAAAAAATAATAATAATCATATTTTTACAGGGTGATAACGTCATGAAATATTTTGAAACTTAATTCGCAAACCTCAAACTCAAACCAAAACACAAATATATGTCATTGTGTCGTGCGCTCATGCCTGGCAGCATTGTGTGTCTGGGCCTCACACTAAGTCACCGACTGTTCTCACCTGGAGGAGCCAACGAAATGTTATGGATTATGTCATGGATCATAGCAGCAAATATAATATAATAGTCTCCAGACCCCTTACGCTGTCAGAAGCCGCGGTAAGGCGCCATTGGAAATGTGCAAGAAAAGCAATGACGATTGAAGCCAAATAATATGACTCTCCTATTACAGTATTTGAGAGTGTTCTCATGAAACAATCTGACCTAAAGTGATTGATTTTGCATTACAGCAGCTATAGCATCAATGGGAACTGATTTCAAACTGCAGCAGTCAAAGAAAACTCTTAGTAGAGAAACCCCCCGAACTCAATTAACAGTGAAGACAGAGAGGCCTTACAGAGTGCTAGAGAGAGAGTCCTGGGGACAGATGGGGAGATGATCAGCACATGATTCAGCCCCATTTGACAAGGTTCCACTTATAAACTCAGAAACACACACACACACACACACAGATGGAAAAGCTGGCACAAAAATATAAAGACACATACTTCTGGGTTAGCAGACACAGCTGGGTGATAGTTCACGTCTAGACAACAACTCTGCAGCCTACGAAAATGTACAGCTTCCAGACGAGCAAACTAATTTAAAGCGCCATGTTACAAAAACAGTTTTCTGCCAAATATGCCACAATTTAAAAGCAGAACAAAATATGCCGGGTAGATTTTCACCGTGTTATAAAAAGACAAAACACATTCTAATTCAAACTGTTCGGAAAGGTCTCAGTCCTTGTTCTGAGTTATTCTAACAATAGATGTTCTCAAGAAATAAAAGAGCAGGGCGTGTCATTTGGGACCAAAACTCAAGCTGGTAATATAAACAGTGTTAAGTCCATTCATCTATTTGTCATCTAATGTCTCTGGTGGGACATTACGACTCCAAAACAGAGTAACCAAATAGGGGAGTGAGAGACACTGAGGGGAGATTGTTACCAAACTTGCCATCTAAATATAAAAAGTGACAGTCGGTTCCCACTTTGCAGTTATCTCTCTCCATCACACTCTCAGTTTCACACATGAATCCCGGAGAGGCTGCGATTCAGCCATAAGCTTGTCCAAGGATGCTTTTCAACACAGTGGAAGTTTAATCATACACAGCTTCAAACACATCCCACGATAGCTCCCAGGAAGAACCATGAACACCTAGCTATCATAGCACAGGGTCAGATTCAAGGCCAAGTATGGAGACATGAAGGCGGTCTGCCCAGAGACAAGCACTTACTGCACACTGTAAGAGTGAGAGCTTTAGTCTCCAGGCTTTTATATACTGACGATTGGAACGTGTGGGTGTAAAAACAGAGCGTTGGTTCTTTAAAATTCTGTTAATATAGTAAAGGGAAAATGGTGACTGTACGCCGTTACATTATGGCCTTGAACTTCAATCATTGTTCCAATTTCTCAATTGATCATGACTTGAATAGAAAACAAAAAATATATGTTGTCAGTTTTCTTTCATCTTAAATATAATCACTCAAACACTAATTGCACGTAAGCCAAAATTGCCAGTATGAAAGCACATTAGGCGGGTAACGTAGAGTGGCTGGTTTAGATGAGGAGTTAGGAGCCTGGTTCAGCCTCTGAATATAGAGTTGGTGTAATTTCCATCCATTCCTTGAGATTTCACACTCGCTCCTGTGAAGAATCACACTTAAAGGGGCTCCAGTAAGCAGGGGCTTAATTGGTTGTGACGTGACGTGCATAATGTCAGCTACCTCTTTCCTTAAAACATGCAGCGCTAGAGCACACAAACACACACACAATATATTCACAAACACACACACACACACACACACACACACACACACACAACCACACACAGATTATACAAAATTACTGTATCCACACATGTGGGAAGATCACATCTGCTCTACGCATGTATATATGCAGCGAGAAAAGCAGTTAAGAGGCATCGGCAAATCATGCAAAGAAGTTAACTCACACCTATCACAGGAAACATGAGAGAGAGGGAGAGGGAGAGAGAGAGAGAGAGAGAGAGAGAGAGAGAGAGAGAGAGAGAGAGAGAGAGAGAGGGAGAGAGAGAGAGAGAGAGCGAGGGAGAGAGAGAGAGGGATCTTGTGCTTGCGTGACCCGAGCAGTACAACTTCTGTCATAAATCACATTGAATATGTAGCACAAAGAAAACATGCTTGGCCCACAACAAGAATAAATGACAACGGCCACCATCCCCTCATCATTGCGAGAGGCTCTGAACGTTGTGTACATGTATGCACAGATGCTTAACCTGCAAGATGTTCACGCGGTAACGCCCTCATCAATCGCCAGTAACCCCGGCTGCTCGTTAAACTGTCTGAAGCTTGAATACCGCTGATTTCCTACTTTAACACTTGATTGCATTCAAGTGATGTCGTGCTTGGGAATGGGCTCCGGATGATTGCAATGGAAATAGATTCGGAATTACAGTGCGGTTAATAACGACACATATATTCAGCATAATCCGGCTGGTAATTGCATACTTGTAATGTTCTGTGGATTTAGGACGAGTACCAAAGCTATTTATGTGTTCACGGTTCACTCTAAGCTGATTAACGAGCGTGGTGATCGCTGGTGAAGACTAATTATTTTTGGCCCGTTTGTCTCCTTCAGCTCGTTAGGCGTGCTCACGAGTAATGTGTCCTCCGGTGTTGGTGTTTTGCATATTATAGGACATTTACAAAACATGTTTAGTTCATTACTGAAAAAAACTGGGATAGCCTTTAATTGTATTTGACTGTATTTGATTATCTACAGTTGGCTATGTCTTATAAAACTGCTTACACTGATAATGTGTCTCGTGAAATGAGCTTTAAGGATGCAATTAGTAATCCATGCAGAAGTAAAGGTGTGCCAGTGGAAATGCTGTTACAGGGAGAGATAAGATGAGAACGATAATGAGCCTGTGGTGCAGTAAATCGTTACAGATATCAGGTAATGGACACGACTTATAATATTTGGGGCTAATTACAGCCGGAACACCAGAGCAGCTAGACATAACATATAGCTGCAGTGATCATAATGCACTCCAAAATTAGGAGGAGAGATCACCTTGACACATAATGGCTGACACAAGTGCAATTTCCTGGTAGGGGATCACTCAATCTCACAGCAAACACACACACACACACACACACACACACACACACTCTCGCTGTCCCTCCACACCTCGGCTGAGGCCGAGATTCAGAATGAGACTTCTCGACACATGGATCCAGCGCTATGTGGAGACGTCTGGGAAACGGTTCCGAATTAGCACATCGTCTTTGAAAGCCAGACAGACAGACGGACCGGGCCCTGGCTTGGTATTTCAACATGACAAAGATGAAACTGGACACCTGGTCTTGGAATAGCCACCTCACTTAGCGGCACCGGCAACTTGATCCCCTCCTCACTTTCACTGGGGTCGGGAAGCCTCTCGCACCTTCTCATTTTCTCTCTCTCACACACACACACACACACAAACACACACTCGGTACACAGATGAGTTGGTTTATATGGCCTGGCCTGGCCTGGTGCGCACAACTCTGAAAATAACCTTTGACAGAACTTTTCACCGCCATTCAAATGCCACAGCTGCTGTTGTGTAAAAATAGTACTGTCGTCTTGAGGTGTCTCAAAAGAAATCATTAAGTCAGATGTGAGCTGCTGAAAGGTGATAAGTCTCAGTGGCTTTGAAAACTGAACGGGAAATCACAACTGAACCTTTTTCCTCCCAACTTCAGAGGTATACTTTTTATTGCAACCACCTCCAAAGGTATACTTTTTATCATATCACAAAGGCACTTTATTCTATCGTTCCAATTCTTTATGACTTTCTCAATCAATATGTTCCCAATGACTTCATATTATTGTTTTCTGTTAGAATGTGACCCCAGTGTAAAACAACATGCAGTTTTAATCGATGGAACTATTTGTTGAGTTCATGTTTCCATGGGTCCTAATTTAAAGTATCACACACTGTCAGTCATTTTGAAGCAGACAGACACAGATGCAGCAGACACAGACTTCCTGACCTGCTCGTTGTGCTTTATTTTTTCTTAACGTGACATTAATTAGACAACTAATAATGTTTTGAGAAGAAATACGTTTACTTTTTTTATGATGGTTGTTTCTTCCATTAGTTGCTAGCTGTATTTTAAATAAGTTGGTAGGATTTGTCAAGTAGACCTGTATTTGTCATGTATTTGTCCATCTTTCACATTGTTTAGTATGAGTAGTTTCATAGAAATATTATTCACTTTCACTGTCACATGCTCTCCTGGATGACTAAGCGTTCTGAATTCTTCTCATGTGACTGCAGACATAAAGCACTCCTCTTAATCATGAATAGAAAAGAAAAGTAAACAAAAGAAACCAATGTTACTGTTCCAGACACTGTGTGAACGATGATCGCCTCTGAATTTACATTTAAATGAAATCACATTTCGCCAATAAGCCACAATCACTCAGATAAACTCTTGAATAAAACAATAAAATAAGTGAATCCATTAGGAATTATAAACACTTGTACCGGTAAGTGGAACTGTAGTTATGTAAATAAAGTATTCTAATCCAATAAAAGATTAATGTAAGAAAGTGTGGGTGTCAAAACTTAATATATTTTTTTTCTTTGTTGATATGGAGTGAAATGTGGCGATAGCAAAGCACAGAACGTTAAAAACAAACTATGAGATAGAAAACTTTGGTTTCAACATCTGGTCGGAATCAACATTTTGTTTACTTACTCTTAGATCAGATAGTTTACTGATTCAAACCAACATGTTGCCATTTTATTTTATGGTATTTAGTAAAAGTATTGTCTGCTGCTTGTGCTTAGTTCATATTTAAGGACTTTGGCTTTATTACATTATAAAGCTCCTGCCAGAGCCACAGAAGACATTATACTGTTCATGTTTTAACAGGCTGAATAGCACTTTTTGCAACTATGATTAACCCTTTTCAATACAACATTTTAAAATAAATTATGAAACAGTATATTTTTTATGCAGCAAAATGTAATACATTTGTAGCGCTTTCATTTTGAGTACGAATACCTTTGAGACTAGACTTATCAGACCAAATCCTGGTTTTATTTTACACATTTTATGGCCAGCTGGGACACTGCAGGACATACAAGTGGAATAGGAAGGGGGGGAGGAAGAGGAGATGCTCTACTGTGATGATGAAGACTCAGTAGAGGAAACCAGGAGATAGCTGCGGGGATGGAGTCAGGTGATGTGAGCAGATCGATGGGTCGAATGACCCACTACAGGCCCGGCGTCATGCTGTGAACGGCGTCATGCTGTGAACGGCGTCATGCTGTGAACGGCAGAAGGCAGAGCAGGAGGCTGCCAGGTCTGCACAGACACACAGAGCCGGTGAACAGCTGGGTTAGGTCACGACCCGTGAAGTCACACCGTCAGAGCATGCAGCAGGACAGGATGAAACACGGTGACACTGTGACCCACTACAGGACAGTATTGATTATAAGATTATAAAATGACTCTAAGCTTGGCAGTCCAACAGCTAAATACATGATGGAAAAAGAAGACTAAATCCTTCTTTGCATAGCGTCCAGTCCAAACTTTACATTCAATATCGAGGAACAAATTCAAGCCCCTTTCTGCTCCAGGTGTTCCCGAAAATAAATTAGGAAAAAACGATCATAATATTTTGGAAACAAGCTTTTCCCCATTCAAAACTCTATTACAGGCATGCTTGATTAGTTAACCAATTACTCAAGACGAGCTGCTCAGAGGCGTTCCAACGACACATGAGATAGTGAGTGCAGTTAGCTTCAACCTCCTGCTTCTTCCCCATGCACCAGTGTAAAAAAGATCATTCTCAACCTATTTCGCTTTGTTGTTTATCCAACCTAACCTTTGACGTTGGTGCTTTATAATAATGTAAACCGTACCTCCGCTTTCTATTAGTATAATGCGTGGTGTCAGCGTCGGAAATACACGAGGGCAAAGGGCAACACTGCCCCTCAGAAATATCATTTTGCCCCTGATATCACTAGGAGGGGGGCAAAAAAATGCCCCCGAACTTTCTAAAAGAATAAATAAATGGAGCGCTTCTTCATCAGACCTGTGACTGCGAGACTGTGGTCCACTCAGCAGACACTTACATGTTAGTGCACCTATATGCTGACATTCAAGGTAAACGCATTTAAACGGCACAGATCGGGAGCGAGCGAAGGACTTTGAAAGTTGTCGGAAAGATTAACGTGAGACAACATCCGCTTTCTTCAGACGAACATCCGGTTTTCAGAATAAGATGCCAACAAAGTGTACATATTGCAGAATGGAAATGAGATTAAATGAATTATGTTCACATTAAGTATTAAACATGCTACCTGCATCTCGTGAGTTAAAGGGAAAATACACCTAAATTGTGCGTAATGTCTTTATTCTTTGATTTGAGGGTTGCTGGAAATTAATAATACCTGACTGACAGTCAATTAAGATATTTTACGAAGTAAAAACTCCGAACTGAATTTGTACCTTCAAATGGCAAATTTTTTAATAAGGTGATATAAAAATGTTTTTCTCAAAAATTCCACACAATGAAGTTCAGCACAAAAATGGGTAATATCACAATATTTGAGGTGCTACAAAAATATTTTTTCTGAATAATTCCATACAATGACTGATATATATGTAATCAAGGCATCGTTAACTTAATAATTGTTAATAGTTGTTTCAAACATTTAATAATAACAATAAATAACCACAAATATATAAGAATAAAATTGAATATGATTCTGATTTATGTTTGTTTTTTGTCAAATACATTTAAGAAAACACTCTGAATCTGTAGACTACTGCCCAATAGACTTATTATTGCCATTTGATGACAATTGCTCATATATTGTAAGCCTAAATAAGTATATTTATTATTTTTAACAAAGGTTAAATGTTGTTTCACAAGTTTCAAAAAGTGCCCCCAATTTTTTGAAAATGCCCCTGGATTCAGTCAGTGGGGGCAAAAATTGCCCCCAAAAAAATATGTATATTTCCGACCGTGGTGTTACACCCCACAAAAATGCTTTACACTGAAGACTCGTTGAAAGCATAATTCACACCTTCATATCTCTGTTGTGTTGGGAGACCAGCGAGGGGCGGGCTGCAAATAGACTCCAGCGTCTGCGAGCTGTGGGACAAACACATGCAAAGTGATGACACCTCGCCGTTTAAAGTGTTAACTTCTGATTTTACCTCTGGTTATTACAGAGCCTTCAAACTTGGTTCAGGATATATGGATCCAATATAAGAATATTCACTATAAGCCCGAGATGCAGACTCTGCAGTTGAGGAAATGATTAAGCTGTATCATCAGGACTCCTATTAAATATGGTAAAAAAATAAACTCCTGGTTATTAGTTTGGGCTGGAATGCACTGAAACAGTACAGTCGGTGTGATCAAGTGAGGGATCAGTGTGACTGCCTTTGGTGGAATTTGTCAAACTCAAAAAGCTACAATAGATGTGAGAATAATCATCCAGTGTGTGTGTGTGTGTGTGTGTGTGCACAGGACGTGTGCATTATTGTGTATCTGTGGGTGTGTAGGTGCCACAGTTCTGCGTCTGAATGAATCAAAAAGAATGTAAGTGGTCTCGCAGCTGAACAATGGACGATGGCCCGTCTCGCTGGAGGGAGAGTTAAGTGTTGCTATCATAGTGTGAGCCGGAGAGGCTATACCCACAGCCATTTAGCCAACAAGAGGACAAGCACTGCAAGCCAAGCAGAAGAACTGCCTGGAGCAAGAGAGACAACTGCATGTGTGTGTGTGTGTGTGTGTTTCTGTCTGTGTGTGCGTAATGTGTGTGTTGTGTAGCCCACTGACACCGCGTCACTGCTCTCTTTATGTATCCGACTAGGGTTCTGTGAATAAGCGAACGCGCTTTGAACTCAGACAGCACTGTGTCACTAATGTGTTTTATCACCACAAGTGATCCAGTTCATGGTCGCCCCTGTCAAGTGGTGCGTGAGGAGAAACTGGTGCAGGAGCCGATGCTGAGCTGGACCTGACTGAAACAAAAGGTTTCTAATCTCATCTATTCCTCCATGCAGCAATCAATCCATCCGTCCATCTATTTCTCTGTCATGTCACCTGTCAGCTATTTATCCCTAGTTATCTTCAGACCCTTGCATCACAACATTTCACACACACACACACACGCACACTTCTGCAGAAAATCACGAACATGAATAAACCCGAAGAAGCACTTTACACACTGTTTGCAGCAGTGACAACAATCCCTCTGGAAGAAATAGCAGTGGCTCTCTTCCCTTGATGAAAATCAACATCGAGTCATTTGCATTCAAACCAGAGACGCATGTGGTCGAGCTCTCTCAGAGGAGGTCGTTTGATTCCCTGCTAGGGAGCCAATCATTGCACCGGCTTCAGCCATGAATATGACCACATTTAAAATCTGGCCAGCTCAGCTTATCGGAGTTCAAAAGTTGAAACAAAAACGAGTACCCAGTCAACTAGTGTGTTTTGTATTAAGGACCTCACATCTATCCGTTTCATTTATACTCAATGAAATGAGATCAATAAATAACAGCATTCGTGTTTTTGTCATGTTGTTTGTGTTTGCAAGAATAAAACTACTGCAGTTAATAATCCTCATGTCGTGGCTTTAGTATCTCTCTGCTACATGACATAAAACCTGTGGCAACATCTAATCAATACCTGCGACAACCTCCACGACACCATTTCCACCGTACATGAAGAAAGTGATGGCAGTGGAGAAACAGCCCGCTTTGGCTCTTTTCTCCCTCCCGCTGTGTTTCTTTCATACCACTGCTCAAGGGCAGCCTCGTTACCACCGAGGGCTGATAAATGGCCGACTTCACCTTCCTCTGCTTCCCTTTTCGTAAACTAGGAAATAAAACTATGGTGGTGGTACCGCAACCTCCCCACTGAGCCTTTCTGGGTCGATCTCATCCCACCATGACAGATTCAGCCCGTCTGCTTCTTTTCAGTTAAGAAGTGATTAATACGCTATTGTAAATCTCCGTTTGAATGAGGCGACGTGACGCAAGCAATAATGTGCCGTAACGGCAGCAACATTGCTTTCTCTACTCTAATGCACAAGGGTCAGAAAACTTCAGCCGGTGATTCATTAAATGGAATTGGATTTTGTGTCTATACCATCTTGCTTGAAATACGGCTCCGTGCAGCGCAGGCAAAGTGAGCCAACTCCCCTTTAAGCTGCCATCATAACCTTCTGCTCCCACTTTGATGAGCACATTACATTTGAGAGCGGATCCATGCAGCCAGTGTAAATCATTGGTGTTACAGGCTGATGAGAAGCTGCTCCTCGGGAGAGAAGACATTGCTGATCGAAATGAGACATCCCTTGAGATGCTCAATGAATTAAAAACCAACAGGTTGTATTTGTCCAGTAGAAGTCGACAGTAAAAAGGAGAGACCTGCTTTACAGTAGTGTACAGGCACAGACACACACACACACACACACACACACTCCTCACTCTAGTGGAGACTGCCTACGTCAGTCCTTTTCTCTCTGCCATCCTGGTTTCTGCTCTCCACTACATTTGAAAGATCTAATAAAGGAGTACCTGAGTGCTTTTTAGTTGCTAACTCTTAGTTTGGGAAAGACAATTATTGTAAGCAGATATTGAAAAAAAAAAAAGATATAATTTGTGGTTATTCAAACCATTTTCTGACATGGTCTTTATTGAGATGAGCTGCTAGTTCATATCATAGGCATTCATTAACTGAGCGAAAACAGGCTACTCACTGTTTAACACGAGGTCAAACTGAATACAGATATAATAAAAACTAAAAAGCTCATTGCTGACCTAGTTCTCCCAGGACAGGGCAGACCGCACAAATAATATCTCCAGCGGGTAAAGGCAACATATTTCATGTTGTTACACCAGTTCTCTCTCATGCACGGAGCCTAGCAACGGCACATTTCTGAGCGCTATGGTCTCCATGTGTTTGAATTTGTGTCTTTCTGAGGTGTCGTCCACCACCCTGGGTTTCACTCAAGTCTGAGCTGTGTCTCTACACGCCAAACACTAATCGAGTTTACATCAAAGATTTCCCTCCAACTGTGACAGCTTGAGTGGATAGATACTCTCTCTCTCTCTCTCTCTCTCTCCCCCCTTCTTGCCACCCTGTTCTCAACCTATTGCCTTTCCCACCCCCAGCGGCGTCGGTAGCACTGTGGAGTGTCACCTTGCTCTGCGCCCAGTGGCCTGTGGCTAGATGATGATGATTTATAGCTGAGGGAAGCAGGGGTTTGGGAGATGAGGTTGGTGGATGGCTGGGTTTAAAAATCACTCGTGGCGGTGAATGAAAGCCATGATGAATGAATGTAGCCTCTGCACGCCACTCAAAATGATCTTCTACGGCGTACAGTAGGCTTAAGATGCATCCAGAGGATCCGGGCCACTTTGTCTTCCTCTAACGATCTTTTTTTTCTTCTCTTTTCTACACTCGTGTGTATTAGAATGAAGATGCATGGAAGAAGGTTGGCATCTCACTCTCAGCAAGATGGAAAAAGCCTGACGATGCCCTTTAGAAACTTATATTTAAAAACTTCACAAAACCAGGCAGTGGTATTTGTTTTGTATATAGTTTGTCATCGAACAAATGTAGCCCGTTGTGCAGAAAATCATTCAAAGAAGAAACCATCTGTGTCTGGCGGATGTTGATGGTGAGAAAAAAGCCCCATTCTTTATTGTTCTGCTTAACACAGTTGACGGTCAGGATCGGTGCACAAAGACACCAGTGTGATGGTTACATTGGAGATGTAGTGAGTAATGGTGAACCAGGACAGTAAGGTCTTTTACCTCAAATAGATTACCTGATGTATTAAGAAGAGCCAGGAGCAAGTTATTGTTTTGAATGCTAATATACATGTGTTCTTTATGAATAAAATCAAACACATCAACGGCATCGGGAACGCCTGTGATGTGATGTGTCTCTACGGCTCACTGAATAACCAGAGTGGCACGCAGCATAAAGTACAGCATGTGTGTTCTGGACTTTTACAGTAATGACAGTTAAGAAGATCTTAATATTTCTGTTACAATGTCAAGATGATCAGTCTGAACACACCTTATGGGACTACAGATGGAAATTGGCTTGTAGCTAAATCTGGTACGAAGCACATTTTCTCTTTTTCTTTAGATTAATGTATTTTTGTACATGTTCCCTGATATGGTATTTCTTGAAAACATTGTCTTTTTCATGGGATATGCATAGTGAATATGAGTTTAAATTGCCTCAGATGATAATTGTTTGGTTTAATACGAGTCCTTTATCACGATTTAAGTCACAACAGCATGCGTGAGCAACTTGTAGCGGCCAAAACCGCCCAGCGACCAGTTGTCCGTACTGTTCGCATATTGTATGAGTCATACAACAGCAAGTCACACAGACAGATTGTGCTTTGCTCTCCATCTGAGTCTGTTCATATGTCAGTGATAGAACAGCTAAAAATTGTTGTTCTGCTATCTCCGTCATCCCCCAGTGAACATATTGTTTGTGGTGCAAAACTGGAAATCTGTTGTTCCAGGTTCCAAAAGGACATTTATTGATTGATCTTCAGTCATTGCCAAACATTCAACCAGGAACATCGAACCAGTAGGCTGTTGTTCTAAAGGATACATCTCGTGATATTCTACATCTTCTACTCTGAACTAATCTCGTGAAAAAGTGAAAGTATTGCTGGTGTAGATGATCCTATCATTACCATGAACTCACATGCAGTTTATTCTAAATAAATCCCACATACACCATCCTGCTGCCGAAGATACTCCCGAGAGAGCAGTGGAATCAGAATGTATATTAATCCACTGATGCAGATAGTCCTCAATAAAAGCACCTGTTTAAATAACGTTTGCTAAAAAACTACAGTGCCCAGCTGTATTAGGAAATCATTTAGCTAACTTTTTGAAACTTCTAACTTTTATCTTTCAAAGCCATTTTTCAAGATAAGTGCGCTTTGGATAAAGGGTTTAGAAAAGTTAGAAAGCATTGAAAGTCTTTTCATGGGATTTATTGAACATAAGTTATAGAATAAAATGTAAAAGAATACACCAGCCTTATTGTTTAAAGATAGGTACGTATACAATGCTTCTGCATAACCCATACTGTTTTATAGAGGCTGTAGAGCCCATCTTTGTTTCTCTGTAAGACTCCACTAACCCATAATGTGCTGCACAGCATCAGTCCACACTGCGTTCACCTTCCATGAACCACATGGGCTTGGTTCTGGTTGGACTGAATCTCTTCTAACAATTTGTTTTCACAATTGGTTCACAAATATGGTGAGAAATTGTGATGAAGGCAATTTGCAGTTCAGGCTAGGGCCGGGAAAAAAGCTGCATCAGTTCATATATTTATTTCAGACTGTGCTGGCCGTCCCGTCCTCCATCAGGATATTTCAAAGCTCTGCAACTGGCCCAGTTCCCTGCACGGGCGACAATAGCGTCACCACGCAGTAATGAATCAAATGAAGTGGAATGTCAGCTATAGGCTAACAGAGCTCTCCTTCTCCTCTCAGCATGAAAAGGAATAGTTTCATGGCTTCACTTTGTCTCTGCCTGCCCTCACTGGCACATATTTTTGCGTTTCATCTGAAAAAAACGATGCTTCTGGCAACGACATGATGAGTAGAAGAGCGGACAATCCAATTGGAAATGTAGAATCGTGTTCATGTTTGCAGTCAGAGGTAGAGAAGTGGACTGGTGTAGAGGGGGGGGGGACCTTACCTTTGGGTTTGATGTAAATATATGCGATAATGTAAATTATATCCCAAGGGAGGGCCTCCACCTCCACCTCTCTCTTTCTTTCCCTCTCCCCTGTGAAGATTAAAGTACGCATGGGTGATATGAAGGGAGAGTGATACTGTAAAGTGAGACAAGAAAGAACGACACAGCAATATGCCAATGATGTGTGCTGATGAGCAAGGCAGAAGATGAAAGTGCACGAGGAGAAGACGGAGAAAGAAGGAGCAATGTATTTGAATGAATAAACGTGCAGTGAGGCGTGTATACATGTGCGCAGGTGGCTTGCATTTAAAAACACTAAATGTGGTTTTTTTGTGCATTTCGTTTTTTTTGCTGTCAAGTCTGTTGTGTGTGCATCATTGGCAAACTGCCAAAATATGTGCTCTGGTGAAGTGTGAAAAAGGTACCGCAGGTACAGGAGCCACACACGAATACGAGCTGCCACAGACAGCCTTACTTTGAAGTTCAATCAACACCTCTGGTTTTCACAGAATTGTGATGTACTGCAGGTCAATTTTGTTACGAGGTGTTTTCTGTCATTTTGATGCATTTACTGTAGCTTATTTGTGGAAATCAGTCTTTGCATTTTTAAAGCCATAAATATTTGAGAATAATATACTCTGCTTTGAATAATCATCTTTGTCTGATTTGGTTAAGGTTAAATTAACAAGTTAACAATTCTTGAAGTGTAAACTACTGGAAACAATATGTCCCTAAATTACTAAAAGTTGCATTCTCTGTGCATTGAGCACTGGAGGTTTTAGGTTTCCACATCACACTTGCGTCCCACTTGTGATGTCACAAAATCTTGCTAATGTGTACACGCATTAAACTGAGATTTAGGTGAGCACCGAGAAACATCCTCTCTTCAACAGATGAATATGAAAACAACCCCTAAGCGTGAAATTCTCCTGATACATTATTCTAATGTTCACGTGAGGGAACAAAAAGCAAAACATGTTTTAGAGTGGAGGGGACTCTAAAGAAAATACAATGATAAAGACAAACGGTTGTGTTTTTGAAATCAGGAAACCTGAAACACCGTATTAAAAATGTGAAAAATAGTTTTGAAATAGCCTATGTCAAGCTTCCCTGTAATACGTCAATACATGAGAGTATAATGATACAATAGAGGTTAAGAAGGAGGAGGTCATCTGCTTTGGTTTAGTACAAATGATCAGCCTCTTACGCGAGCCACTGAGTGCTCCGATTGGAGAGAGAGGGGGTCGAAATGCATCACCAGTTTGCAAACCAAAAGGTGTATCCAATGTCTTGAA
This sequence comes from Melanostigma gelatinosum, assembly GCF_949748355.1. Taxonomy (NCBI): domain Eukaryota; kingdom Metazoa; phylum Chordata; class Actinopteri; order Perciformes; family Zoarcidae; genus Melanostigma; species Melanostigma gelatinosum. The sequence goes on from NC_136640.1 coordinate 5,416,342, forward strand.
TAAGAGTGGCGTCATAAGATTGGCTCTATATATAGCAGGTAATCTGTCATCTCATTTTTGTCATCGACCTTCCCCTCGTTTGTGCTTTGAGGAACGAGGCATTGTTGTTCAAAAGATCAGAGGAAGTAAGGAGGGAATCTTGGAGGCTTGCGGAGAGGAGAATAAGGAGTGTGTGTGTGTGTGTGTGTGTGTGTGTGTGTGTGTGTGTGTGTGTGTGTGTGTGTGTGTGTGTGTGTGTGCGTGTGTGTGTTGGGAGGAGGAAGGAGGGATCCTGCGCTGAGTGACTGATGACTGCTGTTTTTAGAGTCCCAGTTGCAGCTCGCCGAAGTCCAAGCCGAATAGTTCACAAGACAAAAAAGTAACACTGTACATCTAACATTTTAGTTTTAAAAGATTTCCGCTGATTCTCATCCTGCGCTGGAAAAATTGAATTTCCTGTCGACCTACAACATCACTGGTGCCCGCAGTCAGATATCTCTGAAGTGGATATTGTTTGAATGTCCTGTCAGATCCTGACAGGTTGGATTCTCTGGCAGAAAGATCAGATAGAGACACAAACGGGCACACACACACACACACACACACACACACACACACACAAGCAACACTGAGGGGAAAATGCTGAGGGGTCTTATGAAGCTCCGTCTGATGAGGTTCGCCTGGTGGTCACTTCAAAGCAGAGATGAAGGAGTGGATAAAAGACGGAGCAAAGAGATGGAGGGGGGGAAAGAAAGAAGGGGAGGATGGAGTGAGGAGTGAGACATGAGGCAGGATAAAAAAGATGGGAGCAAAAGGCGGTAGAATGAAACGGGGGGGGGGGGGAGCGTGGGCCAGATGAAAGAACCACAGAGAGGGATTACTCTGCAAAAATAAAATTCAAAAGAGGGAAAAAATATCTGCGTGGGAAATGTAGCGGGACACACAAGGATAAAGGAACAAAAAAGTTGTTCACATCAAGATGTTCATGCTCGCGCACACGCATCACAACCTCACACCTGGAAAGACGCATCTGGATGTTTCTAAATTAACATTCTGAAATATCTAGACCCAGATGAGAGGCTTGGGAGACAGTGAGCTAGTTCCATCTCGGAACCTTACCCTGAATAATTCAGAGGTGTAAATAAAATATATCCAGTGGCCTTCACCTCAAAAAAAAAATGTGAAAGAAGGGAGCTGCCATGCTGAGTAATGAGTTCTTCTCTCGCAAATGAGTTCAGAAATGACATGCAAGTGGATGAGTACTGTAATATTAAAAAAAGACCGTACCTCAAAATTCAGTTATTCACATTGATATTCGAGGAGCGGGCTGTGTTGCTTGATTTAAAATAGAATATTTCATCTGTATAGCTGCCTTTTTATATGACAGTAAAACATGCCATCTCTCCCGAACTGCAGGAAAATCATAACAGCAGTGATTGCAATGATGTCCAAAAGTGCTATTATCGAAAAAACAAACAATAACTGGGAAACATTGTTATCCAGCTGCGGGTGCTCGGCAGACGCATTACTGTCCTTTGATTGTTTCAGGAATAACAGATGATGGCAGCGCGTTTATTGCTTTTCTCCGGCACTGAAGAGTGCAATATTTTCTGCATAATGCATGAGCGCCAGGACACGGCCCAAATCATCCCCAAAACAAATAGCCTCATAACGAATGGGGCAGCGAGCCGTGTGTGCGTGTAAGATATCAGCCCCTCAAATGCACGACGGACTGCCACGCTGGCAGACGGAAGCTTACATGGACAAGAAATCAAAGCAGCAATCAGTCAGGAGAAGATGAATAAGCCACAGCTCATACACTACGGTGCTACCGTGTGAACGATAGCGTGGTGCAGTCGTCAGACGCGTGTGCAAAACTACAATCAGTAGAAATCAATACGCGCTCCAGCCTATGATTATGACAATCACGCTAGGTGGTTGAAGCATGGATCGTGTTGCACTGCTGGCTTCATGGCACACAAAAAACTTGTTTTATTTCCAAAAAGGCCAATCAATATGGAAACTGTCTCATTTCCTCTGGCCACCCTCGTCTTTCTGAAATGAAGCAATAATCGCTCTTGAATGGGTGTAATGGGATGGTGAAACTCCCTCAGCACACAGTGTGCAGTAGCAGCCCATGCACATCTGCAATTTTAATTTCAACAGCAAGGCGAAAAAGGTTACAGCACTTACAGTTATTTTACATCAGACTTAACCCAAATTGCATATAACCTCAGATCCAAAAGCAATTATTTCTTCCCTTTATGTAAAAGAAAGCTGCTGTTCAAAGACATTAAGTCATTTTTAGTCAGACTGACACAGATGGCCACGCAACGGGCCTCGTGCAACCACTCATACAAAGAGATTAGTTGTAAAGTGGCTTGTTCGAGTGATTTAGGAGAACTTCATTCACCAATTTCTTTCGTATTTCGTATTTTCAAACCCGATTTGCGAGGGGTCCAGACCAGAGTTATGCAATTAGTCTGCTGTCATCCAAGCCAAAGTTGTTCACTAATGGATTGAATGGATATATTTCATTACTTTGAAAAACCCTTTTCAAACCTGACACTACAATATAAATTTGAACATCTCAAAGTGCACGATGAGTTAATGAGCCCCTCTGTTTGCAGTCATCGATCACCTTGCTGTGGCGAGACGTTTTTCATGTGGAAGCATTTTATCTTTCCTGCAGTGACGGTACGACCCTCGGGTGACTCGGCATTAACAGAACTCGTTAGCTTCGCCCATTCCGTGACTCGGCAAGTCCGTTAGTTCTGCTGCTGATGCTGTTGGAAATGATGCTTTCCTTCATGGATCTCTGAAAGCATGACTTCAATATGGGACAGGACGCAGAGCCTGACATGGTTTCATCGGGCCGTTAATTCACGCACTCATCAAGAGAACGTTACAAAAAGATAAGAATAGAGAAATGTTCTGAATTGAGGTCCACTATTCTCCATCCTGTCCATACGGCTTTATTTCGGGACCCTGTTTTCTTATGTTTGCACTTGTCTTGGTGCCCAAATGCCACGGTTGAGAAACTTAAAAGATGTTTCCGGGTTGAGCCCTCAGAGGCAGACATCTGAGGACAGCTGCCTCCCCTCTCGCCCCCCCCTCGATCTCTTTCACGCCTTGCCTTCCTCTCTCTGTCAACCACAGACAAACTTTTGAACTCACCATATTTCCTCCCCATCTGTTGTCTGTCCTAAAGCACTCTCACTCTCCTCTCCTTCCACACACACTTTTCTTTCATTTACTTACAATGAATACTTGTTCCATTGAAGCAAATGGGTCAAGAGATTAATGTCAGTAGTTAGTCAGGCAGATAGGAAGACAGCCTTTGTGTATTTGTGTGTGTCACACTGTAGCTCCTATTACTCTGACACAACACTTTCTAAATGTGCCGCCTGACACTAACCACTGCCTGAGCCTCTGAGCCTGACCTCACCCAGCATGTCACCCTCACTTCACACACATCTCAGGTTGGAGCTCAAAAGATATCTCAACCTGAAAATGGAAAACCCCGAAACACATCCTCGGCAGACGAAATGATCCGAATCTCACTGTGACGTCGTTTTGGGTTGAAAATCTGCAGCTGATATCTTTTATACTGCGCAGACGAACTGTGAAAACATGACTGACCTGGTACAAAAATATATATGTCTATATGTTGGAACAATATAGGCGAAGAGATTTAAGGTTTCGTCAGACAGTAAGATAGCAGCACAGCCACTGACAAACGTTGCCATGGCCTATATAATGGTAAGACGGTACCAGATTGCCGCTTTGAACTTAACTCAAGTTTGTATCCTGCAGGTCTCAGATACTTGAAGGTGCGGTGATTAATAGCATTGTCCACGGTCATGAGCAATGGGACATTAGCTGTGCTCTTTATATTCCGTTCCTGTGGCTGGCATCTGCCCACCTTACACATGTAGAGAGAAAGTAGTCCTATCCCTGGCTGGAGGGCAGAGCAGAGAGAGCTAACACACTTTTATATTCTTGGCACGTCATGCGGGAATAGAAGAGAAGAGAATGGAAGGGAGATTTGAATTAGAACAGAATTTAGAACTCTGTTAGATTCTCTGTTGTGCCACTTGCAGAGAGTGAATCGTAATCTGCATAGGCAGCTGTTTAAATCACATAAACCAATCTGCATGTGAACACATTAAAGGTGTCGACTGATTGATCAAGGCTCGCCTGTGTCACTACAGGCAGATTCCAAAAAACAAAGAGTACAAATGCAAAGTTGAGGTCTTGCAGGTGTTAACCAGCTGAGATACCACAAAGTCATGGCCCCAGAGTCCAGCACATATCTCTCTGTAAAACCACAACATCTTTCTGCTCAAACGCGATATAGCATGTCAATTAGTGAGCTTTAGAAGTGTTGTTAATCAGTGTTTAGAAGTGCCGACACAGCCAGGCTCGCTGTTTCCCCAAGCTCCAGTCTTTGTGCCACGGAAATGAGAGTTAAATCAATATTGTGATCCAATTCTCCTCAAGAAAGCAAATAAGCATATTTTCCAAAGGACCAAAGAGTTCCTTTAACTTCAGCGCCTGTGGTTACATTGAGATTATGACATGGATTATTTTTTCCTCACATTTCACAATATAAACAACAGATTCGATATCCAGCATTCCAGTGTGTGTAAATAGTTCCTTTGCAGCGCCAACTATGAGCACAGTGAGTGCAAGGACAGGTGCATTTCAACTGGACATCTGATCGCGCTGAGACCCTTCAACAACAGTGGCACGCACTGTGTTTGTTTCAGCTTTAATAGGATTAAGATATTGTAAAATACATTCTACAGAACTGCCAAATGATCTTTACGGCGAGGTAAGAAGAGTCAGGGTTCCTAGAGTACATTAAGGTTTGATTTCATGTCACACTGGTGGTAGAGCCCACTTTCAGCAGAGCAGTGAGCTGCTTGGAAAGGTGCTAGTGTGTCCCTGTGTCATTCCACTCGTGCTTCACAGCCCTGACCTCTGGCCGTCGCACAAACAGAAGCCTTGGAAACGTTCTGTGTGTCTGTGTGCGTGTGGAAAGGGTCAGAGGGAGTATGAACGTGAGCGCGAGATGAGTGACGTCCGGTCCGCAGCGATCAGCGCACAATGACGCACACTGCTGTTTACCGTCCTCTACTGCAGCACCGATTCCCCCGAGATACATCATTACATTACAGTCATTTACGTACAATCACTTACAGACGCTTTTATCCAAAGCGACTTACAATTCAGATTCTATCACAATTCTACACCGCAGGCGCAGCTACAGGGGCAATTTTTGGGGTTAAGTGTCTCGCTCAAGGACACATGGACATGCGACTAGTGGCGCCTGAGGCGGGGATCGGATCTTCCGATTGAAGGACGGCCCCGCTGTCCACTTCGCCGCAGTCGCCCACCCACATCATGACAGCGAGACAAGGTGCATTTTCATAAAGCAGTATCTTTGATGTGTTTTACTGCAGGTCACAGCGGTTTGAAACTGTTACTTTTACAGGATCTTGAACTTGTGTGATTATTTGGTTTGGCGATATGCAAACAAATATTTGTCATCACCAAAACAAAACCTTCATCCAATAACCAGTATACACATACAGTACATGTATTATTGTCACCTGTTACTTTAGTTTATGTTGGACATGAGTGGGAGGTCAAACTGGGGCTGCCACCTTCTGCTGTATTCGTCTTTCCAGATAATCTTTTTTCGACACCTTAAAATGACACATTTAGGAGTTAATTATCGACTTAACCGTTGCCTTATCTTTAAGTTTTAATGAAGTTAGAATTGATTCAAAAATAAGATCACGACTGTTTATCTGAATTGGGCAACGTTATTCATTCTGTTTACGTTGCTCAGAGGAAAAGCCGGTTTTTAACATCTTTATCTGAGCAGCCAGACTTCTGAGCACGACAAAGAAGACTGATCACATTTCCCTCCTCGACAACGTCCCACAGCAATGGATAATTGTCCCACTTCTGAAAACGACATGTGTTTGCATTCTCTGTCAATTGCTCTCCTCTCGTCATCTAAATGACTGCTGGTGAGGACATGGTGTGAGATTTGTATCCTCATTCAAAACCTTTAAGTGAAGACACACTTGAGAACCTGGTTCAGGTCTGATCTCTTACAGTATTTTTTAGTTGTCTAAGCTTAACCCGTGGAGTTGGTAGATCATAAAACTGTCATATCGGTTGTTTTGAAAACAGTCATATGGCCAATTTCGGAAGGCACTGGTTTAAGAACTTGTTGCTCCAGTTTTTGTACAGTCTTGCACCAAATTCCAGTCGATTTTACAAGTAATTCTAAAGATTTACTTGACTTACATCCATGATTTGGCTCCGGCATACTATGCACTGTACCCACAGTGTACCCACACTCTTCTATGCAGCAGTTCACCTCCTTACAATATACCTTACAATCTAAATCTAAATTTAAAGCTACAATTTATTTTGACAAACTTGCGTTTCTGCAGTCTGTGTTCAACCCATCTGATGTGATATTTCTCCTCTTTTTGAACAATGGGAGCATCTCCTCAGCCCTTTATTCCTCCATGCCTACTGCCACCGTCTCCCTCTTCACTTCCCTATCCCTCCATTGTGCTCGGATCACATTACGTGAACTCTCATTACAGGGGTGGTAATAGACTCTTCAGCACTAAGATCCTCTTTATTATCCGTCAACTGAGGAGTACATCTCTAAGCTGATTAGCCCAAGCCGTCTTTTCAGCATTTCAATTAGGAGCGTTTTGAATAGTCAAGCAGATTGCATGACTCACATTCGTTACAGACATTTTCAGAGTGCTACTCAGTGTTAGAATACAAGTAATCCAAGAAATGCATTGCAGCAGTGAGGATAAAGAGCTACAGAAGAATAACATCGTGGAGGATTTTAATTTTGGACACGCAGGGGGAATGGCTATCAACAGAAATTCAAGGCAATTTACAACAGCAGGGAGGTATGTTTTGGCATAAATGGCCCAGCTGGCAATCATACTACTGTCATACACACATTGAGTTTGTACCGTTCTTAAGAAAAACGACAAGACAAATAAAATATTTCAGGGAGCATCATCATTACCATTTATAACATGATTATGTCTATATTAGCTTGAGCCTGTCTGCTCTCAGAGGACTGTAAAATGGACATTCTGAGCGGCGTAAAGAGAAGCTGGCTCTTTAGCTGCCACTTTAAAAAGCTGCAGCCTAACTGCCCATGGGCTGTGAACACCTACACGCTTAATCTCACTGTGCAACTCGCTCTGTTCATGTCGTTTCAGAAATGTCCCACGTAGGGGCCCTGATGTTTGGGAAAGAATGACAGAGGAGAACCGGAGAGGGGGAAATTGAGGGAGAAGAGCGGGTGGACGAGGTTGTGACTCCGAGTGCTAATAGATGTGGGTCAGATGACGAGGATATGATCTGCTCAGGGCCGTGTGTGTGTGTGTTGTACTCTACCCTGCCCATTACAGCACGATGTCTCTCTGTGGATATCATCAATGGCGTGAATGCATGCTCTACGTGTTGTCGTCATGTTCTCAGTTGTATTCTTTTGACAAAGAGCTCAGCCTCACTTAGAGCATCAGTCTGAGAGAGGAGGGCAGAGGAAATAAGTGACGGAGTCGCACACACTTTCTGCAGTCGTCATGTACCATTTGCCAGAGAACGACTCCAGCGGAGCAGCTGAGAGTCGAGTGCCTTTTCCCAGGGCACCTTCCTGGTACTTGTACAGGAAGATGAGAGCCATTCATATTTGAAATGTGAGCAGATAGAGCTTTTTACAGTTGTGATTTCAGTCCCAAGTCCCTTTGCATAACATCTAAACCACTGTTATACTGTCAAGCTGCATTTTCGCAAAATATCACAAAATAACTTGCTTGGATCAAGAAGTGCATGACGGAATAAATGAATGTACCGGTAATCAATGTTTCATCCTTGTTGTGAATTTGTCTGTTAGTTTTCAGCACCAGCTGTTAGTGACTTCCAAGTGAATCAAGTTACAAAATAAGAGTGTAGATTTACACATTTACACAAAAAAATGTGTCCTCATACAGCAGTTCAAATAATATGTTCAAAGTTATTTTTCATTGTGTGTGCATTTCCCACTAATGTCACTTGCTACATACCTAAAGTATTTTCAAAATAAACTTTCGTTCTCACAGGAAACAACTTCATTAGGTTTAGGCAACACAACTTCTTGCTTAAGTTGAGGTAAAGACTGTAGTTTGTGTTAAAACAACAAGGGAAGTGACGTTACGCGAGTGTGGAAGTTGCATGACTAATAAATCGACGTTGTGACTTCTGGTTTCACTCAGGACACGAACAGTGGTCTGCTTGACGATAGTCCGGTGTCCTCCTTATGCAGCTTTTGTTGCTTTGTATACTTTCATGTTTGCAATTACATCAAATAAATAAGAATTGATTTGATGAATATTTTTCAGGAAGTACATCATTTGTCTTTCTAAAACTGGTATTTCAGGATGTCATTTTAAAGCTCATGATGCTACATTGACTTCCTGTTTACATAGTTGATTGCTTTTGATTGGACAGTGCTACAGATGTTTTTTAGCAACGGATTTACACTTTGCCAAGACATTCCTTAAGTTTGAATTGGGGTGACCCAATTTTGTTAATCACCAGTTTGAAACCAGCTAGTGGTTACTAAGAATTTAGGAAGGACTTAACACACAAATTTAGTGATGGATTTACAAACAGCTGGTGCAAACCAATCCTGATGAGCACTTATGCTGAAAAAATATACACATAAAATATAGCTCCATACAGTCGTAATGGAGTTGATCTAAAGGACTTTCAAATTGGAAACCGGGGGGTATAGTCTGTGCTCATGAAGCCCAGATTAGGATTTGACAGCTTGTGGAAGGTGGTTGGCGTGGGGTCAGAGAGAAACGTTGTGAACTAGAGTGTGTAGAGACATCCAGAGATTTAAAAGAAGGCCAGACGAAAAGCAAATATTAGGAGGAGAAAGAGGAAGACATCATTGAAAAATGAATCAAGACCCATGAGAAAGAAGGAGCAGTCTGATTGGGATTAAGTGGAGGAAGGAGAAGGAAGGTGATGGAGAGTTAAAGCTTGAATATGAGAGGAGGCGTGGCATCATGATAAAAAAGATGCAGCTGCGAGAGATCATAAAATATGGCGAAAAACAAGAAGAGGAAACGCTACAGAAAATAAACTAGAGCGACAGATAGAGGAGAGATACTGAGCACTAAAACGTAGTAGAGGAGACAGCAGATGGTGGGGATTATTCTGGACTAAAATACTCTGGGATCTACACAGGGAAGGCCGCAGACATAAACCGTTGCAGACTCCATCTGCCAGAAATAGACCAAAAAAAAGCTGTAAGCCCACCATCGGCATAATGATCAAATGCTGCCTAGATGGCAAAACCCCCAAAAAGCGTCATCCTAGACAACACCATAAATACGTTTTTAAATCTCAGGATAGAAAGAGTGCTGATGTTCTATTTAAGTCAAATCAGTTGGGAGAGACATCCGGTCGAGTCATTAGCCAAAGACACAGTACATGCAAAAATACACACAGCAGGGGACCTTTCAAGACATTTGTATCAACTAAAAACGTAGCTAAGCCAGCATTACCATCTCTCGGATGGCATTTGTGTCGAGACATAACGTAAAACACGAACAGGTACTAGTTGCATTCTTCTTTTTTGCAGCAGGTGCATGTGTGTGCTGGAGTATTTCACGATGTGTTTGTGTGTGATTATGGCTGATACCATAAGACACCCCTAATCCACATTTGATGTTCACCATGATTAGAATAACAGGCTGCGCTAACAGTGTGCGCATGTGTGAGTGTGCAGAGAAAACGACAAACTGGCCCACAAATCCCCCGAGTAATGCCTCTATATCCATCCGCACACAACCTGAACACACATAGTTGCGGATACAGTCTAATGCCTGCCAATCAAATCATCCCGTCTCCCGCCGCATGCAGAGAGAGAAAGAAAGAGGAAAGAGATCTAGAAGTAAACCGAAGACGTTTGTCTTACCTTTCCCTGTGTGTAGATCGAACCTTGAACCTGCAAAAAAAAAAAGGACAAAAGATAATTACTGTTGTGTTCTGAGCGCACATGAGTGGGGCTGAGCAGATCATACAGGGAGCTGCCGCACTGATGAAGCAATTTAAACATAAAATCAACAACAGTAGCGTTGTGTGCAGGCAGAACCCGCACACCAGGCTCGGTTTCTGTCAGCAGCTTTTCTCAACACTCTGTAATTGCCTATTGAGCCGTGTCACTCAAGACTTGTACTTTATGTTTCTGCAACAGCAAGTAATTGTTGGTACATTGTAGTCTCAGTATTAGTATTAGCTTGGCAAACATGTTGACTTATTCTATGTGTGTTTGAAGGAGAGAGACGCGTATGCGTGTGTGTTTTATCGACTAATTATCTACGCTGACTGGGGACAGTTAATTCAATCCTTTCCCGGCACCGAGCATGAAGTAATTATTGTGCAGGGGTGCATATCCACCAAAAGAAGTCAACATCCACATGTGCTAAGTACATAACGAGTGCGCACACACACTGAATGCACTTCTGTAACAGAGACAGACACACCACAAGCATTTCTCTTACACGCCTGCACACACTACGATACACCCGTGGACCTTGGATTGCAAACGGACACCAAATTGTTTCATCGTCACCATGTTTTGTGAGCATTCGTGCAAAAGCATCGGACATCTTTCCATCACCATCAGCTGCTTGACAAGAGCATGTGTGCCCAAACTAAATTTCTCCCTCAATAAAATCAGATGGAAGACGGATGTGTCTCCAATTGACTTGCATCTGACAAGCCGGCAGAATCATCTTACTGCCATCTTCATTGCAATTGGCCTCAGTCAACCTTTTTTGACTTCTGCTTGGGTGCTCCAAACAATGCTTCTTACAGGTATCAAAGAATAAAGTCGGTTGCAGAGATTACTGCCAGTGCGAGGGCACATTTCATACATTGTTACAGTGCAAAATATGATTCATTATTTCAGCTCTGCGCTAAGAGGTTTGGTAATGCTCATTGGCCACAGAGGACATCACAGAAAATACTTTGTAGCTATGTTTGCATCTTCATTTTGATAATAAATTATGGATTGACTGGGAATTATGATGAATGTTTTATACGCCTCCCAGTGCCAAACTGTGCCCACCAACATTGCCAGAAAATCCCCAAAAATAAATAATTCTCCCCAATTTCTTGCAGTACTCAAGTTTGCCTGGATAAAACCATTTCATACGGATTCTCCTGGGAAAGACAAACATTTAGCTGCATCTCTTTGCTTCCCTAAATCACAATACGTTCTCAAGACCAGACTTAAGCCATACCAGCTGACTTTGTAACACCAGGAAACAAACTATTTCAACTATTTAAACTCTAGTTTTTGTTCTTTAATGTCATGCAAAACACATGCTTCATTGTCGTGCACTGTTACATTTACAGACTTGTGAAAAGAAGGGACTCTTTGTTTTACGATCCTGTGCCGAAAACCTTGAACTCACTCAGGCTGAACAGAGAGCTACAACAGAGAGCCTGGAAGCAACGGGAGCTGCTGCGGCATACAAATAAGCTTTACAATCAGCTTCTGACACACACAAAGGCACTTACATGCCAATGCTGTTCATGTGCAACTTCATTTCTGAGGTTTTCATCCGAAAAAATGTGCACAAAAGACTCAAATCACAGGATTAAATCTCCTTTAGCCCTAAACACCCCTGCGTATATGTCCGTATGGTATTTGACACATGTAATAGCTCAGTATTGCTGTTTCGCGTAACCAATGCAAATGAGATTTCGTAGAGAGCCGAGTGCATATGATCTTGGAAATATATGATCTTGCTCAATGGAGAATCCTATTCCACCCTCTTCATGTGTGACAACATCAAATCCAACAGCAGCAGGCCAAACTCCCGAGAAAAAATGCTTTGTGCTTGTTAAGGCGAAACCTACCGTTACAAATTTGATTCCAATTCAACTAAAGGTTCTCAATGATGTATTCAGTGGTGAAAAAAAAAAAAAAAAACGCACAGAGAAATAATTGCCCATATTTTCAGCATGAGCTGGCTGATCCTTTTCAGTTGCAGATGTTCACGGGCCATCAGTAGCAGGGCTTAGCACTCCATACGGCTGAAGAGTTGGAGACGGTGAGGAGTGATCATGTCATCATTTGTTGAGCAGTGGTGCCTGACCACTTACATTCAGATAGGGCTTTCAGGTGGATCAAAGGCTCAAAGGAAACAGGGAAGTTGTGTCTAAATAACGGGAAAACAAGGGCTGCACATGCTGTTATTCTAACAACTGATGAATTGGATATACAGACGGTGCCCCTGCTTCAAATGAGCTGGTTGGAAGAACAGTTGGATAGGCCTCTCGGGAACATGAGCAATCAGCGACTATCGATACAAGAAATTATACTAAAAGAATGACAAGTAATATCTGTGTGACTGACTGGCAGCCAAGAACAAAAAGAGCTCAAATAAACATTCAACCTGCTGTGAGTAACAGACGATATATCTCCCTGTCTGAGTGGCATCACACTCCGTCTTTCCTTTGCTCTAAAACGGTGTGATTAGTCACTGCCTGAGTCTACCTCGAGCAGTTTACATTTAATCTCAACCTTTGAGGCACTTTAAGAAGAATTTCAAACCATTACCCAAGCTCAACAATTGGTGGTGGCTGCCAAGCACCTTCAAGGGAATGTCAGTTTCCATGGAGACCAAGCCACACCACAAGTAAAAGTTCATTGACGAGCACATATCACAAACCTCTTTTACTGTCGCTTGTGTACTGCCTCGCCCTTTCTTTCCCTGCCTGACGTCAATGTTTGTGTTAATCTATACGTCTTTGAGGCAGATGTTTGAACTGAGGAAAGTGTTTGTCCATGTCAGTAATTGCTCATTTGCAGTTTCCCCGGCAGTTTCCCTGGGACTCTGGAGGCGTTCGTGGGAAGAAATAGAGAGACGGATAACATTTAAAGAAAATTAAAGAACAATAAACTAAGTCAGGAGGATTAACGCTCAGAGTTAAGAGGAGATGGAACCTAATAAATAAGAAGTGTTTTTGACAGTGGTTGTAGTAGGCCGTTTAAAACTACTGTAATCAATATTTAACCGTTAAGAATGGATGGAATGACTGCGTTTGTGAGAGGCGTGACTCCGGCTGCTGGATGTGTAAATGAGCAACGGTTTGCCATCAACTTTCATTGTGACATATGTGAAATAGGGAATACAGTATGTCCGTGTTGACAGCTTGTTTCTGTTGTCCAGGGGATGAAATTGGGCAAAATCACACCAGAGCTTAGCTCCACTCTGATGGAACTCAACTGAATCTTCTTCAGTATAACAGCATTGCCAACTCTTTCAGACACTGACCAAACACAAGTGTAATAATTGCAAGGAAACAAATCTCTCTTTAGTTTTGCCTGCATTCCTGAGGTTACTATTTGAGCTGTGAAAACAAGAGTTTGGCAGTTTTATTGCTAAATATATGAGTACTGTAATAAGTGAAATACCTTTAAATAGTCACGGTGAATGAAAGTTGACGTCCTGCATTGGTGTCAAGGTAAAGATTCGCTCCTTGTAATCTAAGGGATTAAATCTGAATCCTTTAAGTAGAGTCAGAAATGTGTCTTTTGTTCGTCTGCCTTACTCAGTTTTTATTCCATCTTAGCGAAAGGGAACAAGTAAAGGAAGAGAAATGCTCAATGAATGCAGCTTCAAGGAAAACAAAAATGCGTCTCCCAGAGGCAAACCTACGCTCTTCTCTCCTGCCAGTGTGTTCAGCCAGAAGATGCTCACCAGGTAGCGAGCGGCAATGATGGAGATAACATGCCCAAACAGACTCCCTCAGGAGGCGCAGTGTTTCCTTAAAACCACAAATCTATAAAAACACATCCTCGGCATGCATTCACACATGATTTCATGACCCACGGTGTTCACACCTGATTCTCTCCCCTCCTGAGTCTTAATCAAGTTGTTTGTTTCAGAAAGGCGTTAGTTTCATCTTTTCTTTGATTGCGTAGGTGTGAATGCCTCTGAGTGAGCGTGTGTGTCCCTGAGAGTATTGTGAACACATTTAAATGCAATTAACAAAAACCCCCTCATGACTTCATCACATTGATCATTTCCCATCATCAGCTCTCTTTGTTATTGGGTATACAGGTCATTACAATTCAACGGAGAGGGTGTTAAAAGACATTTTCTTTTATGGAGAATGATTTGTTTGTTTTGCGTTCCAGCTAGCTAGCCTCCTGGGCCCTAACCTACATTACAGCACAAAGACTATTAATCATTGATGATCAGACCTTTTAATGTTGCTCATATGAAATGTATCTGCACGTGATAAAACACATGACGAGCTCTGTTCCAAAAGTACTGCGACACAAGTTTGAGGTAAAATGATCAAGTCTGTTTTGTCAATTGTTAATTTGTTTAAATGTGGTGTGATTTGACCACTTTGAATGCTGGTAGGAAACAAATGATCGAAGTACCCAACATCTTAGAAATATTTCTAGTAATATTATGGAAATATTTCTGACACAGGCATCAAAGAAACGTTTCAAATACGAGAAGTGGTGCGTTCAAAATGTCTCGTTTAAAAAGTAATGAGCCATCTCAGAACTCAAAGGCTCCTTAAAAATCTCATATCTAAAGCAAATGCGGAATAATCGCATCCAGACCTTCATCACTGAGGAGAGAAACGTCTCCAGAGGTCAATTAACCCGGTGTGTGAACTGAGAAGTCTTGGCGCGGATGTCTAATAAGCCAATATAATAACGACACACTCACACACTCACACGTGCACATATACCAAAGCATGCTGTAATCTCACACGCACGCCAACAGGCCAAGATAATAGAGCCAATGCCACAGAGACACTTGCCAACATGGCCTCACTCGCACAAAGGCCTGTTTATCTCCCTCTCTATTAAACTCACATACACTCACACATACTGTACATATACACCAAGCACGCTGCCGGCCTTTAATCACAAGTCATGTTTTAATTGGAAAAGGTGTGAAGGAAAGAAAAAAGACGCAAGTGGCTCAGTCTGGCACAGATACGTTGGAGCGCGAGGCTGCTGGAGCCAACTTAGTGGATCCACATATGCTTTTATCAAAAGGTCATTTTACAGGCAATTTGTCGGTGGAGGTAGCAAGATTATTTTTACATTCTCTCCCAATCAGGCCTCCATCACTTGTTAGAAGCCAAAAAAACATGGTAAGCTTTTTTCCGCAAAGTAATTTGATGTATTATGACTCATGGACTGAATTGAAATAAGCAAAATGTACAGGACAGTAAACTGCTAGATTCACCTTCTTTCATCCCTAAATTAGCCTGGAAATGTTTTGATGACATGCAAACAGTTGACGTCAGGGATCAAATCGCCAACCTGGCGGTTAGAGTACAACCCGCTCTACTGAGCCACAGGCTCCCCTGACAGTCTAACAGCACTTCTAAAGCTCATAAAAGAACATGTTATATGTCAAAAACCAAAGCATCAGAACGATATGTTATGGTTTTATATGCAGTGATAGTATGTACCTGACTATTTCATGGCCTGTCACAGCTGCTTTCAGCAGTCCAGTCATTACTGTGAGGTTGCCAGGCAATCACCAGGCACTCCAGTCTTTGTGCTAACCTCATCCCCGTTTGGTCAGATTTACATTATGCTTAATCAGAAGTGTTTTCAAAGCGTATTTTTTCAGTTTTACAAAAGTAAAGGCCTTAGTGGTTGGTTTGGCAAATGTATGTCAGATTCATTTCACAACCTCCAATAAAAAGAAGCACACAACCGCTTCCCTAAGCTTTTCTGTGGGGACCATCCGCAAGAAACGCAATAAGCATATTTCTAAAATTGGCAAACAATTCCTTTGAATTAAAATGACATGATTTGGAAGCGGAGAAATTATCCGTTATTCATTTTGAAATGTATTTACTGTTGGACTTGTCTGCTTCTCCTTTATTGGCCAGGTCTCCTCTTTCAGAAAGGTTTCTGGTTCTCGATTTAATTTTGGATAAGTCAAATAACTTTCAATAAAATTACAAAAAAAAAGATCTGACTCAAAGCTAATTCCGTGTTTTATTCCTTTTCATTTTGTAGCTAATCCTAGAGGGCTTTAGCCTTCAGAAGCCCATTCCATGACACTCAGTTCCTCTCCACCTGAGTTCGGACCACAGACTGGTCGTATTCATAATACATGTGTCAGGATCCAGGATCCCTGTCTGACCTGTTCGGTGTTGCCTCTGTTTCCCCTGATCTCCTCTCCTCATGTGTGCTGTCATTCCCCCGTTTGTTATTGTGTGCCATGTGCTCTGTGTTTGTCCTCTGCCTCCAGATGCCTCCCATGGCCACACCCTTGAGTGTGCACAGCTGAGGACACTCCAGCCGATCACCTCCTGCAGCCTGACACACCAGACTCAGGGCCCACTAATGAGTCTGCTGGCACTACATAAGCTCTGGTCCTGCAGTCTGGGGTTGTCAGGTCGTACCGCCTTTCACCCGCGTCAACCCCGTGGCGTCCTCTGCCCTCCTTGTGTGTACGGATTACACTCCGCCGCTCTGCCCTCCTTGTGTGACACGGACTACTCTCGCCGTCAAGCTGCCAGCCCTCCGGTGTCGAGCCACGGCCCTCACACCGTCGATCTGCCACTCGGGTGTCGGACCACGGGCTCCACACCTTCACACATTCTGAATAAAACCTGTTAATAGTAACTTCTGTCTCCTGTGGTCTTGCGTTTGGGTCCTACCTGTGAACTCACACATAACAGGGGGTTGAGACTGGCTGGACAAAATTGGTAATAAATGTCGAGCTTTTGACCGTACTGTAAGACATTTCTGGAATCGTACTTAAAATGAGACTGCTATTGTGGAATTCAAGATTATTTCATAAGTATCTGAATCCAATCCATAACAAGCCAAATCATTTGATGTTTCTGAACGGTGTCTTTCCATCTCATTTCTTGCCGGCTGCCGAGATGCCAGTACAGATGGACTGAATCGGGACGAGGCCAGCAGCGGTGTCTGTGGCGCTAAACTCCTGGTGAATTGTGCCAGCGCAGAACCGCACCACGTTGGGGCCTGGCCGCTGTGTCGCTTGAGTCCTGGCAGAGAGAACAGGGCCCCACTTGTTGGGCAGAGGCATGTTGACAGGAAACATAATGCATTCACATGATAATGAGCCAGCGAGTACACGTCCCTCGTACTGCCCTGCTTTCTCTCCCTCCCTTAAATACAGGACACGTCGTTTCACAGATAGGGAGCAAAACACACACACTTTTCTCCTGTACGCTGACGCAAAACACACACATGTGGTCACACAAACATGCACGCTCAATCACAAACCCCTCAGTGTCTGGTGCGGAAAGGCCTGATCGCCGGTCTCATCCCCAAGGAGACCGGCACTAAGCGGGCGCCTGGCAGAGACAGACTGGCATTTAGCATTTAGGACCCCACAAGGCTTTCAGACAGAGTACACAGGCCTTTTTCAATGAAGAGAGGGAGGCAAAGAGAGAGAGATTAGTCACGTGGTCATGCAGGGAAATGGAGAAAAGAGGGGGAATGAACTACTGTTTGACAGTCACATTAAAGAGCAGGATGATGAAGAGAGAGATTGGGGAGCAGAGACCAGGCTAGCAGCAGATAGAAGACACAAAGAATACAAGACTGTGGCTACGAGGAGGAAAAGCAGGCAGGTGGAGGGAAAAAATGTTCTCTTCTGTTATATTCTGACGAGTGCTGTACAGCGCTGACTAAATAACTGCTGAGAGTGATGTTTCTAATTAACATAAAACACCTCTGAGCGTTAAGAGGCGCATGTGTGCTTTCAGCTGACGTCACGAACGAAGGAAGCTATTAATACTTGTGCCCACCTGAGTCTCCACCAGGCTAGAATGAGAAAAGGCAGCGCAAATGAACGGTAAAAATAAACTTTCTTTCATGTTCATTCACAACTCCCCAAGCTGGGAATTAAGAAAGGAAACGAAAAGAGGGGAAATCAAGCCTTTGGCTTGTCGAGAGCCCTCTGCCCTCTGAACCAAAAGCGGAAGATCAAGGGATGGCACGGAGAGAACAAGTGTTAAATGGTTTAAGAGAGAGGGATTTAGACTATGGTGAGTTCCAGATGTCTTGGAGTTGGAGAGGAGAGGCCAGATGACTTAATACTTCAGAACTGGATAAAAGCTGCCACAATAAAACAGAAGCAGAGAGCAAATTAATTGTTTGGCAAATTGAACAGATAACTGAAAGTGTCAAAACAGCCTTTCTACTGACAACATATCTTGTTTGTTTTCCCACAGTGTGCTCTTGCAATACAAGTACTTAGGTTAGGGAAAGATCTAGAACCTGCAGGTCCACTCACCCTGCACTGTCGGAGGGACCTCTTCACCCATCCTGAGTCCTGCATCTCCTCACTCACTCTCCGGTTCTCAGGTCTGTCATCCTCCGATCAGGTGTGAAATCGGTCTGTGTGGCTGATTTGTTCTCTCAGCTTCATGCTCACCTGTCTATCAGTCAACTGGTCTCCAGTTATTCTCACACTCACGTTCCGTAATAGCGTAGCTCTCATTCTCAGTGTCTGCGATGCTTTCATAACCGGCTATTGAACACTGTATCATCTCTGCCTCATCTCATCTGCACGGCCATATTCATTTTTCATTGTAATTCAAACAAGGATTAATTAAAATTTGAATTTCAAACAATGTTCTCGCTGCTGTGCGTGGCTTTGGTGTAATCCATTAGAGTGGCTGCTTCCTCTCTTCAGTTCAACCTGTATTCATGATCTTTTATCTAAGCAGGGTTTTATTATAACAATGGTGAATAGCGTCTCATGCAGCATCTGATGGCAGTCTCCATGAGCACTCCTATTCCTCGTTTTAACAAAGAGTATTTTTTCCCCATTGTGCTCTAACATATATCTCCACGTCTCCCTCGTCACCCAGTGGTACAGTAATAAAGTCACGCTCTCTGCCCGTCTCACACCCACTCTTAAAGCATAATATAGCCCTATTCTGCTTAATTACAATGTACAATAGAGGGACAGCCACACATTCAAACCTGGCCATTGGAGACCCACATTCCAATGGAGAAAATCATCCCCAACATTGTCCAATGTTGACAAAGCACCCTCAAGCCGAGTACAATAGAGTCACTGATCAGCTCATGTCATCGTTAAAACCCCGTGTTTCATCTCACAGCTTTAATTACGGGAAAATGTCAACCGTTTACAGGCCAGAGAAGATGGATCACTTGATATTCTGCCATTGATCATGAGAAATGTTTATGAAGCCTTAGAATGCAACTCTGCGTGAGAATACTCCGCCCTCCTCTCTCTGACTGAGCTCACCCTTTCCCCACCCTGCGGTTTCTATGTTTGTCAATATTATAAAGTACAGTTTGATCATCTCAGCGCCCCTCCGCCATCTTTACTGACACCACATCACTTTGGAGCAATTACAGTGAACTGTAATTGCACATCATTGTTGCTTTGCCATAATTACAGTTGTGATAGTGCACAGGGAGAAAACGACTTAATAGTCTCTGGCTAATTACCCCAATTGACTAGATGGTAGCAAATTGGATTGTTTGACATTGTATGGATGTGTGTACATCCTGCATGGGTGCACATGTGTGTACGTTGTACGTTGTGTGTGTACGTTGTATATGGGAACAGATGACAATAAGAAAATAACCGCAGGAGACTATTTGTAGGAACAGCAGGACGAAAGCATACCATCACCGTTTTCAACCACCTTGATCTCTGGCACAGCACACACACACTTAATGTCACCTTAGGAATCGATTTAGAATCACTCCTAATGACTTTCAATTTGTTCTTCGCGCATTAATAATTAATGAGCTATATAATCTCTTTCATTCAGAATTCTTGGACAGACTTTCAATTAACTGATTATTTCAAGAGTAAACTATGCTAACCATTTACCCCACCACTAAAATATGTCTTAAGAGCAATCTTACAAAGGCAGTGAAGGATTTAAAGCTTTGTTAAGATTCCAAATCTGATTTAAAAAAAAGAAAACCGCGGGTGTGCCGCAAGGTTCATTCCTAGGCCCATTGCTATTTCCTATTTGCATGTTATGTGGTGGGGAAGTTACTAAATTATATCCATAATCATGACTTCATTTTTGACAGCTTTGCCAATTATACCCATATCTGCATTCTAGAGCACTGGAAGAACAGCCTCTGCTACAAGTTTTGCAAGGAAACAAAATTGCATTCTCTGCAACAGTCACATAATCCAACGCCATGTTTTCCAGACTACCAATCAACAGTACCAAAAACATTTAACTCGTACAAAAAGCAGCTTCAAGAATATTAAATCAAATCAGAATTTGGTCACACTGCACACATTCTGACCTCCCTTCACTGGCTCCCAGTTTGCACTATAAATGTGATTTCAAATACTGCAGCTTCTGCTAGCCTATGAATAGCAAACAAGCTCACACAATCATATTTATCGGATCTCACCATCCCATATGTACCCTGTCACGCCTTCCGATCACAGGGCGCTGGCTGGCACACTGTCACCGACAATCAAGAAGAAATTAGCAGGCAGTGGAGCGTTTCCTACCAGGCTGCATATCTTTAGAACCGCCATCCACTCGGGAAGATAAACTTGAATCTTCAAATCCAAACCGCTGTTTATCTTGGGAAAGAAACACCATCTTATTTTACTTTAATATAGAGTACACAGAGTTAGGCTTCAAGTGTGTTTGACTCTCTGCTAGTCCAGACACCATCATGGACGGTGGTTTTACAGTACCTCACAGTGGATGCAAAGTCCTTTTAGAGATGCTTAAGGTGTTAAGAATGCACAGACATGCAAGTACTTAAACACAGCAGGCATCTCCAAGTGGATTTTGATGTAGGAAATGTCCTGACAAAAATGGTGAACAACTGAAATGTGTAAAATGTAAAAATGAAAACTACATTGATATATACAGTAGTTTGAATGGTGTTGAATACAGTGTATGAGTGTGGCTTATGTGTATACTATGCATGCGTTTGCACGCGAGGTATTGCTCTTGTGTCACTGAACTGATCAAATGAAGCCAACGCTATCTATAAGCCAGGGTCACAGACCAAATGACAGTCATAATCTGCAGCAAAGCCCGTTTTAGCAGATGATTTGGGCCTTGGCTCAATAGTTTACACGTTGTTCCATATTCACAAATCACCTCTTAGTGGACAAGCTGGCGACGGATCAGCAGCCGCGGCTCATCAGAGGAGGCAAGTGAGCAAGTCACAGCCTCCCCGGTCATACAGCAACAAGGTTTTCATTTGGTGAGAATTACAATATATATATTAAATGCATATATTATGAACCTCACATGGCCTCACTTTCTCTTTCAAGTGAAGTCACAAGGACAGCCATGTAGCCTATTTCTCTTGACTTTCTGAGAGAAAGTCTCCAGGCTATCAGGGAGGGCAACCAGATAAGGCAGTCGAGGCATGGATTAAGAGTTGAAGGGGCCTATGGTGCCCCCTGATATCAATGCCCCTGCTCTCCTTGTTAGACTAACACCGCCTACGTGGTCGCCACGAGAAGCAGGTCTCACGGGATGGAAGAAAACAGTGCTCATCTTATCATTTTTATCCAACCATTAACTTTAAGAGTGCCCTCAACAAGGCTTAGTGGCCGAAGTTAAACCGGCATGTGAAACATAAGTATATAAATAATAGTTTAAAAAGACAACTTAGCATGCAAACTGTGAGTAAGTCTGAAAATGAAAGGTGTTATTGCCTCAGGTGTCTCCGTTTGTGCATGAGCATGTCCCACACTTGTGCACACAAATGGGCAAATGAGATGCGTCTGTGTTGGCGTAGGCATGTGCATGTATTGCAAACGTACTGTATGTCTATGAGATCAGTTTGCAAGAGCATCTGAATGTCTGTGTGTGTGCACGCAACTGGGCAACTGTGCGTTCCCCAGTTTGTCCCCTCCTGTTCTATTGGAGATAAAAAGCAGCAATGTTAAGGTGTTAGCCTCTCTCTCTCTCTCTTTCTCTCTCACTGTACGCCTTAACGCGCCATTCTTCCTGGCTGTTCACATGCATCAGATTTGACATGCTCATTCGTTGTCTGCGAGAACAGAACAAGCGGGGACCACTTTTCAGTCTCACCCTCATCCCTGGAAAGTCATTTGTGTGTGGGCAGAGTGTGTTGGAGGACGGAGAAAAAGAGGCAGAGAGAGACAGAGAGAGCGAGAGTGTGAGAACGAGGCATAGAGGGTGAAAAAGAGACACAGCGAAAGAGTGAAATTGGAAAACAGAGCGATGTAAAGGGAAGCAAAACACAAATAGAGGGATGAGTGAGGTTGGAGCGAAATGTAGAAGGGAACAAGAGAGAAAGGGAAGTTGGACCTGCATTCTGAAGGATTGAGAGAGAGAGAGAGAGCGAGAGAGCGAGAGAGCGAGAGAGAGAGAGAGAGAGAGAGACACACACTCTGGGGCGCTGTGCCAAAGAGGGACTTATAATGAAACTGCTGAGAACTGATGCACAACCTTTCCTAAAGGGAGCGACTCAGGCAGTTAACACACATTTACTGAGAGCCAAAGTGTGTCACACCAAGAGCTCGCCTTCCACTCCTGCGGGGAGATCTCATTTCTGAGTGCTGACCCAATATTAAGAGCAATAGGCTGTGGGATTAGCTGTACACTCACGATAGTTGGCTTTGTTGGAATTAATGTGAAAAAGTGTATATACTTTTTTTTGTCTTCCAAATAACAAACCTCTTGTTTTTGACTTTGTATTTCGTTTGTATTTCTTGTTCATAGATTTTGAGCGAGATTAAAAGAGCAAAAGCACTGCCTTATCCCCCAACAGCCAGTTTATGAATTACCTATGGCTGTGAAAGGTCCTGGGCATATTTAATGCAGGAGAATCTGTCCCCCCTCTGTTCTCTTCAGTATTCTGCATTTTCTCTCCATTAGCAGACGTGAGCGTCAGGACGACAGGCAAAGGGTTTCAAATTAAATTCATCTGCTCCCCCTGATCACATGGATACGCCAAGCTGCACATGTTGCTGCCAGAGGGGTACAAACATGATTTAGGAAATGTACACAAACGCAAAGTAAAGAATGTACATACAGAAGCAAATGCCGACTAGTTCTCCATCTCTTTTGATACGTCATGTCGGAGACCTCTGACCCTCAGAAGCTTTTAAAAACTGAACAGAGAGAAGTCATTTCTGTAGGTGCTCTCAACCAGCTAACAGCTAAAGGTAGCCATTACACAAGAGCGCAGACAACCCATTCTGTGCGACAGTGCGCAATTTACAAAATTACATTCCTCGAATGAAATTATCTACAGTGTATTTTTGGAGCCTGCAGAATTATCAAGACAACTCAATGGACCGCCATGCAGACAAAGCAGGTCACAGGATCTGCATCATCGCTCAATGCGACACAAGCGAGTTCAGCTGCCGCGTTCATCAAGTGCTGTAAGGTCATTTAGTCGCGGTGTGGATCAATTAACAATCAATTTCAAATGAGTGGTACAAGGGCTCGCTCGTGTCAGAAAACTGAAACCACCCGTCCTTCCTCTCGGCATGCTGTAAATGCAGCTCCCACTACGATATTTCCTGTAGCTGTCTGTCTGCTTGCCTCCTCTGGAAGCAGTGAGATATTTGTTTTTGTATCTATATATATATATAACACTTTAGTGGATCTGTAACCCTGACCCTGGCAGTGCTCCTCCCGCTGTCTTGTGTTTTTACTTGTGCAGGTTGCCTGCAGGTAGAGATCTAACGTGTGATGGGCCTTGGTTATTTCGGCTGGCTTCTCATTCAGTTTGTCTCTCTCGCCATCATGATCTACCCTTTTGGATTACAAGCACACCTGACCTGCAGACTACAGATTCCGTGATCGTGTTTTTGTCTTAGTCTAAAATAAAATATCGTTTAAATCTCTTTAAGTCTTGTGTGGTCTTCCACTTTCTGATTTCGGGATAAAAACGCAATGTTGATATTGTTAACATTACTTACACATGCTTTCTCGTGAGATTGTTTCACTCTGAAAAAAATAGATCAATAAAAAAATAAAAACAAGAGCACATGTCTGTAACCTGAGAACATGATTTCATAATTTTCAGGGAATCAATTTGCAATTATAGGAAACAGATGAAGTGATTTGAGGGTATGAATTACAAATTTGGGATAATAATGAATCAAAAAAACGTGTTGCCGATACCTTCTTGGCTTTAAACAATTTTTTAAGTTTTTGAAAGATTTCCAATTTATTTCCAAAAGGTTTGACTGACCAAGTCAAAATGCTATTCCCTCTATATGCATACAAAGGAACAGGAAGCCTGACGTTTCCTTTCATCTTAACATTAAGCTCACTGGGGAGCATGAATCCGCCTCATAAGACAAACTGAGTGTCTAGAACCTGATGATTCCTGATTGGTTGATCAAACTGATGAGGTCATTACAGTCCGGAGGAAACCTTGATCCTTTGGGAGCCACAGTAATCTATTTGTCTGGGGAATACGGGGTCCCAGACACACACACACACACACACACACACACACACACACACTGCCCGTTAGCCCACACCTGTGGGAAGAATGTGTGCACAGGAGCATTTCCTTCACCATCAATCTGAGCTCATAATGGCCTACAATGATACACACAGCGACTATTCTTATTAATACTAGAGATCAACTTGACGACGCTGTGGCAGAGACTGATTGAGAGCAGCAGTATATCACGCACACTATGAGGTTCATGTTGGGGGTTTTGTAAAACACAAGTCAATGAACGTAACTCTGTCATTGTTGCCGACGTGAGAGTGAGCAGGTGGCAGCGTTATTTCTCTCACGTTTGTGAAGGATGAATAAAGTATGAATCGAACCTTTAGTCAAGTGCAAAGTGTAGCTTTTAGATGCTGGCACATTCATATTTTGGGTTGAATGTCATTAATGTTAGAAAACTGTTTGGAAACAGGTTTAAATTGATAACTTTTCTGATATGGATGTAATATTGCGAAGGGTCTTGAGCGTCTCAACAATAATTATTCTGTTGGAGTGTAGCCTGTGGAAAACCCCAATGTGTGACTGTAGTTGATGGTGCTCGACAGATAGAGTAAACTTTAATGTCCAAAATTTGTCTTGGGTGCCAATTTCCCCTCAGGAAGTCTGACTCACACTCATGACTTTGCTCGGATTCATGGGATGAAAGAGACTCTTTTCACTCCCTTTGTTCATTCTGAGCCTTTGAGACCACCCTTAACAGTAAGTAACTGTTATACGTGAGTTTGTTACGCATGTAAGCAGACAACTAAAACTCATTGATAGCTGGAGAGTTGAACATTTTCTTTTTTTTACCATATGACACTCATCAAAACTCTATTATGCTCTATTCTACTCTATTATCTTACTGTAATGCAGTGGTTCTCAAACTGTGGGGCGCGCCCCACTAGTGGGGTGGTATTACAGGTGGGGCGCAGGGGGAAATGCTGATTTTTTGTATTTCAAAAAAAAAAAAAAACTTTTTTATACAGACAGATTTATTTTTGCAGAGGAGTCGCCCCCTGATGGCCATTAGAAGGAATACAAGTTTAAGGCACTTCAGCATTGGTTTCACTTTTCAGGACAGGTGGCCACGTCCACTTCTTTTACACGGTCCATCGTCTTGCACTGGACTTCCCTCCTGCACCAGACATACAAAGCATTGTTGGAGGACTGCAGAGATTCATTTCGCCTGCTTGAGTTATAAAGTGGAGGTGTTGCCTTTTCCAGGTTCTTAACTAACATCAGGTTTCATAATAGCGCTATTATCACCTCCACTTTCACCTCCAAGGTGAAAACCTCTGCACAGAGTGCTGCACACTTTGTTCATTTAAAATGAATGAATTTTCACTGAAAAGCAAAGTGTTTGCCACTGTACGTGTTACAGATGACTAACCTGGATCTAAAACAGCTTTGACACGCATACTACCTGTCCATGGATCAGCTTCTGTTTTGATAAGCAGCCCCTGCTTCCTTTTTAAATCATTTAACCCAAAATGCAGTTACAAACATAGCTGATAACATTTCAGCTTCAACAAGCATCACCCTGCTCCCCACGCACTCATGATCCACTCATGCTTCCCTCGTACAACCAACCCCAAAACCTCAAAGCCCCCAAACCTCTGTGAACTGACCACATCAGATGTTTGCTTCAGATGCTTGGCCAACTGCCGTGCAGCAGCCTGTGGACTCTTTGGGGCCGAGTTTAATGTGTGCTTAAGAGACCGTGGGACCGGGCGAATGCTGCGCTCTCCTCCTCCAAATATCTGCCCATCATTTATTCATTCACACTCCCAGGATGGCCGCTGCCGCCATCATATCTGAGGAGCCCGTCGTCTGAAGTCGTCTGTCGCTCAAACATACGCACGCACTTTGCAAGCGGTCCCAGGGGTCTTTTAATTTTTTGAGAAGCTATTTTTAGTTCGAGAAATAATCGAGGTGGAAAGTTCCATCTGTCCAACACTCTTGTTCCAGCTGCTCCTTTTTAGCAGCAGGCGGAAAGAGGAGGGGGGGGGGGGGGGGAAACGCTACTTATCAGATAAAACTGACACAGACGGGATTTTCCATCATATGCATTCTGGATTAGCAGGGTTTTTAGACTGAGAGGCATGCTCTCAGTTGGATGCGCGGTGCATCACATCAAAACAACAACAACAAAAAACTGCAAGATCGCCGGAGGTTACAAGCTGAGCTCTGTATCTCTCTCCACCTCCTTAACACTTGTTCTTCTCTCTTCAAAGCTCTTGTCTGTTTCTCTCATCTGTCATTCTCAATTGATTAAAAGAAAAATAGAATCATAATGTTGGTGATTTGCAGATTTATTATGGGTTTGTTGTATTTAGTTATCGAATGTATAGGTTTTGAAATAACTTTTTTCAAATTTCCAAAAATTTTGCCCAGCTTTTACCTCAACTGCTGGATGTTATTTTGGGCTGCAACTCACCAAAACCATCCTCACTGACACTGTGAACCAATCGTGTTTGAACAAATTGATTGAGATGTAATCAGCAAACTGAGCAAAGGAGACCACGTCAACAACAATCAGACCAGGCATGCTACATCATTTCATGCCGGCACTTTTAGCCGATCCACAAAGGTTAAGAAGCTCACACAGAACGTGGAGAAGGGAGCCGGTCTAAGTTCAGCTTTGATGCAGACGTGAATGCCCTGAATGTCAATGAGCTGAAAAAAGAAAAAAACATTCCATGTTGTCTTTTTTGTTTATGCTTGAGTGCTCCTCGTCCTCCCTGGACTCTTCATTTCAAACATACAGAACAGTGGGATTGAAGTCGGGAGGCTAATCCAAACATTTCACTGAATGCAAATCTGAAATGTTCTATATATATATAAAACCTTCCTCCAAATGTTTTCAGCACTGCACATCTGAACGGCCCAATATCCCTTCACTGAGTGGCTGTAAGATTTCTAAATGATAGAATATTTATGTGTGGCTGGGGAGGCTTGATGGCAGCAGAATGTCATGGCATGTCCTCCAACTGATGATGAGTACACGTACAAACTTGGCCGTGGTTGACGCACGTCCAAGTCATTTATTTATTTGACTTCTTCCTGTCATAGTTGCTCACGGTTTTCGACTTTTCAAAACTTTCCTCTTTTCACCTCCTTTTAAATGTTGAGTTGAGTTGAGGGCTGTGGCTCAGCGGGTAGAGCGGGTCGTACTTTAACGACAAGGAGACGTGGTTCGATCCCCAGCTTCTACTGTCCGCATGTCAGAGTGTCCTTGAGCAAGACGCAGAACCCCAAAGAGCTCCCCACGAGCAGAAGCCCTCTGATCCTGTCTGCATTAAAGCCGAAAAACACGCTTTTTTGTCAAACAGATAGAGATTTTGTGAAAAATTTAACTTTTCCGGTCTCACTGTGCAATAACCAAAACAATCCGGTGTCCGCTAACACATTGAACAGATCAGATCAATCTAGTGACAATGTCTGACATGCAAAAAGTGGAGGTTAGTACACAAAGCCAAAACAAGCACCCACAATCAATACTGACTTTGCTGCATCAGAATGTATTTATAGAAATACTGGCAGCCGTCCACCGAGACGTAAAAGTACAGAAGAAAAACTGCCCAGCGAATGCAGAACAAGCAGGCTTGTTAATAGAGCTGTGCGTGTGCGTGTGTGTGTGTGTGTAACCCTGAGTGAAGCTGACAAGACACCATAAAACCACTCACTCCAGAGGTATACAGCTAAACAAGTGAGCAGCGGAGTGAAACACCTGGGCAATCAGGACTGAATGCAATCTCACACTGTTGTTCTGTCCAAATTGACATGTCAGGCAGACGTGTGTGTGTGTGTGTGTGTGTGTGTGTGTGTGTGTGTGTGTGTGTGTGTGTGTGTGTGTGGCTCAGTGGAAATGCTTTGTGTGTCCTGACATGCGGCTCTAAGGGGACTAGGTTGGCATTGTCTAGCATTTTTCTGCTGTGCTTTGCCTTTTCTCAAAAGAATAAAGATTTGAACACAATGTTTACTCAATTTACTCATTAGCCTATAGATCATATTTGCATTAACACATTTTTTAAATGATGCTAATGTATGTTCCATTAACCGTTTCTTTAATGCTAATTATTTAGTTCTAAGAGTCTGACAACAAAGAGCCAACACAAACATGTGAAAAAATTGCCTTCACCTCCAATACCTGTATTGTTGGATTACAAAGAACACAACTAGACTAAGAAGGAAGATAAGGTCAACAAACTGTAAAGTGCCACATGTCAACACACACAATTCCCACAGGATAGGAGGATATTGTGATTTTGTGGGCTTTTCCCCTCCTAAGCTGCCAGGTCTCCATACTTCTCGGGTGGGTTCCCTCCACCGTCTTTCTTTTTCAAAGCACAGACTCTCTCACTGTGCCACGTTTTCATTTCATTTTTTTATTTTATTTGAAAAGCAGTAATTTTACTCCTTATGTTGTGTAAGACGCGCAAAGCGATATCAGGCGCGGCATGGCACATTACGGATAAGACGTGCACGATCAAAAGTGCTTTTGGGAGAGATGATACGACTTACCGGGCAAAAGTCATCCTAAATCGGTACTTTAGCTTTTGTGGAAATGCCGGGGATTCGTCAGCCTGATCCAAACATACAGTATTAAGGAGGACGGGGGATCAAATGGACGTGGCACGCGCTCTCGGAATGGAGAGGTTGAGCTCATGGCACAATTTAATTCCAAATACATCTGTTTTTGCAGTACTGATGCGGGTGCATTGTAGTCATGATTCGTACACGTGACAGAAAATATGTAAATCCTTTGGAATATTGTCCATATAACTGATTATTTTAGTGATAATATATATTCGTACTATCATTACTATTATTTGTATGAACGCCTGTGAACGGGGTGCATTGTGCTTGCAGTTGAGGATAGCTACACAAGTTTACAAGTGTCACACAACTTACCCTCCATGCAGAAAATCACCATCCAGGCTATCCATAGGTCCGAGTTATGAAACTTCACCATGGTTCGGAACTGTTCAGCGACTGCTTCTCAGTCTGAACCCAGTGCCTCCTTCTTGATGAAATCTCAGCTCTGCTCAGAGTTTGCTTGAAGATAAGTAACTGTTCCTCCTGATGGCGTGAGACATGGAATCGGTCCCTGGGGTTTACGCAGCGCACACCAGCGACATTTCCCGAAACAACGTGAAATGTTCAGAATGAGTGATGAAATAACACAGAGAGCATTTCTATCCAACGGGCACTCGTCGGTCCTTCGGGCGCTTTTCACTCCTCCTTTCCTCCCGTTCTTTGGTAGCTGCTGCTCACTCCAAGAATTTTCTTTCACAGACCTCTCCAGTCAATTTGCGCACGCTTGGGGGAAACGCAACATCCACCTGCTGGTGAACAACAATATGCTGACAGTCCCTGAAAGTGACTTACAAACAGATCAGAAACTGGCACTCATCCCGTCCGCTAGGCGAGTCTCTCCACCGCGTCTTGTTGCGCTCCATGGTTTCTCGTCTGTCCTGCTGCGGATGAGCAGACCTGGGAGCAAAGTAAACGGCATTAGAAACTATGCAACTTCCTGTTCATTTTTATTTCAAAATAAAACACCCGAGGAGGTTTTGTCATGTGGTGGATAAAGGAAAGGAGGGTCATTGGCGGCAACGGCGTTACTGCGCTCTGAAACCGTGCGCGCCGCCACCACGGCGTTTTACCGAGCCGAACAAAGTGTTGGGCCACTGCGCAAGACAAATGTTACATTTTGTGAAGTCAGTGTACTACAAGTTGTAAAAAAAAAAACTCTCCGAACCAACAATTTAGCAAAATGTCTCCTCCAGTCCAAGGTGAAAACAAACTACTTTACTCCACTGAAGACCCGAGGGATCCATTATCGTCAGCCAGGATTCGTCTAAGACTCTAAGTAAACAGGGTTACAGTAAATGACTGTGAGAAACACACCTGAACTGAGTGTGCCTTTATTTTGTAGTTAAACTCTACCTGGGTTCCTGTTTTAGGCGGCGTGTCTGTGCGGCGTGACTGCGCTCACCAGCGGACGATTAAGACGAGCTCGAGCCCGGCTGTTGCTAGGAGACCGCTGACGCCAGACGTGTGCGCGTGCGTGTGTGTGTGTGTGAGAGAGAGAGACGTTCGTGCCCTCCTGCGGTGCGATCCCAGAACGACAGAATAGAATTCTTTATATCGTGACTCCGTTTACACAGTTAAGTGGAATCTTTAACATTTTACAGTAAACAATAGGCTAGAATAGAGAATCAATAATAAAATATAGTTAGACACACGACTGCGTAGTTCTGCTGTGGGAATAAAAAGACAATTTTCTGCCATAACGATACTGGAATTAATCAGCCTCTTTGATGATCGTTGCTATATTAGGCCCTATAAGCTGTGTCATTGTTCAATCCAAGTATGTCACACATCAGAGGCAATAAGAGAAACAAGACAAGCAAGACAAACTAAAGTGGCATCTCTCTGTGTGTTTTTTATCTTAATGAATCAAATCATTGCATGTTCGGAGCAAAGTTGTGACTGGACTGGTTGCTGCACAGGTTATTAGCTGAAAAAAAATGTCTCTTTCTTCTCCAATTGTTTTTTTAGACTTTGGGAAAGGGACAATGAAAGGCAAGAGACATGATGGGGGCAGTGGCCTGCATCAAACGCTTCATTCGTGCTTCTGCCCTGAAGCTGTGGGCAGGAATTCACAAACGTTTAGCTGTCATTCTATTTAGGGCTGTAGTAAATGTTTTCATCATCGTTTATGCTGCTTTTTAGCTGTTGATTAGTGTCCCGATTACTCGTTTGGTTCATAAAAATGTCAAAAAAACATTTGAAAAAATGCCCATCATAACTTTCAACACCAAAATTTACGTCACTATTTTATAATATGTTTGACCAATAGTCTAAAACCCCAAAATAGCCCAATCTCTTCAATGTCACACTAAGGCAAAAGTTACAAATCACACTTGATAAGCTGGAACCAGGATATAGTTTAAAAAAAATACTAAAATGATGAATCAAACGTCAAAACAGTTACGATTACTTATCAGTCAATCAGCTAATCATGTCAGCTCGAGTTCCCATCGTGCCAAAATACTGTGGCGTTTTGTGCCGTGGTGTCGTGTCTGGTGTCTTCTCCCTCCCCTGACTCGCCGCTCCAGTGAGTGATTGTCTGCAGCTGATTTCAATCAATCACTCATCAGGGTCTGGAGCGCTGGAGAGGGCTACTGACGGGGCCACGTGGGCCGGTACACTGATGTCTGTAAGGCAGAATGTAAGAAGGCTGAAAAACATGCCCTTCTGAAAATATACACACACTTTTGGCACAAAAGAAACCTCATGTAAGCAAATGTTGTAAATCATCCACTGATGTCTCCCTAAAATACAATAAAGGTTTCAGCATGATGGATGAATTGGGTTTCCTCAGCAGCCCCAGAAAGATGATCCTCTGTGCTAAATGTTGTAGTTCTCTTCTCTCCTCCTGACACTCCTGGCCGGAGTTCATGACAACTTGAATACTGCTGTCGGGTTTGACGGGTCACCCTTTGTTTGGGGCTGCACGGTGTGTTTTTTGAGTCGTATCAGCCATTAATGAGAGGCTTCACTTACTCTACAGTGCGTCCACTGCAGTGATGGAACACAACTTTTTATATATTTACTCAAGCACTGTACTTGAGTACAATTTTGAAGTACTTGTCCTTTACTTCCATTTCACACTGCTTTATACTTATTTTCCTATTCCACGTCAGAGGGAAATATTGTGATTTTCCTTCTTTTTATAGAATAAAATTGCATCAACTCCTACAACCTTAAAATCAGTAATAGCAATATAAGTATATTAAGAGCCACATTTTACTTCAGTGTTTCAAATTGAGCAAAAATGTAAATGTTGAACTTTTATGTAAGAAGAATATTTGTATGCTGTGGTGTTACAATTACAATAACAAAACAACTTTGCCTATTTATTTTTTTGTGTGTTCTGTCAATTTAAATCTTCAAAATAAAAGTGCTCTGATCTTCGACTTGGACTTCAAAACTGTTATTAACCTGCAAAAAGAGAGAGAACACTGCCATCTTGTGGCGACGAAAACACATTTCACTTGACAGAAGAATGTAAAAAAAAATGTTGTCGGAACATTTATGTTTCTGTCACACCAATGAAAAGACACAAAGACAAGGTGGCACTAGTCCGCACTCCTCATTCTGTCACCAGAGAAGATCATAAGAGACGAACAGAGCAGTCCGTTCTCCCAGGATGCATCAGTTCTGAAATGACAAAAGGGACAATGCTGTTATTGTTATTGTTATGTACATTGTAGTGGCACCAGCATGAGCCATAACACCAAAACAACTTTCCATTTTGGAGCAGGAATGTCCAGTCAGCCCATGACAGGTTTAACAGTTCACTTCTATTGAGGCGATGAGTCCACAACAAGTCTTTTATGACTCCACAGTCTGACCTGTTTCCCTTCTCTACCTCCCTGGGCTTGGTTCTTTACTCGTTTGCGTTGTCCTTTGCGTGGTAAACCTTTTATTCATACAACGTGTTCTGTTTCCTCTGAATAAAGCTGCAACAAAGTGAGGGGAAGGTAGCTTAAAGGTGACGAGATAGTAGAAGCTTGGCAGCAGGATAATATGCTAAAAATGCAGATCTGGAAGTTTTTCACTTGACAACAGTGTGAGCCTTGAATAAAAACAGCACACACACACACACACACACACACACAGGAGGGTGTGATGTGTCACGTCTGATTAGAACTGGCACTGCCATGAAGACATGGTGTGGATGTTGTCAAGCTTTGACATGACGCATGACAAGAAGGTTACCTGTTGAGCTGCATTTTAGCACATTCAAAGCTTGCCGGAGAACTATAAATAAGTGTAACGTGGGAACTGAGGGGGAATAACAGTCGGTCACAATAAGGCCAAGTTCAAAGAGTAAAGTTATTTCATATCAAACATTAAATGAGCAAGATATCTCTAAAAATAAACTGCAGCATTGGCCTACCTCATCACTGCTGGAGGATGACGATGAGGACGAGGATGAGGATGAAAATGAAGATGAGTTGCCAGATTTTCCCCTCTTTATTTCCCTTTTTCTTGTCCTTTTTCTTGTAGTCTGTGTCAGACTTGTCATATTTGCCATGCTTGCCGTTGCTGCTTTCAAAATGGCAAAAGCTGACTCTGACTAAATCATTGATTGTGTTGGTTTCGTCTTAAGGATTGTGTTTGAATCCAGTAATCATAACTAATCAGTGTAGATCAACGTTTCGGCTTTGCTGTCGAAAAACTGTCAAAATCACATGTTGATTCATATCAAACTTATGAATATGAGAATTTTTCGATTGACCGTAAACACTAAACACTCTTACTTTATCCTTATGCTTATCGTCATCCTCAGCCCTGTTCCAGGGCCATTGAAAGTGATCTTCATGAGCATCCTCCTTCTTCACCTCCTTATTGTTTTATTGGTTTATTTGAACGGGACAGTGCACATTAATAAAAACATTTCTGCAAATGTGCCAGAGTTAGCCAAAAGGCTGTTTTTCCATCTGTAGTCCCGAAAATAAAACAGCTTTAATTAAAATACTTTTAACTTTGATTGAGCTTAAAAAAAAAACAAGAACACAATAACACTGCCATCTTGTGGTGAAGAAAATGCACTTTATTTTGACAGAGGAACTTTTGCATTTTGCTGACAGAACATTTACTTCTAGGAATCAGCAGGCTTGTTTACACAAGACCAGCATGTTTCTTTGACATCAACGAAAGGACAGGCATGTTGTTCCTAGGCAGGGTCGCAAGGCTGACAGCAGTCCGGTCTCAGCTTTACTCCTGAAATGACAAAAAAGGACAACGCTGTTACTCAGAGAGGAGACATGAATTATTCATAACATCTTATTAAATGCCACAGCTCCGTCAGTATCTGCAGGGTATGAATCGTTGTGGCAGCAGCGTGCGCCAAAACAAACAAAGAAAAAAGGAACCAGCATACACACACACAGGAGGGCATAGTGTGTCACATCCACAGCTAAAACTGGAAATGTGGGTCACACCTGATGTTTACCCGGCCCCAGCCTTTGAAACTAGGTTTAACAGGCGTCTTGCTGCTAAATATGCTGCTCAGCTGCATATTTAGAATACTCGACAGTAACTTGGGAAGACTTTGACAAAAAAGCAAACCCAGCGATGCCAAGAGTAAAGTTAATTTCTATCATAAATGTAAATGGCAAGAGATCTCTAAAAATGAGCTGTAACATTGTGCCTACCTTGTCACTGCAGGAGTCTGAAGATGAGGAGTCTGAGCCTGAGCCAGAACCTTTCCCCTCACACTTTCCATCCTTCTCCTTCTTGTCCTTCTTCTTTCCTTTGCCGCCTTTGTGACATGACTTCTCCTTTTTGTCAGGCTTCCCCTTGCATTCTCCCTAAAAATGGCAACAAGTTTGACAGTTGACTAACTGATTGTGTTTGTTTTAGTCTTCTGAATTGTTTGAGTCCAGGAATCATAATTAAGCAGATTAAAAAGACTGAATGGAAAAGGAATTTTTTTTAATTGCAGTTTTTCAGACAATAAAGTCACAGAATCACTAGATTCATACCACACTTATGATCTACACATGCAAAGCTCTCACCTTGTCCTTCTTTGGATCTGTTCAGGTCAGAATGAAAAAGTGTATCAGGTTAGAATAAAAGTAACAATAAAAAGAATTATCCTGTGACAAAATAAAACTCTTTATACATCAAGAGAACAGCTACAAATAAAATACAACTTGCTTAGACTTTGCTTACACATTTACATGTTTTCTAAAGCATATTCGATAATGATTAAAGTTGTCCGTGGCTCATCAAGTGTTACCGGGAATTAAGAAAAGACAAGCGTTCAAAGCCTTCCTCCGAAATAAAGTCAACATAAATGTGAGCTTACCTGGCATTGTGTCTCCTGCTCGTGTACTTTCACAAACCTCAGCAGTTCCAACAAAGACTCAAATATAAGTAGCTGGATTAGCGCACCTAAACCACGCGTTTTGAACCTAACCACGCCCCCAAACCACCGCTCCCTCTGGGTTAAGTGCAGATGGGGACAAATATAAACACAAATAGACGCACATTAGAAACCTGTACAGCGGCAAGTCTAAGCAGGGCGAATTATTGTGTGGTGTGACTAAGTCAAGGTAAATATAATTAAAGTAGCCAGAGTAACACGTAGTCATGATCAAGAATGGCCTTTTTTTGAGTTTTATTACAGAAATATTCACCTCTGCATAAGATGGGGAAGCATTTGCAGCAGATTTAATTAGAAATATTCTGAAACACTTACAAAATATATTGTTTGGGAAGTTACGATGTTAAGAGTTCCAAATAAGTAGTACTTTTATGATTAATAATAATATGGTGTTCTTGTTGTTGCTGGGAATAAAGGGCTCCGCCTAGAGAGAAGGCTGTGACTGAACATAGTATCTATTGTTATGGTTTGATGAAATAATTGGGGAACAGGGTGTACAATAGGGAAACAGGGTGTACTCTCGCCTTTCAACAATGAAAACTCATGTTAGAGAATGTAGAACAACTTGTATGTCATGTCTTATAATGACCTGTGTTTGTTAACTGAAGGAGCTCTCTCAGAAACAGGGAGTGTATTTACAAGAGAATTCACTCAATCAAAAACAGGAGTATTAGATACGAAAACCAAAAAGCTTCACCTTTGAGCAAGATTCACCGACTGAAATGGGTCCTTTCTCACATACAAGGCATGAATAAAATACAACGGCACAGGTTTACTTTAATTTGCCAACCTTTAAAATCTCCTCCACTACTGCAACAAAACACACCAAACAAATGTAACCTTAGTCACCAATTGGCTAACCGGTTTTTGAAATAGGATTGTACTTTATTCCAGTGAACGAACAGGTGTTGGTGTTGCTGTACAGAAGCAGAGCAGCATGGGAAACAGTTGTTGAATGTCACACATTGCTCATGGAAAACTACCTCAGAGAGAACAAAAGCATACAGGTAGTGTGAGACGGAAATTGATCGACAGCACGATAACTGGGACACTACATGTCTGTTCCGTTTGATGCAAAAGGTGGGGACACATTTGTGGATCGACTGATCGACCGACGCAGTGAGGTACCAAGCTATGAAGTGCTGATGCACACTCGCTGTCTTGGCCTTTATTTTACATTTTTGGTTGCACATTATTCGGACATTGTACGTCATGATTGATTTTGTGTTTTACTTACGAGGTTCCGTTCCGGGCCGCAACTAACAATTTATTATAATTTAAATTATTTATGATAAACGATCACAATTTCCGAGATCAAAAAGCGACATCTCCAAATTGCAGCTCAGTGAGAAATATTATATTTTTCACTCCACTACATCTATCCAACAAAGTGACTTTTATTAAAACCACAATTAATTTATGTTTATTTTAGTTATTGTGTTCATTTTTCGAGAGAGAAATAATTTCTGGTTTGTTATCTCAACAAAATGTATTACAATCACTTATAACGACAAACAACAACATCGTGTTTGTGTTTTGTACTCTTCAAATATAAATCTGCACTATGGTGAAATAAACAGAACTTGATGGGAAAAAGAAGTGTTCAAACTTTTATTTTTGTGAATCGGCAGATTCGTTTACACATCAGAATCGAATAGAAATATACTTTATTCATTGTTTATTCATTGTCAAAATGCAAGGACAGGAAGGGCATATCGTCATTTTGTTGAATAGACAAGATGATAAGAGACGAACAGAGCGGTCCACTCTCCCGGGAAGCATCATTCCTGTAATGACAAAAAAAGGAGAATGATGTTCAGAAAGGGCCGGAAACGTACAGCTAAGACCCTTCCCTATTCACAGTGTAACTCTTTGTACTTAAGGTGTACCAGCACAGTATGTACCGATACATAGGCCGACACGTATAGGTACGAGGGAACAACTTGTGAAGTCAGGTAATGAGGGTGTGACAATGTGGAAACTGAATAAAAAATGTATCCTGCAGGTATTTTTAAAGTATACATTTAGGCACCGGGTACTTCTTCTAATATCACGGCCAGCATGATCATCCCTGAGAGGTCCAGGTCACAACGGTTCACCATCAACAGCTGCTGCTGTTGTTGTTGTTGAGGGACACTTTGGAAATGATTTGCATGTTGTTTTGGCATTAGGTGTGCTTTTTACAATAACTGTAGTATTTGTATCCTATACTGTTCATGATAGAACAGAACATAAAAATCATCTTGTACACCTGCGTTGGCTGTTACGTGAACTCTCCTGGGTTTCAGTTGATGAACTGGTACCACCTGGTACCAACGTGCAGTACAGAGTTGATCCCAATACTGCAAGAAGGCCTACTTTACAACCTAGTGACATATTAAACGGCCTACATGTTCCTGACAATACTTTTTCAATTCGACCCGTTTGTTCCAAGTTAAAAACCTTTTAGGATTGTAGTTACCGTTGCACCAACAGTATAAATCATTTTTAAATTCCCAGATTGCTTCCTCCCTTTTCCCTCCCTTCACATCTTGTTCCATCTTGTTCCATGTTAAAAAGCATCGTAAATGCCACAGCACCTTCTGTACCATCAATGTATGAATCGTCAGATTCAACATAACAGCAGTTCACCGTCATGGAGACGATGAGTCAACAACAGCTCTTTTATGACTCCACTATCTGACCCTTTCCTCCACCCCGAGGCTCGGTTCTTCACTCTTTTGCTTCTGTCATTTGCGTGGTAAACCTACTATTCATACAAATACGACCGACATGCTCTGTTGTGTTTCCTCTGAATTACGCTGCAACAAAGACAGAAGTTTGGCTGCATGAACAACATGAGGTATAAATGACACAGCACACACAAACCGGTGAGGTGTGTCACACAAACTGGTACCGAGGGTGAGACCTGTTCCACCAGTCTTGTTTTAGACCTTGTTCAACGCACACAGACCTTTGGCGTGAGGTGTGACGGGAATGTTACCTGTTGAGCTGCATTTTATTGCTTTTGAGCGATTGAAAGGTCTTGAGGTCAACAAGACAACACGGAAGTGTATCGTGGGAACACTTGTACAAACTGAACACTGGGAGGTGATTAAAGTCTGTGTTAAAAATTGAATGAGCAAGAAATCTCTTAAAATGAACTGCAGAGTTCGGCCTACCTCATCACTGCTGGAGGATCCACCTGAGGACGATGAGGATGAGGATCCTGATCCTGATCCGGATCCTGATCCTGATCCTGATTTCTTTCCTTCACAATGTTTACCTCTCTTCTTCTCCTTGTTCTTCTTGTGTTTTCGGCCGTGTCCCTTGTGCTCTTTGTCGGACTTGTCTTCGTCAGACTTGCCGCATTTGTCAGACTTGTGCTTTTTGTCAGACTTGTGCTTTTTGTCGGACTTGTCGCCTTTGTCACACTTGCCCTTGCCGCCCTCCTAAAAATGACAAAAGCTGACTTTGAATAAACCATTGATTGCGTTGGGTTCGTCTTAAGGTTGAAGGGACATGAAGCAGATTTAACAGAAGCACTTGCTGTCAACAAAAAATAACAAACAGCTGAAATCACAAGTAGTTGCAAAGTATTACTCCTCAGTACCTGGAGAAGCTCTTATGCGTATCACCTGGCCTGCATACGCATCTTTGTTATGTACACATACAAAACCACTTATCCTTGTTCTTGTTCCAGGGCCAACTCATCTCATCCTGCTGAGCTTCTGCCTTCTTCACCTCTTCTTCCTCCCCACCTAAAGCTGCACACGTTCAAAAGAGACAGTTGGTAAACAAAATCCGAGTGACAAAAGCAAACTCTTCACACAACAGAATTTGAAAAATGAGGTCAACCGAGAATGACATTAGACTAACATTCAAAGTCTTCCTCCTAAAACAATCAACATAAAGTTGAGCCTACCTGAACACAGGTCGAAAGACATCGGGACTCCTTTTCGTGCTGCGCGCTTCACCAAGCAAATGAGACTCACTCACATAACACAGGAGACCTGGGGCCGACCGCACCTGAAACACGTGACCCAAACCACGCCCCCCAACCACCGCTGCCGCTGGGTTCAACATTCACCTGCATGTCACATGGCCTTCACATTCACCGGAGAAGTTTTCCAATGCAGGCTGAGAATACAGAGCTGCGAAATGTTTAAAGCTGTGTAGGTTGCTGAATCCCCTCTGGGGCAGAGGCACACCTGGAGAGAGAGCCTATCCACCTCTAAATCCCCAGCAGCCAATATAGTGACGGTTGGGTTTATTTACAATGTGAGACGAAATGGATCTTGACTTAACTCCAACAAAACAAAGCTAACAATTAAGCAAATAAAAAAATACTAACCTCAGTGAAATAAAAACAGAAAACAATATTACCAAAAACTTGCAGCACACCTCTATTACCGGTATTTCCTGAAAACACACCAACACCAGAGATTACCTGAGACACCTGAGACACCTGTGGTCAGTGGTGGCTATCTAGATGCTTCATTTGTATTCATTTAAGTAGGAGCATCAATACTCCGTTGCAAGTAAAATCCCTGCATATAAAGTTAAACAAAAGTAAAAAAAAACAACAACAAATGCATTCAATAGCATTATGCAGAGCAACCCTTATCAGAGTCTTTAATATTTTAAATGAACATTTAAATGTCATTTTTAAAGAAATGACCTCGCGGTGGATTCAAGGCTTCGTCTGGGGAGAAAGGTGCAATGTAGCACATATAATTCCCAGCTGATGTTATTTCAAAGTGATAGTACACTAACACCAAGACAAAGTCATGAACATATGGGAGAAACCACCTCTAATATAATGTGCAGACTATAAAATAAAGCAACCCTCGTTCACACCGGAAGTACAGTGTTTTCAGTTGGTATTCCACTGGCATGTAGGCTCCTAAATATTTACACCTTCAATATTTTCACTGTCATTGACAGACTAATCTAAAGCATTACCAACCGTTTTTGTAAAACAGCCATTAGAAGCTTTATTCTCATTTCCTTCTTCATTCAAAAGCCCCAACAATAAATGTCTAAATCCAGAGCGTTCTTGTTCTGTTCCTGAAGAACCTGAGATGCAGGAGTACCTGAAGGCAGCATAAACAGCAGACAAGAAACAAAGCAAATAGAATCATATTGATTTATTCTGCAAAGTGAGGATTTTTCATTGTATTATTCATGTGATTGTGAAAAAATGCCACAAATGTGCTTTTTATGAATAAAAAATACAATCTTTTTTTTTTTATGGTATAATTATATTCCTCAACTTGAACATTTCCATCGTGTCACAATGCGTCTTTACACAGTAACCTCTGTTTTCCACCAGATGAGTCATCGTATTTTTCTTGCATGAAATCAGGGCATCGTTAGGTTATCTCATCATAACATTCAACATCATCCAGTGTCATATAAGCTGTGCTTTTAAAAAATATCTGTACATGTACTTTGATCTATGACATCTCATTATTGCTGAGGCTTGGGGCCTTTCAATAAGTCACCAGAGGTGAGATGGGAGGTGGAACGGGTCCCTCCCTCTCCGTACCGCCGTGGGCTCCCCATCAGTGATTCCATGGGGCTGGGAGGTCTGCGATTTGGGGCCCTATCTCCAAAATTCAGTGTGGAGCCAGGGACATAGGAGCCAGGGCCATAGACAGAGGAGCCAGGGACATAGGAGCCATGGACAGAGGAGCCAGGGACAGAGGAGCCAGAGACATAGGAGCCATGGACAGAGGAGCCAGGGACAGAGGAGCCAGGGACATAGGAGCCAGGGACAGAGGAGCCATGGACAGAGGAGCCAGGGACATAGGATCCATGGACAGAGGATCCATGGACAGAGGAGCCATGGATAGAGGACCCAGGGACATAGGAGCCATGGACAGAGGGCTTGGAGACAGAGGAACTAGTGAAAGAGGAACCAGCAACATAGGAGCCAGGGACAGAGGAACCAGGAGCAGAGGAACCAGGAACAGAGGGCTTGGAGACAGAGGAACTAGTGAAAGAGGAACCAGGACCATAGGAGCCAGGGACAGAGGAACCAGGAGCAGAGGAACCAGGAACAGAGGGCTTGGAGACAGAGGAACTAGTAAAAGAGGAACCAGGGCCATAGGAGCCAGGGACAGAGGGCTTGGAGACAGAGGAACTAGTAAAAGAGGAACCAGGACCATAGGAGCCAGGGACAGAGGGCTTGGAGAAAGCTGAAGTACCGGTAGGATCCAGCTTCACAACAGGTTTGGAGGGGAGTGGCACGTAGGAGACGACAGTAGCAGTGCCCGGAGCAGCACCAGGCTTAGAGCAGCTGCCACTGGGAGCTGAAAGTCCGCCGCCACCTGATCCTGAAACTTCTGTTTTTGGCTCGCCGCTTTGCTCGCCATCAGGGCTTGCCTGCAATGAAATCAATAACCACCACATTAAGGATCGTGCCAACGGAAAATAGAGTTACGGAAGGTGAATACGACAGTGAGGAGAAGATCACGCCGTCGGTTTTCTTAGCTGGAGGAAATATTTTTCACATCATTTATATTAAGAGAAAACTTACACTCTTTTTCTTCTTGTCAGCTTCACTTCCTGATGAGCCAGAACTCTGAAGGCCAAACAGGAAAAAATGAAGTCATTTTAACTTCACACAGACATCATCTGATGATAATCCCATTTCATGAGTATTTCACCTTTTTCTTCTTCTTGTCCTTGTCCTTTTTATTCTCCTTGTCACTGCCACTGCAACCATCACATGAACCCGATGGACCGGAGCTCGAGTCCTGCTCAAATATAAAGCACGGAGCACTCCATCAACTATGTTTTGTAAAACAAAAAAATAGCATACATGTGTTTCTCCGTACTTTACAATAGTTCACCTTCTTCTTGTCCTTCTTCTTTTTCTTCTTGTCATCATCACTGCTAGAAGAATCAGAGTCCTTGATGGATGAGAATATGGTAACTGTGTTACTGTATCATTAAAGACATCCCATCTTGATATACACAGGGAACGTA
The DNA here is from genome assembly GCF_949748355.1 of Melanostigma gelatinosum. Taxonomy (NCBI): domain Eukaryota; kingdom Metazoa; phylum Chordata; class Actinopteri; order Perciformes; family Zoarcidae; genus Melanostigma; species Melanostigma gelatinosum. Next base: position 5,458,830 of record NC_136640.1, read on the forward strand.
CAAATATATTAAGCAGGAGGCTGCATTGGACACATACAACACATTCACATTGTTTTACCTTCTTCTTGTCTTTCTTTTTCTTCTTCTTCTTATCCTTCTTCTTCTTTTTCTTCTTATCGTCATCACTAGAAGAATCGCTGGACGATTCAGAAGAAGAATCCTGGACAGAAGGAGAAACGGTGATGCAACACATGGCATTTCATTCACACAGTATTCATGAGACAGCGGCGATGTATCCTTCTGTTGTGAGTTGGAACAAGCAGAAACGTGTTGGTTTAGTCATCACACCACCTCATGCACGCTCACATGGTCATTCAGCTGTTTGACTGACCAAAGATCATCAATCGTACTTTTTACAGGAAATGTCACATAAAACAAGTTGTTAATGAACAAATGTAACTCATATAATCAACCAAAAACAAAGGATGAGATGTTCTCACCTTCTTCTTATCCTTCTTCTTCTTCTTATCTTTCTTTTTCTTCTTCTTCTTCTAACGTAAAAAAAAGACATGTACTCATGATGAATTGTGTTGCCGTTTATCTCTGTTAACTTCGTAAACTTGGTTACAGATGAATAATTCACTAAAGGGACCGTAATATCTGTGTGTGTGTGTTTCATCTTACCTTGTCATCGTCACTATCAGAGGAAGAGGAGGAAGAAGAGGAGCCATCGTCAGAAGAGCTGGCCTTCTAGAAAAGGAGGATATCAGTGAGTCAGTCAGCCACAGAAGTGCATCCTGGTTCATGAAGACTCATCCATTCATTCATTAGACTGTTTATGAGCATCAGGAGCGTGACATTAATCACATGGTTTTACCTTCTTCTTCTTTTTCTTCTTCTTCTTCTTCTTCTTCTTCTTCTTCTTCTTCTTCTTGTCATCTTCACTACCAGAGGAGGAAGAGCTGGAATCCTATAAAGAGAGCAGATGAATACGTATTAACATTGAACAACACACCTAAAAAAAAGGAATGTTCCAATGTGTTGGAAACACAAACCTTATCCTTCTTCTTCTTTGTCTTATTTGTCTTCTTTTTCTTCTTCTTCTTCTTCTTGTCCTCTTCACTATCAGATGATGAAGAAGAGGAGTCCTGTTAAGCGAGAGAGCCAAGGATGATATAATAACACTATAATAACAGCACAAGTACAAAAATGTAATATATAGACATGTTGTAGACAAACCTTATCCTTCTTCTTCTTTTTCTTCTTCTTCTTGTCCTCTTCACTATCAGATGATGACGAAGAGGAGTCCTGTTCAGAGAGAGAGCCAAGGATGATATAATAACACTATAATAACACTATAATAACACTATAATAACAGCACAAGTACAAAACAATGTAATATATAGACATGTTGTAGACACAAACCTTATCCTTCTTCTTCTTTTTCTTCTTCTTCTTGTCCTCTTCACTATCAGATGATGATGAAGAGGAGTCCTGTTCAGAGAGAGAGCCGAGGATGATATAATAACACTGTAATAACAGCACAATTACAAAAAATGTAATATAGAGACATGTTGTAGACACAAACCTTATCCTTCTTCTTCTTGGTCTTCTTCTTTTTCTTCTTCTTCTTCTTCTTGTCCTCTTCACTATCAGAGGATGAAGAAGAGCAGGAGCCGGAATCCTGTAAAGACAGAGAGAGCCAAGGATGATACAACAACAATAAACAATACACATACATAAATATAATATACAGAAGTGCATATTATACAAACCTTATCCTCCTTCTTCTTCTTCTTTTTCTTCTTGTCATCTTCGCTGTCTGAGGAGGAGCTATCAGATGAAGAAGAGGAGGAGCTGGAGGAGTCCTATGGATCAGATCAAATACAAATATTCACATTGATTTCCACAAGCAGACAATTTAGCTTTTTTAATTCACCAAGCCTGCACACAGAAATACTCATGGATCTGTTTTATACAAATAAACTAAATGTACCCTGTGACACGATACAAAAGGCAACATACAATGTACATCCCTATTTATTTGTGTGATATAATTAAAAAAAACTCCATCATCACGGCTCTGTATACCTTTTCCTTCTTCTTCTTCTTCTTCTTCTTGTCTTTTTTGTCATCATCACTGTCTGAGGATGAGCCGGAATCCTGTAACAAAACAGAAAAGTTTTTTTTGGTGATGTTGATTACCCTATAGCATAACTATATGTTGCCGTAAATGTTGCATCAGCACACGGTGGTGACAACGTACTATAACAGCTGCAATGCCTCTTAAAAATGCCTCTCGTTCTGTTTGAAAGGTGCAGCATGTACATAGTATAATCACCTTTTCCTTCTTCTTCTTCTTCAACTTCTTCTTCTTCTTATCCTTCTCCTCCCCTCCTTCGCCCTCGTCATCACTCAGGTTGCCTTCCTCAATACCGTCGGGGAATGCCTTTGCTCCCCCTGCTGGACAGGAAGCAGCATTACCACCAAAACCAACAACACTTTAACGACGCCTCCAACATACGCTATGTGTGGTGTGTTTAAGAGCCTCGGCAGCACACATACCAGCCATTGCAGAGGACAGTTTGCCTTCTTCTGTTGCTTTCTTGGCCTGTCATGACAAAAGAAAGCGATGACTTTTAGTGCATCTGCGCATACATGTTTGGCACGTACGCATTACGTGTGAGTATTTCACCTTGTCAGCGCATTCATCTTTCTTCTTCTCGCCATCAGCACATGGTGCTGCAGCCTCACCATCTGCAGAAAAGTCCAGCAATCAACCTCACGAACGCGATGATCGAGATGTCTATTTGTTGCTCTGATCATTCTTTAAAAGTGAAACACTCACCGGCAGCTGAAAGAGCAGTAACACTGCAGAGCTCATTCTGCTCTTCATCCTGTGGAAATGACAAACACAATCACGCTCAGCTTTACTGCTTAAACTGCACTTCCACACACATAAAGGTTTCTCAGAGGGCAACAAACCAGATTCTCCAACAGTGTGTGCACTGTTGGAGAATCTGGTTTGTTTATTGATTACAAAGTGAACACACGCTGCTTTACATTCGTTCTTAACACAATGAAAACTAAGCCTCATGTGTGCAGAAAAGAAAAAAAAGAAAAAAGTATCCTGACTCAGCATTCCTACAATAAGTAGAATGCCCCGCGAGGTCCACGAGAGGAGCAGCCTCACCCCTGACCTGAAAACATACGGAATCATTGAGAAGCGTCAGGCTTTTTAAAAAAAGAATACAATAAGGGCTGTTCACCTTTTTCGTGCCCTTCTTCTTCTTCTTTTTCTTGTCCTTCTTCTTCTTCTTCTCATCTTTGTCACTGTCAGAAGATGAGGATGAGGATGACGAGCTGGAATCCTGTGTCAAGGAAAAACAACAACACCTGTTAATCTCTACGGATAAAGAATCAGTCATCATAGTTGTATATGTATTACTGTATACTTTCTGCACAATCCTTCCAATCTTAATTGACACAGTAAGGAACGGCAGCACTTTATGTATTTAGAAGCAAGAGGTTTCCATTACCTTTTTCTTGTCTTTCTTTTTCTTCTTCTTGTCCTTTTTCTTCTTTTTCTTCTTGTCATCCTCGCTGTCGGAGGAGGATGACGAAGAGCTATCTGAGGAAGAGGAGCTGGAGTCCTTCGACAGAAGAACAAAACAATTAAAGAATCCGTTTTGATCATTTGTATTTACACACGTAGAACAGACAGCTGAAACCCAACAATATTGCAACTGCAAAGAGTCAAACAAATCATACCTTCTTCTTCTTCTTCTTCTTTTTTGTCTTCTTCTTTTTCTTCTTCTTCTTTTCATCCTCACTGTCGGAGGATGAACTGTCAGATGAGGACGAATCCTGGGACAGAGGAAGTACGGTAGATATTCAACAACATAATAAATGTAATTCATATTTTAATGTTTCATTGTTTTCATTACATATAATATATTTAATGACGTGAGCTTGTCCAACAAAACAGTTACTTTTGCCCTTCCAAATTGCATCACATATACCCAAATACATCCAAATATGCAGCACATATACCCAGCATCCTGTACCAGCAAACTCCCTGAACTCCCCTTTTCAGTTCTGTACAGTCCTCTCATTTCCATGAAAACAATACAAAACTAAGCTTAAGAAATAAACAGTTATTATTGTATCATCTGATGTATTGTTGAAAATGTGTACAGACCTTCTTCATTTTCTTCTTCTTTGTCTTCTTGTCCTTCTTCTTCTTTTTCTCTTTCTTCTTGTCATCCTCGTCATCTGACGAGTTGAAATCCTGAAGCAAGACGAGGACAAACATTCCATGATGACAACTCTACCAGCAAACAGCATGTTGTCAAATGGAAGAAGGTTTAACTCATCCCTCTCACCTTGCTTATCTTCATACCGTCTGCACACTGCTGCTCCATTTGGCCACCAGGACCTGAGAACATTCAATAAGTTGAAAATAACAGTTCCATGCTTTGTCAGCTGAGAGACATTTCTTTAATCAAATGGTCGGCAGAATAAAAAAGGATATTTATAGACAATCAACACAATTGTGAATATTGTTCAATGTAATTACAGCCATCTAACTTTTCTTTACGAAATAAATTAAAATGTGTAAACACAGAGCTTTGTAGACTTTTGTTTTACTACTGTAGGACAGGACCACATGGCCGATAATAAATATCAGACTGTGCATGTCAGAGTTTGACTGACTGGTGGCTTAGTCTCTTCTGTGTCATTGTACACTTAAACTGTCTATTTCATAATTTTGACTTTCAATCTCATAATTTTGATTTTGTATTTCATAATTTTGATTGTCAATCTCATAATTTTGACATTAAATCTCATAATTTTGACTTTCTATTTCATACTTTTGACTTTCAATCTCATTTTGACTTTCTATCTCAGAATTATGACTTTCTATCATAGTTATGACTTTCTATCTCATAACTTCGACTTTCTATCTCATAACTTCGACTTTCTATCTCATAATTTCGACTATGGGGATATTTTTATTATCAAGTCTAATTATTAAAAAAATTTAAAAAAATTAAAAATCTGGTCCAGACCATTATGACCAAATAATGAGCGAATGTGGGTGTCTTGAGAGGCCGTGTTATGACTGAAGGCTCTGAACAAGCTGGAAGTTTAAACTCACTTATAAGACAAGCAAGACTCCACCTACAATACATGCCCACCAGGCTGACCTCTAACCTACAATACTCTAATACAACGAGAGATGAACTGAAATCAACTTCTTGCAAAGAACCTGAGAAATGCTTTTTTAAAGATTTTGGAATACAAGCGTACATGCAAACGTACATGCGGTGGGGAATATGATGAGCAGTATTTGTATTTATGAAGGAGAATGCACAGAACCAGGAAAGACATTATCCTCTTGAGAGCATAATCAACCAGTTTCACATAATAAATGAGAAACGTTGTGTTGCACTTACTCGATATGATGACGGTGTCGTACCAGATGTTCTCTCCTTCTTCGATCTTCCTCCTCTTCTTCTTCTTCTTCTTGTCATCCTGCAAGGACATGTTGATTCTTTCACAACAGTACGTTTGGATATTTGAAAACTTCTCCTGTATGTCTCCTCGTGTATGAAGCTTGTTTGCAAAGTGAGTGTTGCACTTGCAAATATATATCAGAATCAGGATTGGGTGTCACCTACTAGTTACCCATTAAGTATTCTCTGCCTTCACTACGGGTAGATAACAAACATTCACACCTTCGGGAATGCAGCAAAAAACAATACGCGAGTGTCGATATGGACAGATTGTACAAGTGGCTATCATTACACACATACTGGATGCATAAGCGTACAGTGTGTGCAATTGAAATGATGTGACATGCTGTGGTAGATATAGAAGTTGTTCAACACATTGGCAATGGGTGTGTTCCTGTCCTGTCAGTTACCACCTGCTATCAGATCCTGGAGCCTCCGCCCACAGCCCAGGGTGAAATGCATTCCAATGTCATGTACACCTACTTTTCCCATTTTCTACTCTTGTGATTTATTTCTTTGTTTAAACGCTTTTTTTTTTATATTGCTAAGCGGTAAGTCTGATCAGAGGTACACCGATGGGCGGTGGCCCATTTGTGGAATGCAAACTCAGTTGGCGTCTCTTGTGTTAAAAGCTCGTCGCTGGCTTTTCCTGAATCACCTGATTTTCCACCCACGCCCTGAGCTAATTCAAAAGCTGAAACTGTTGACAATTCACGCCTGGGGAAGGTTGATTTGCTGATCCCCTTAACTTGCCAAAAGACATAATAAAAGCTCCTTTTTTAGGTTTCTAAATACGGTCAATTCGAAAGCCATTCCCGCCTAAATATTCTCATAACAGAGTGTATTGTTAGCTTTGACGCTATCCTCACCTGAGGCAGTGACATAGTTAGAAGGGACTAGCAATCCCCTGTGAGCTGATGGGAAATTGCTTGTGCTTGTGGCCAAGGACTAAATTTAGCAATGGTACAGGAAAGATTTGTGAAGGATTTACATCAACAAAACTGCATCGTAAAATCAACGTCACTCCGACAGTCTCTTGAGCTCGTTTTCAAAGGAAACACGTTGGTTTCAACTGAGAGAATGAATGAATGAATGAATGAATTTTATTTATATCGCGCTTTTCACAGACATAATATCACAAAGTGCTTAACAGAGCAGACATTTAAAAGCATAAAAAACACAATGTGACCCTAGGGTCAATAAATGATCTGCAGAGAAAATTTAAAAATTAAAGAATAAAATAAAAAATAAAATAAAATATGAAATATAAATGTAAAACATATTTTAAGAGCAGGTCTAGGACATGGGTTTACTTTTACACAAACGCCAGCCTAAACAGGTGGGTTTTGAGCTGGCTTTTAAAAGTATCCACAGTATCTGCGAGGCGCAGAGTTGCAGGCAGAGCATTCCAGAGCCTCTTGAAATGCACGTTATGACAGCAATGTGTGCGTGACGTGTTAGAGCAAGACAGGAGTGGCATGGATGCAATGTCATTCTATATACCTATGTGATCCTTGAGCAGCACCTATCCCATAACCGCAACTCACCTCGCTGTCACTCTCTGAAGAGCTACTGGAGGAGGAGGAGGAGGATGATGATGAGCTGGAATCCTGTTAAGAAAGAAGCAGGGAAGTTGTTGATCAACTCAATTGAACAGGTTTCTGTACACGTTCCTCTGTGGGTGAAAGTGATAAATGAGAAACTAAACCAATGAGTCACTACAAACACAGCTGGCAGCAGCAGGGAGAGGCTCTTCACACACTTGTGGCCGACAATCAAGGCAACACCCTCAGGAAGCCGTGGGACCGACATGATTTAATCTTATTAGATATGAGGAGACTGTTGGTTGGTCAGCAGCACCGTCCCAACATAGTCTGGTTAACTTTCATTGGTGGAACATGACGGAGAGTTTTCAAGAAAATACTCAATAACTTACTTTCTTCTTCGTCTTCTTCTTCAGCTTCTTCTTTTTCTTCTTCTTCTCCTCGTCTTTCTTGCAGATACCCTCATCCTCGCTGTCCGAGGAGGACAGAGAGCTGTCACATGTGTGCAGCTCCTGGTGACAGACAAAAGAATGATCTACCATGTCCCTCACACAATCTTTAGAATTCAGCCTCGTGGGCATAATTACACATTAACATTACGTTACAATTGCTAATCTTTAATTTCATGCAATTCATCATTTTGCAGTTGCCAGTGCAATTCATATGTATCTTTATATTGTGTCATGAAATCATAACTATAACGACTGTTGTAATGACTGTTTTTGATGTTTCAATCAATGTTTTTAAATCTCCTTTTCTTTTGGCTTATGTTTTGATGTTTTTGATGGTTTTATGTGAAGCACTTTCAATTGCCTTGTTGTTGAAATGTGCTATACAAATAAACTTGCCTTGCCTTACAAGTAATGAATAGTAAAGTGTCTTGAATATCTGGTGGAAAAAGTAACGCCCTTTTATTCAAATGATTGTTCTGTGCTTTTAAAATGCCGCTCCTGCTCACCCTTCCATCTTTTCCTCCTGCAGGCGGTCCAGGTTGGCTCTTGTTTCCCTCCACCTTGTCCAGGTCTTCAGGCTCCACCACCTCAACAAGGGGCTGCAAACCACCAGGAGGGCCGGCCGCCGGCTGCTGCACACATGCAGCGCCTGCTACACAGTACAGGGTGGCAGTGTTTACATTTAGAATCCTAAAAGCTCAGCTGATGAGCCACCAGTATCATAATGGAGGATCAGCTGTTGTAGCAACCTGCACTTCCTTATTGTCCAACTTACTTAAACGGACAGTCAGATTTGAAAAATCAATCATAAAGGTGATGAATTAAAGAAATAGCGCTTGTAGATTGGTTACTTTTTAGTTCATTTTTCCATAAATCCAACCAATTGGCTGACTAGTACCACAATCCAGAAAGCGCCACACCTTAACAGTAAAAGGAAAGACGACAAGGTCTTCTTTTTTTTGTGTAAATAGACTTTATCTGTCATGGAAACACCTTCATCATAAAAAAGCAACAAATGGATCATTAACTTTCTTGCTGAAACGATTGTCATCGGGTGATTAAAGAAAGCGACTGGCCACAATCAAATGAAATACACACTTTGCAAACTAAGTAGATTGCTAAGAAACAACTAATAATAAAAAGACAGCACACCTTTGAGCAGGGGGGACTCCATTCAGGTCCAGACCTCTCCTCTGTCAAGGGACCCACGTCTCGTCTGTCGGACCTACCTGTGCACTTTTATGGCAGGTGTGTACATGACGCTTGAGAGTTTTATGGGCGGGGACGTGTCAAGATGTCCAAAAATCAAAGAGACTTCCCTTCACAAGTTTCAAAATAAAACCCACATTGGAATACAAGGTTTAACATTACCATATATGTGCCCCGTATAGGCTATATCGAATGGGCCAGCTCAAATGTCAGTATCCAGTTCTCTGAGACATAACTGCTGACACTGTACGCTTTTATTTTGATAGGCTATTTTTTATGCAGCTGGTTTTATTTTGAAAGCAACAACGTTTTACACCCAGGTCCTGCTTGGTGTTCTCAATGTCCTTCTTTGCTCTTACACTTCTGGCAGGTACTACTGTAGTTACTTTGACAACAAATACTCTCTCTGACTTGTTGGCCCGGTGGTTGGTTTCCCTCAAGCTGCATGAAGAGAGTCGCGTCAACGGAAGTTCAAAATGCTCGATCGCCACGCGATTCACATCGACTTCAGATAGTTCCAGGAAGTACATGGCGCGCAATTTGAATGCGTATATATTGGTAGAAATCAGTACAGAGAGACAGAACTGCGATTTTTGCTAATTAGGAGTCAATACATGAACTAATTTACAATATTCATATAGAGCAACAACATATGTATTAAGTTACATGAATTATGTGTTTTTTAAAAGTTAAATTTGCTAAAAATTTGTGGAATAGTAAGTGTGACATCTGGAGTTACCTGCCTTGTTGACACATTTTAGGCTAAAGTTTCCATGTTGAAAGGAAGAGTGTGTAAGATTTTGGAAGACTCCATGGAAGAGGACCTGCTCCCTATGTAGATATAACACGGATATAATATAATATTTAGCTATGGCAACGGCGGCGTATGTACATGCTGCGGCCGGTAGCTCCCAGGAATTTCTTCATGAATTGTTTTTGTTGATGCAAATTCAGAAAATGCGCTACATCAATGTTCTAATGTTTATGGATGGTTTGTCATGTTTGTTGTGATAAATGGGCTACAACAGAATTTTGTTGTGCATCCCTGTGTTACATAATGACAATTAATGATCCTTGAATAAATTTCTTTATCGAAGCTCACGACAAACAGTTCTTAGTTTCAGGTCATTGCACACTAATAAAAACATGGTTATGAATATCATATTTCATTTCAGCCAATTAATCCCCCTAAAAGTTACACACTGTTCCTTTAATGGAATAGTAAGAATGTGTGTCTTATATAAATATTAAAATTATAACTATTGATGTGCAAATGAGTTGAGATTGACTATTATTTATTGTGTTTAACAGTTCATTGTTTTATTCATTTATTGGCGGTATGTCACGTGTTTTGATGTAAATATATTGGGGTGGCTGTAATGGCATTATTGTAACTGTCTTATTTACTTTACATGGGGTTAATGTAAAAACTATTTGTCATTAATACATTTTATATTCTCATACGGATCACAGGAAGAGTATCGTGTCACCGTCGTTATACATTTCAGACTGCACCTCACAAGCGAACATTGTGACCACAGCATGATCTAAAAAACAACGACAGCAATACTTACAGTACGTCCACAGGTAAATGCTACCTCATCGGGACAGAGGGCTGGACACCCGTTGCAAGTGAATTTGGCACAGATGAACCGGTTGCATCATGGCATTTCCAGCACTTCCGGGTTCAGGGGGGGTCTCACAACCTGGTAGACTTCAGGGGCTCAAGCATCTTGGAAGAAGATCGAGAAAGAAGTGGCCTGACCCGGGATTTGATGCATAGTGGTGTTGTTACCTGGGTAAACTTAGACCAGAAACAGAACCAAGACTTTTTTCAGTACAATCTCGAGCAGGTGAAAGCCGAAATCTCAGTACAATAGCAAATATCAAGACTTTTTATTATTATTATTATTATTAATAGCAAATATCCAACTGGCGTGACAATCAGGAGGAAAGCTCTGCTGCCGTCCCCGGAGAACATGACACAGCACTCAGGGAGGACTGTGAAAGCTCTTACAGTGACATCTGCTGTTTCCTAGAGAGATGGGGTCTCTAATGCAGAGGATTTGTTGCCTTAATGCTTTATTACTGCAGAGAGTATTAACAAACTTGCAATGAATTGAATGATCACAACCAGGTAAGCCTGGAGCCTTTGGGCCCCCACATGGTTTGGGGCCCCAGGGCAAATGTCAGCTGTTGTTTGAAGTGGGTCACAGACAGGAACGTTGTTGCTTTGGCCTGTAGTGACCATGTACCGACAAGAGTTAGAGTGAACACTGATTAAATTGAACACTGATTTAATTTAAATATTATGTTACTGATGTGTGGCCCCCACGGGATGTAACAGTTATATAGAGAACGGTCACCCCTCAGAGGATATTCAGAGTTAAACCGCATTATTTTAAGCTTCCGTCGTATAACAATTGAGTAAAGTTATCCAGTAGCAATAGAGTCAGCGCAATTCCGGAAATGTGATTTTGTTTTCGAAATAAAAGCAAGGATATTGCAATTAAATAAAAAAATATATTTAAGAACAAGCACTGGCTCGCACGTGGCTATTATACATCATATGAAACACTTACTCACTACATGTAGAATCAGATGAATATAAAATACAAAGATGGGCTCGTGAAGTCGACACAAGACGACACAGCGATTAGCGTTTTATTTTGAAATGTACAAGGAAACGCTGTCGTTCAACGATGTGAACAACTTGACATCGGTGCATAATACGGCTGGCGAGTGGCGAACTAGTTGTGGAAGTACACAGCACTTTTTATTACCCTTTTCGCGTTAACTGACCGAGCGTTATCTTATTGTGTTATACTTTCTAACGCAACGTATAATAACGAGCTAACGTCAGCTTAACTTAAAGAAGACAACGGACACGCGACTCTGCGGGACGGTTACCCTTTTATCCAACGTTCGGCTCCTCTGTTATGGGACTTTGCCAAAAGAACAGATATCTAAACATGCGTCTGGTCACACCTGAATGAACCATGTCGACGGTGACGGTGCTGGCCGCATTGTGGGTCAGTTTGGTTCGGTACGGTGTCTCCTCCGGGTCTCCGGGACCCGGATGTGACAATGGAAAGGTAACTTACAAATTTTAATACCTATGGAGTGGTCTCACCGACGTCACGATCTCCTTAGTTACGAGGTCGGTCGGCCATGTTGGAGTACATACAGATCCTACATGGCGGCGAGTAAACAAGGAAGTGCGGCGAAAATACCATACTTTGAATCACTGGATAGTGCATCAAAGGTTCGCTACCTGGCCAAATTGAAGGTTATTGGTAACTTGGATCCCTATACGATGAGTGCAGATCGTTTCAGTGCCGATCCTACTTATCTTCCATCGGTAAACTACGCCAACATCTACACGTATCTCGTGAACACCCCCAGTCCTTACACAAGTAGAATATGGGATGTGTGGTTCTATAAAATGGTATAGAATTTGCAGGGTTGAGAAGTCCGGCAGTCCAGTATAATATCTCACTTTTTCATAATTATTTTCGAAAAATTCTGAATCAAACATGGATCGTTCATCGGAAAGTTCCTTTTTCAAATTCAGATTTTCCGAGAGTAGGCGCTGCATCTCAGCTTGCATTGCTGCAATCGTGGCCCCACCGAGGTCTGTCTGGTTGGCTTGGTTATTCTTATCCTCGTCCTCATCCTCTGCTGCTGGTGGGCTGTCATATGCATGATCCGACGTTAAACTCACATCAAGCCTGTGTTTCGCCTGTTGTACACGCTCGACACGTCTCTGGTACCGACTGCTGTCACGGGCCGATGAAGCTTCGGTAACCTTCTCATGTCCAAGTTTAATTTATATTTCCTTTATTAAATACTGTTCACAAACTAATTAGTAAATAAAGTCACTTACCACTTATAAAGTGATCCGCACATACTCGAGTGTACGCCAAATTCCATTCCTTTATATCTCGAGAGATGCGTGACAGCCATTTCTCGCGACGTCGCTTGGATAGCTCCTTCGTGTCATTTCCTTGATGTGTAATGACCGCTGGCAAACCAAATAATGATTTCTTGTCTCTATCAGCTCTGCTGCCACAACCAAAGACAGCACAAAAGTTCACCACCAATAGGTTATGCGACTCAGCCGTGCATGCCACTGGCTTTGTGTGTACTCCAACATGGCCGACAGCTAAACTGTGACGTCACACGAGACCACTCCGAGTTTATTGGTGTTTGAGCCATGGTCACCCACTGGTTTCAAAATATCAGTCATTGTAGGCATTAAACATGTACTTTATCAATTGTGTGTGTGTGTGTGTGTGTGTGTGTGTGATAGCTGTCTTTGGAGAGGGACATGCCTCCGAATGCTCTTTATTGGGACTGTCCAGGGACTATATGGCCAGAATCTATTCAGGTAATTATGGATACAACCCTCCTCCTCATCATCATCATCATCATCATCATCATCATCATCATCATCTGTGCTAGTAGCATTATCTCCCAAAGGATCACTGTCTCACGGGTGTGGTTTGCTTCTGCGTACTGTGTACCAGGAAGTTTTAACAATCATGAGAGAAGTAATTGTTGTGGTAGATCCTGTACTCTGGCACTCAGCCGGTCGTGTAAACCTGCTTAAGTTGTTCATGTTTGCTCCGTCAGCGGTTTAACCCGTTCCTTCTCTTATCTACAGAGACTTCCCAGTATTCACACATGGTATGATCCAGTGGTGAGTAAACACTTAGCCAAGCACTTTGTTTCACCCTTGGCCTTAAAACACGACGTAACATTTCCTAAAAACATCAACGCACAATGGGACAGCACTTTGTGACACATCCAAATTCCAAAAGCTGTTTTCAACTTAATAGAAAGTGATTTATTGAAATGTGTTCACTGAGAGAACTTAAACTTGTTATTGTTGTCAACAGCAAACGTGCACAAACTGAACGGCCGCTAACTCAGTGTTCGTCTGTGTGAGTGTTCATAGTGAACCCGAGACTCTAATTTGACTAATTTCTTTTCACTGCAGCCAGCCAGGCAGCTCTGCATGGATACATCTATTTCCTACAACCAAACCATTCCCAGCAGGTAAGGCTGTTCAGACAGACACATGATGCAAATTAAGAGACACTGACACATGCACACACACATCTTAATATGGACACCTTTACTCACAGAAAGACTCATGACAGTGTTTTTAATGTCCTTTCCTACCCTTGGTTGCTGTGCTTTGTATTACTAAAGTTGTTGTTGTCGTGACCCTGTTGTGAGTCTGTATTTGTGTGTTATAGTGGAGCGTACAGACCGGTGAGGGCAGAGAGTGGAGAATACTTGTACTGTCCTCCTCAACGGTGGCTCAATAACTTGCACGTAAGTCTCAACATCAAACACTTGGTTGTTCTGTCTCCGCTCTTTAACCCATAGAAACATTTAACCCGGACGAATATTTGTCAGCTGAAAAACCGTAATTAGCAGACAAGGAGGGAATACAATATTGACATTATTGTGAGCAGAAGTTACTGTGTCGTAATTGTGACATAAATGTTGGTGAAAACCAAATCGGGGGAAATAAATGTTGGTGAAAAGCAAATCGGGGGAAACCCCGTGGTGACCGTGAAGGCTGGTGACAAAAGGCCGTCACATGTGTGCGTTTGTGTTTGTGTGTGTTTACCAGCATGGAGCGACTGTGCTGCTCTACCATCCCTGTGTTCCTCTCCACGAGCGCCTGCTTCTGTCTGTCCTGGCCCGCTCCTGTCTGTCAGACTACATCGTTAGCGCACATCCACAGCTCAAAGAACACATGGTGAGAAGATAGAACTCACTACCGGTGCGTGAGAGACACTTAAACGCCGCCGTTTGAGGAGCAGCAGCAAACAGAAGCGACTTTTTCGTCCCTGTTAACATTTGTTAGGCCATTGAGTTAAAGAGAGTGAGTGGATCCTCACTGTTTGCTTTGTGTTCAGCCCATAGCCCTCGTGTCGTGGGGTCACACCTTGGAGCTGTCCACCACGTGGTCTTCAGACGTCTATGATTGGCTGGAGACCACAGCATCCACGAGGAAGAAGTTTGTTGGTGTGAACCCGAGCAGGAAGTTCAACCTGCTGCTAACCCGGTCAGCTGAGCAGCACCGGCAGCAACGTGCAAATCCAGAGGAACAGGTTTGCAGACTCTGCGTGTTTATTTACACGGTGTGGATGATCATTCATGTTGAATGTGCTCCAATAACAGCAGTCTTGTAGTGGTCTCTTAAGTGGCTGTTGTTGTAAATCCCCAGGAGTCTTTGAGGCGATGCTTTGAGCGGACCATCTCCTCTCAGCTGAATGGAGCGATGGAGAAAGTGCTACAGTCCGACATAAAGAGTCGAAGCTGGCAACTAATTAAAGAGGGCGGCAAACGCAGGCGGTTAAGAGCCGCCATTACAGAACTACGGGAGAATGGGAAGGAGAGGGAAGACACGATAACACACCAGAGCAACAGAACCACCATCAGCAGGACAGGGGCCATCCAGAACAACAACTTCACGGTTGGGCCATCGACAGATTCTCCTCCAGGGACCAGGACTCTGCCAGATCCTCCAGGTTCCATGGAAGCTCCCTCTCAGTCTCAGATCCAAAACACAAATCAGGGCCTTCCACCCAGGCCCACCACTCCTTTGGGGTCACTACAAACAGCAGCAGAGCAGCCGAAACACACTGACCTCAGAGACCCTCTCGCAGGTGTCGTGAACAGGGAACAAAACCAGACTGCCAGGCCTGAAGCCCCGGCACTCAGCTCCAAAGATGAAGGTACAGACTCAGTCAAACAGAGAGACAAAGACTTTGGTAAACACAGCCTGAAAGGTAATGTCTCTAATGCAAACATCTACGACAAACACAACACAGCAGACGGCACCAGGAAGGGTAATGAAGTAGTAGACGTGAAAGAGAGAGAGTTGGAACGTAAGCAAACACACAGTGACACACACTCTCAGCACAAAGGTGAAAAAATGGGCTTTGATTCTGTTTCCAAACCCCAATCAGAGCCTCAGCCCCAGAAGCCACAGCCGGCCAGTCGCCCGCCCAACAGCCTCGACTGTGCCGGCTGCAAAGCGGGCGAACACTGTGAATGCAACAAAGACTCGGGGGCCTCGGACGCTGTAGATACCGGGTCGCTGAGGACCCCGAGGACAGACGAGGCGGTGTGGGCCGCAGCAGCGCTGGGCTTCCTGCTGATCCTCCTGACCCTGTCAGTGCTTCACACACGCCTGTACCGCCACTGGACGACCACGGCCAGTCTGTACTGGCGGGACCCGCAGTGGGACTACGACAGTGTGGCAGGTAGGTGGACCAATAACCAGAGAGCTGTTTTAATCCTCTGACCAATCCCAGTTTGATCATGGTAGGTTACCCAATCCGTTATTAATTACGTTTTTGTGTTCTCTCTGTGTGTGTGTGTGTGTCCTCTAGACGTGATCCGCCGGAGGTTACGAATTGCAAACAAAAGGCACAAAAGGAGCAGAAGACGGGAGTGTGTTCTTCTGCCCAGCTCCTCCAGCTCAGATGAACATCCATAGAACAATGAAGGATCACAGCATGAAGAGAGGACGATATCTGCAACAGCCTCCCTGTCAATGACAAACACTGAAACTCATTAGTAGGGCAGCATTGCCAATACTCTGTCTGTACAGTATATAGCACACAGCTGCTATTCTTAACCACTGGTGGGCCTCAGAGCGTCCTCTAGTGGGCTGCGAAGGTACTGGGAAATGGTTAGATGACATTGGGGAAAAAAGGTAATTCATAAAACTAGCTATTTTTATATCTAATTGTGCTAAAACTGACGTGGGAGAATACCCGAATACGTTAAGTTTGGATTCATGATGATGGGTGAGGGATAGCAGAATATCATGTATTTTGGTCATTTCAGCTTTTAATTAAGAAAAGAGGCTAGTGTATATCTGCGTAAGCTTACACAACCGTCATCAGTCATGTGGTTGTGGATCAGTCCTTTGACCCCTCAGGACTCTAAACATTACATCAAAGAAGCCTTTAGGTTTTATTTAGTCATTTGAAATGTGTATTTGTACATCACATAGTACACACTCCTTATTTTGCTCACTCCGTGTATTGCTACAATATTTAGTCTCCAGCTCTGGTGACAGTTTTTCTATCAGAGGATCATTTATTTTGTGCTACATTTTGCTAGAATTTAGTTTTTTATTCATAGTTAAATAATAATATGTTGCTTTTACCTGTGAAGGTTCATTAAGTGAATATGTAAGTTGCTGTTGTAAGCAACGCTGTGCGCAGTGTTGTCGTTAAATGGTACGACCACATGAACAGCTGTGTTTTGAAGACGGTTTTCGGATAGACTTTAGACGTTAAATTCCTCGGCTGAAATGCTGAGTGTGCACTTCTTTGAAACAGCTGTGTTGGATGTCAGGAGGCCTTCTGATAGCAGTTTGTGTCGTCTTAAATGTCATTTTAAGGAGTTGTGACGAAGATATGCACTGATCAGGACCGCATATACAATAACAACATCGTTAGTTTGAAGACCAACATGTAATACGGTTTCTAGATGCTGTGGTGGGTTGTGGTGGTCATATTGTAACAACATACTTTTCCCCCCCCCGAGAGGTTTCAGCTGCTTTCTCTGGAGCTCGTTAATGGAAATAAAATCTGTGGAACCAACAGTGGCTGGATTGTCTTCATTAGGAAACAGAGAGCTCAGTGTAGAACCAGCTCAACAAAATAAAAGAATAAATTAACTTTAATGGTAGAAATGTGAAAAATAAACATAAAAACAATGTAGGTTAATGGCACAGAATAAAGAACCTGTAATAAAGGCATCAGGAAGTAAAGCGATGCAAACAAAGCTTCCAGTTTATAAAAGCATTGCTTGTTTTGATCTATTACTGATTTGATTAATACTACAAAAAACAGTTCATTCTCACCCCTTAATACTGAAAGGTTTGGGGTCTCATCTTGACTCAAACTGTCCACACATTACGGATGTAAATACACACTTGAGACGGCGCACACATACAGAAAGAAGAAAACGTGTAAATAGATCCAGGACAATTGACTTGTTTAACTGTTTTATTACAAATGTACAGCTTATGAGTTTCCATTACGTTTGACCTCTTTAAGTCATTGTTTCATCTACTTTATACAGTTTTTAACATCTTCTGCTGAAAGATAACTCTCCCGTCGCCCATCTCCCAAAGTGTAGAGCTGTGAAGAAACACGGGGACAGCAACAGTACAGGCCACAGTGCACTGCCAATGGCTGCGTGTCACCAGTGTGTGTGTGTGTGTGTGTGTGTGTGTGTGTGTGATTCACTGGCTGCAGACTTAATGTTTGTACTTTGTAGAAGGCTTGGTCCAACTGAGAAGTTGAGTGTGTGTTTGTGACGTTGGCGAGTATGTGCTGAGTCCTGGACATGATGACGGTGTAGAACGTGTGTTGGACATGAGAGGCACCCTACGTAGTGTCCACTAACTCGGGGAAAGGACTGGGCCATGTGCATTGTTGACCCTCCTCCCGACATTTATGAGATGACCGTATAGTGCTCAGCCGAAGTGCGCTTCAGACCTTTCCTATTGCCCCGTCCCGAATCAAACCCTGCGTCCTGCACCCAATGTACTTGAACGAAGACCTTTGGAGGGAGGGGGGGGGGGGGGGAGGGGGGGTACATAATGTAGATCCTACTTCACCCCGCTGGTGTTTGACAATAGAACTGTTGTTCCCGCTCTTCGGTAGGATCGCTACTATGTACACTATAACTACATAAGGGGCTAATACCACAGCATGACCGTATTCACGAGACTCTAAATACCTACGAGTACATTGGTGTCAAGACTGACGCGCTGAAGGAAGAATTTGGACAGCTCCCGTAGCCTGAAGCCCACTTGGGCCAACAAATAAGACATAAGTATCTCGCAGACATACCTAACATATAGCTCAATGTAAAATATAGCATGTAAATATATGTTCATAGATATGGCTCTCGTCTAAAACTTGGGCAATCATGATTGAAGGGACGAGCTCTGCTGCTGGCCCCCCTTGTGTGCATCTGTGTGTGTGGAAGTATTTCTGTTGTTTCAGCAGTCAGTGCAACATCGCTGTAACTCAGCCAGGAGCTGATGATGACTGAAAGGCATCCGACATCAAACGATGATCCATTTCACAAGTCTTCTGGACATGATTTGTTTTGACAGGGTACAGAAGAAAAACAATCCATCCTCCACTACAGAGACACGTGCGACTGTGTGAGAGGCTGACGAACACGGACACTCACAGACCCCGAGTGATGATAAGAGGGCGGAGTGGCTAAACTAGACATGAACAGAGCGGACAGGGATGTGCTGCCGGTGGTCGAGCGTCCGTCTCTCAAAGTGTTCGGGGCTAATTAAGGTGTAATTGCTTCTTGCTGAAAGGCAGCAGGACGAGAGAAAAAGACTGAGATGTAACAGCTGTTTGGAGGATGAGGTCAATGTTATGTGCAGAGGCCTTCTGAGCGCCAAGCCGGATTATAGAATACACCAACGAGAGAACAACCAACTATTAAAGCCACAAAGACTTTGAGAAACAGTCAGTGGTGACGCTAAACTAGAAGAGGACGGTCCTCCTGCCAGCGAGGAGAGGATCTTTAGATCCCGTCTGCGTACTTTGTTCCAGATGTGACCATTTGTTCAGGACACAGTACAACAACAAAAAATAAATAACTTTAAAAACATCTTTGTTCCCAATGCCGTCTCCCATTGGCAGAGTTCAGAGATGGTGAGCTAGAAGGGACAACTTCTGTGGCCCAGATCAGCAGGCCGTGACGGAGAACAGAGCGGCGTGATTGTGCTTGCCAGACAGTCTGAGAACTGAACGTAATACACGGCAAGCTACATCAAGCACTCACGAGGTGGTGAAATCCAGTTCACATGAGCGAATTTTCTCAGATGAAACGATGTGACGAGAGTATCTATCATCACTTTTACTTTTCAGGGTGCTGGATCTGGTGCTTTCCACAGGACTACTTAAACTGCAAACATACCAGGATGTGCGACGTTTGGGGGGGGGGGGGGGGGGGCAAATATCATCCAGCTTGGCAGAGCAAAAATGAATATGGGATTGATTCTGAGATGATTCCACTGGCTCTGTTACATGAGGCAAATGATACGATAGGTCAGGCCCCGACGACAGCTGAGGACACATGAGGAGAGCATTTTGATCCGGGGGCTGTCATAACGCACCAAGGGGCTTTCGGTCTGACAGAAAAACAAAAACAAATCTCCCCCCAACACCCTCTCCCCTTTTGGCAACCGTTCAACCCCTTGGCCACAGGACACCTCAACGCATGAAGAAACACCCTCAACTGTCTCCCAGCAAAGCAGTGCTCGGGAAGTGTTGAGGACCATTTCACAGGTTATTTCATGTGTGTGTGTGTGTGTGTGTGTGTGTGTGTATTCTTGAATCCCAGTCGAGCACATACTCCCACCACTAAATGAGAATCATATTTGAAACAATAAAATAAACATACATACACAGTTAAATCAAGATGACGGTAAAGATATCAATACAAAAAAAAAAAAAAAAAAAACAATAGGCATGATAAACGACAACAAT
Source organism: Melanostigma gelatinosum (assembly GCF_949748355.1). NCBI lineage: Eukaryota > Metazoa > Chordata > Actinopteri > Perciformes > Zoarcidae > Melanostigma > Melanostigma gelatinosum. The sequence continues at coordinate 5,479,064 of NC_136640.1, forward strand.
AACTCTAAATTATTCCAGTGTAAGTGTTTTGTTTGTGTCAGTAATCTTTGTCCTCAGAGGTGCAGACCAAACCAATCTGCGTTTTAAAAAACATTAAAGAAAAAAAGAAGAGAGGAAAGAAATGAAAACATGCCAGATCATGCTGTGTACCACCGACAGTGGGGGGCACTGGGTCGGAGAAATGCTGGAGCCCCCCCCCCCCAGCAAAAAGCTAACCCGAGGAAGCATCTTGAGAGCCTGGGTGGGGTGATGAGTAGGGTGGAGCCGGATGGGTCCCGGGGGGTCTTTTGTCTGCACCGCAAGCGCATCCTGTCTGGGACGGGGTAGGAGACGGAGGAGCCTCGTGTCAGGTTGGAGTGAGAGCGAGAGAGAGAGGGGGGGGGGGAGGAGAGAATGTCCCGACTCCACCTGACAGAGGGATGGAGATGATGTGGCGTAGCTCACGGTAGGACGATACCTACTTCCCTCTCTCGCAGCATACACTCCCTCACTCTCTAGCTCAGGTAAACGGGGGGGGGGGGACGAGTGACGGGTAAGAATAAATAAAGCGGTAACATCTCCGGATCCAGTTCACTGTACATCGCCGTCGTTGTGTTTTTCACGTATGCTTGTCACAGTTTTTAGCGGTTAATTATACACATCTGATTCCAACAGGTTATTTCGCTTGCAGCAGGCTGTGGGACCCTTCTACTTGTCCTTCCCTACTTCCTCTTCCACACTTGTGGATTTTCTCCTCCTCCGGTCCTCTGTAGTGTTTCTACTAAACAATCAATTCTCTTTGCTTTCATCCGATTCCTTTCCCATGCACGTTACAAACTTCTTCTTTCCTCATTGCGCCCATCGCCCCCCCGATCACTCCCCCTCCCTCTTTCTAACATCTACAGTGTGATCAGGTCTTCCCTCCGTCTCCCCTCTTCCTGCTGTAGAAGCCCCTCCCATCCCTCTTGGCCCACCCATGCATTAATGCGTTCCCTCTCCCCTCTCCATCCATGCATTTGTTGGGTCACTGTTTCTTCTCTCGAGTGGTGATGGTGACCAGTTGCTTGGCAGCCTTGGCGATGTCGTAGGCGCACTGGATGACCTGCTGAGTGAGGAGTTGGTAGTCCACGGCGGGGCCCCCGGGCTCCGAGGGCGCCGCCTTGCGGCACTCCACCTGCAACCGCGAGGCACTGGACGCCAGCAAGCGGAGGGAGCAGTGCACTGCATCCAACGCCGGGCGCTACGGAGGAATGAAGGGAATCAAAACTCAACTCGCATAGTGCAAACAGATCAAGACAGATGAGAAGAGACACACCGAGACAACGAGAGGATAGAGACACACCAAGAACAGAAACACGGGGAACTTACTTTGGGGAAGAGGGAGGCCATCTCAGTGACAGCTGAGTGGATCTTCTCAGAGCACGGAACAAAGCTAAAGAGGAGAGAATGGACTTTATTTAGCTTAGTAGCTGATGAGCTGAAAGAGGCAACAAGGTTGTCTGTAACAGTTCAAAGCATCATTTAGTACCAGACATTTTTATATACGTCCAAAGTACAACCACAGCATGAGTGCACAACTCCCTCAACAGTGGCTATCGCAATACGAACACCTGCATTCACCTGGTGCAGCTGTTAGTAAGTGTGGACAAGAGAATTTCTGAAAAGATGATTCTGGCTCTAGATGTCCCTGTGACTTCTCAATGTGTTATCCAATCAAGAGGCTCACTTGTCAGCGATGGTATAATGAGTATTGTTTATTCTGAGGCAGACAACATGTTTTTCCCCCTCTCTGGGTAGTCTTACCTGTCGTGTTTGAACTCCTGAGCAGCCCTGAGCAGCTCCTGGATGTTCTTGGTCACCTGCTCAGTCTTCAGTATCACGTCCTCTGTGCAGGGCAAGGTGGGGTCCGGCTCCCAGGCGTCCCCTCCTCCCTCCTCAGAGTCCCCACGGCCTTCCTCCTCACTGCTGCGGCCCATACTGACCACACAAACACGCCTTAATCAACACCTTGTGATAAAGCCGTCACAGGAGGACATTCCCAACTTTGACTGTTATTAGCAATTTATTACACCATTTCCCAAAAAGAATCACAGAATAACACACACTCATCGATGACGCGCAGTGTGTGTCTGACCTTAGCGAGAGCTCGTATGTCTGTGTGTTGTCGTAGTCGCTGTCAGTGCCGCTGCCGTGCTTCTCTGATTTCATCACCTGAGGAAAGAAACGGAGCAACAACACGCTCCATCAGGGCAATCATCACCCACCACACCAAACCTCCTGAACAAATAACTCCTCCCACAAATTTGTATTTGTTTTAGTATTTGATATTTGAAGCCCAATTTGGAAGTTTCCTGTCATAAAAAATCCAGTGTCTTTAGGAGACAGATTTTGACGCAAAAATCCATGATCTCAACCTCCCACGTAAATGGAGTGCAGGATCATGGAGGTCAGAAAATCAGTCGAGAAACCAAGCCGGTAGAACTGACCATGTATCGGCCCATCTCTGTAGATCCAGACAGATGATGGCCTCCATACGGCGCTGTACCACCCTTCCGTGCCTGTGAAAAGGAGGGGAACACACACGGACGAGGAGAGGAAGAGAGAGGTGGAGGGATAAAGATGAGAGGAGAAAGAGAGATGTGTGGACGAAGAGACGGAGAAGGGAATGAAAGATCAGCAGACAGATGGATGAAGAAACAAACGGGGGGGGGGGGGAAATAAAGAGTGAGGGGACAGAGAGAAGAGATGCTTTTATAAACAGCAGAAAAAACAAGATGAATGAGCCAGTGAGAGCAGCGGCAGATCAACTCGGCAGCTCACCCATCATCCCCTCAAGACCGCATGCCTCTATAGTTATCTAACACTGAAATGCAAAGAACTCTGTCAACGAGCTGGTGAAGAAGGACTGCACACATCACGTCTAAAATGGACTACACACTAACGTTGATCTCCATTATGATGATGCATAATGAGCAGCAGTGGGGCACAGTTGCATGTGAGAGAATCCTATTATACTATTCGATGAAATGGCAAACAATGCAATGACAGAGAGGATGCTTACATCCAGAGGATGCACGGCTGCACTGCAGTGAGCAGAGGGACAGACAGGTGAAGAGACAGACAGACAGACAGAAGGGAAACAGACAAACGGGTAAATCTTGGTGTACGGAGATGGAGACTCGGACACGACTCCATGGAGGTCTCCCTAGAATGGCTGACAGATGTGGTTGAGTGTCTGCATCCTGTAGCTTTCTGTTCGTTAAATGCTGCCGAATGCTAGAACTGGTCAAATGTCCTTCCCTTTGTGTGTGTGTGTGTGTGTGCACTCACATGTGTGTGAACAAAGCAAAGCCTGAATAAATTAAGCAGCTGTCTAACTGGGAGGTGAAAAAGGGTTGAGAAGGTGAAGATCAGAGGGTAACGAGCAGGCCGGAGAGCGCAGGAATCAGAGGCGTCCGCAGGCAACCAATCAGAGAGCATAACCCCTATTTCCCATCTTTCTCCTTCACGCCACAGTTATGCACTTCACCCTTCATGGTGCTGCAAATCAGAGCCGAGGTGTTATTGTTATTTGATAAACTTCACATTTAAATGGGGTTCAAGCGCAACTGGGCCTGTTAAAGAGAAGGATCGGGAACTGAGATGCAGGGAGGGGTAAAGTCGAAGGGAAATAGAGAGATCAGGATTGGACGGTCACCCGTCAATCAGGCGGAGAGAGCCAATCACGGCCACCGAAAGGAAGGTGGGAAGAAGAAGGGGGCCGGGGGAGTTCTAACTTACGTTGGCTGTGTTGAGGGGCTGCAGGCGGGCTGCCAGGGAGTCCAGGACTGGGGGACCATGGGCCGTGGGGCCGGGGGCCGCCCCCGGCTCGTACATTGAGAAGGCCTGGCGGTCCCTTCGGTGGGGATGGGAGTTGGGGGCGACCGAGGAGGGAGCCGACAGCCCCGGGGGGTCCCCTCCTGTCCCGAACCCACTCAAGCCCCCTCCGCCTATTCCTCCTCTCATCCCGCCCCCATGCCAGTGGCCTCCTCCGCCCCCCCCTCCTCCTCCGCCAGGTCCCCCTACCCCATGGCCAGCTGGCCCCCCAGCCTGCTGGCCCCCCCGCAGCGCACTGTTCTCTGTCTGCATCCGCGTGATCTACAGGAGAGGAGGAAGGGAGCAGGGAGGGAATGAGAGGATGGAGGGAGGGATGGAGGGAGGGACATGGGGAGGTTGAAGGGAAGGGAGGGGGCGTCAACTGAATGGTCAAAGACAAGCATCCAAAATCACAGGTACAGTAAAAGGCTCACACAAGCTCATACATGTTAACTCACATCAGCACCGGGGAGGGAGGGGATATGTAGTAAAGACACTTAAATAGGTTACATGTCGAAGTAGGGATTAGTTTTTGGGAATGGGATGGAAGAAAAGCATAGATATGTGTATGTGTGTGTGTATATAGATATAAAATGATATTGTTTTCAATGGTGAATGAGGGCTCACCTGCACTGAGGTACTTTAACCACATTATTTGTTATCTGCGGTGTTTGTGCACACAAGAGAGTGCTTACAAGTTCAACGCGTCACTAAATCCTCAAGTCACATTACGAAAATAAACACATGAATGAATCATGAGTCACATAAGCTGACACTAGCAGCCACTAATGAATACGACGAACTAATGATGATGACGACTCGCATAAAAACCAAATGAAGCGACCACCCAGGAACGTTGTTAAGTGAAAGCTGCCTGAGCTGAAAATGAGTATCTGTCGCAGCCCTCGCTCCGCATTAAAATGACGTCTGCTTTAGTTACTGGATCACACTGAAACGCTGTAACCACACACGTCTTCCAGGGACACCATTGTAGGAAACCGACAAGACTGTCAGGAATAATACATCAGCTTACAAAGAGATTAAAATATTCACTTGTCTCTCCATCATCCTGCCCTCCTCCTGTCTGAATCAACACTTCCTTCTCATTTTGCCACCCTGTCTCGTCTTCAATACTCTCCCTCTTTGTCTGGGCTGCATCCTCTATCTGATTGAACAATATATAACTTCTATATTTCAGGTTCTTGTGTCGACCTTTTTAAGAAACAATTGATGCGGACCTTTCTCGCTTCCTGCCATCTTTCCTGCCCCCGTTTGTTCTCTACTCTTATCAAATAACGGAAGAAGTGAGCTAAACTCCCACTTTCTGCTTTCTCCTTTGCTTCTCAACATTCTGCTGTGGTGAAGGTTCTGCACAAGCTGACCCCCTGGCCTCATGTCTCTGCCGGTCCTTTCCTCCGCCCTCGCCCTCCATCCTCCCTACCTCCTTCTGGAGCCGCCGGAGCTCCTCGCTCAGGTTGTTGTTGACCTTCATCAGCTGCTGCACCTTGGCTTCTGAGGAGGCCAGAGCCTTCTTCACCTCCAGGTACTCCTGCAGGGTGATGGGGCCGTCCGACAGGTCTGATGAGTCCATACTCTGGATGGATAGGACATACAGGCAGGCAGACAGATGGACAGACAGACAGACAGACACACAGACGGGTGGACAGAAAGGCACAGACAAAGTGAGGAAACTGACATTGGGAGACTTGGGAGGCTATTCCAGGGTAAAAACCCAATGTGGACCACCTCACATCTCTATGAATCTGCCGTTAACCCACCATTCTATCTTATATACAGTGTGTAATGTACGCAGTCTTTCTGCGGAGGTGCTATAAGGAAGGATTCGGGGTTAGGAAGTATGAATTTATGCCTTTTAAACTGGATACAACACATAACTGTGTGAGTGTGAGAGGACGTGGGCTGGCATGCAGCCTGGAGGGTCAGCACTACAGCTGATCTCACACACACATATAGACAGTGGTGCCTCAGTTCTTGCTCCCAAGGCAACATCTGGGCCCACTTCCTGTGACCCCGGGAGCATGCTCAAACACATGTCTTTACCACTCCCTAAAAGGCTGCATAAAACATCTTTCATTGACTATTCCTAAGAGCTCTTTGTTTACAAGTCATCCACCTCCGACCCGATCCATTTCTATTTTACTGTGACGCCTCCACTTAGTCCCAGAGACAACACAATGCATAACTGAACACACTGACATTTGATACGAGCGCAACAAATGAATGCACATATTTTTAGAGTGCAGATGGGAGTGGAACCTCACACTTGCGGTTTATCAGAGTTCTGCCCAATGAGCTGAACAAGTCCACAGGAAAAGGAGATAGTTACTGGTTTAGCTGTTTACTTTGTCATTTCTACCACTCCCACTCCCACTGTGCACCATTTCTCCCCTCTCAGTACACTCTCTCTCTCTCTCTCTCCGTGTATGAAACAATGCCTCTCTGACAAGCACTCAGAATAGCTGATGATGTCACTCAGGAGCTATGTGGCAGCGCTGACTGTGGCCACTCCCCGCAAAGCATGCTGGGACAAGCAGTCATGAAGAGGAAACCATGGAATACCTTTGCTAGCTAATGCGACTGCTTTTCCAACATCCCATTCGAGAGGAACGTGACTGAATTGCAGAGCAACATTTTCAAACTCGGCCTGTGCAGAGTTGTGTACGATCAAAACTAAACGGTGAGTGTGTGTGTGTGTGTTTTGGTATGATACCTTTGCACGGTTGCTGCGTTGCGTGTTGTTGTTGTTCTGGGTGGTCAGCTCGCTGTCTGTGTCTTCATCCGACGCTACGCTGTCGTAGTCATGCTGGTCATCGTCAATGCCCAGATCTAATGGGTCTGACAAAGCAAAACACGTACATCTATTACACTACTCAATATAAAGTGTAGCAGCCCTCCTCTTTCTTTTCATCTCTGCCTTCAGGAATGCTCAGACTGATAAGACTGCTCACTGATGTTGGGCCAGCTTCTTTTCTTATTTCACCGGGGGTTTCCATGTTGGTTTCACATAAGAACCAGTTGTTAGATTTATATTCAGAGGAAGATATACATGTAAACGTAACTCTTTAACAACGAATCCCAAAGACATCACCCTTCTTCCCTTCGTCACTAAGTTGCTGGACTGGAGCCCGTTCAACATGTTGCTGCTTGGAACAATAATCACGTTTGCTTCAAAGCTCAACATTGCTGTACAGAGCGGTGTTGCAAAAAGTCATGTGAACTGACAGATCCATCTATATTTGTAACTAGGTTACGTTATATGCCCTTGTTTCCTTTTCTTTAAAAAGCTTAATAATTGCCTTCAGCCCTGCGTCCTAATGTGCCTGTCCCTTCCTCCCAGTGTCTCACCAGTAGGGCTGCTGAGTCCTTTCCCCTGCTGTCTCCTCTTGGCGTCACTCAGGATGTCGATGATGAGCGTGGCAAACTCCCGCGCGTTGAAACGAGCCAGCTTCTGACGGCCCTGAGAGCGGAACGAGTCAGGAGTTAGAACGGGGGGGTTACTGGCATGAAAAAGGTCCTGAAGCTGTCTCATCAGTTGTGTGGAATACAGATACAATCCAGTCCACAGTCAGTGGTTCGCTGCCTGTGGGACTGCTGTGGTCAACGACCATGTGCTGCGGAAAAATACAGTCATACTTTAACACTCATCACACACACTATCAGAAGTGTGCTCACACACACACACACACACACACACGGAAAGAAACAATTACGCGAATATGCTGGCATCCATATAAGAGAATAAAAAGTCCCTTTCAAATGATGTGCTGATCTGGAAATACTGCACAAAGCGATGTGTTATTCAAAGCATACTTCTTTGGAAGACAAAAGGCAGGTAAAAAGTTCAACTCTAAATGCGTGCGAGTGTGTTTAACACCATAAATAGACAACACTTACTGACCACAGTGAAGTGCCCAATCAGGGGAAGAGCAAACATGAGCGACGCAGGTGTGTTTTTTACGGTGTGTGTTAGAAGTCGATGTTTACACTCATGAGCCACACGGATGAGGAGAAACTATGTGAGAGGACATATGGGAATTCTCTCTCACACACACTCACAGAGAGCGTGAGGGAAAGGGGGGGGCACAGATGGATTACATCGTTTCCGCCTCTTTCACAGGCGAAGAATATCCCTCGTCAATTTCACACTCATTCTCGGCCTCCCCCCAAAACACATACGCGGTCCAACTGTCTGACATATCCCTCTGATCTTTTTTTGCTTTTTGCTCGCAAGTTCTTTCACCATAGTTTCTTCTTTTTCTCAGTTTCATGATTGTGCACAGGTAAGAAATATCTACAACACCAACATATACGAGTGCATGCATGCCACCTGTGATTGTCTGCACTATAGGCTTGTGTGTGTGTGTGTGTGTGTGTTTACCTGGTTGCGTGTGGCAGAGTATTCAGGATTGACTGGAAGGAAGGGCACCGCGCTGCGCTCTGTTACCAGAGTGCTGTGGTTCTGGGTCGTAAGCCACACTGGAGACACAAATATCAAGCAAAAAATAAGTCTGTGTGTTTAACAAGGAACACCCAGTCCATCCACCCACACATGCATACAAACCAAAAAAAACATACAGTCGATCCTAAAACTGAATTCCGGCCCCTATAATCCACCGTTGTGATTTGAGCCCTCCCCCTGTGTGTGTGTGTGTGTGTGTGTGTGTGTGTGTGTGTGTCTTTGTATCCTTGCCACTTACCTGCGGTGCTTCTGTCAGAAAGCACAATTTGACTACTGAAGGAAAAGAGAGAGAAGAAATGGAAAAAAAGAAGGAGACAGAGCGAGAAAGAGCCGAGGAGGAGGAGAGACTCAAGTATTTCGGAGGCCCTTCCTCGCTCCGTCTCTCCTCCTCCCTCGCTCCGTCTCTCCTCCTCCCTCTCTCTCCTTCAACAGTCCCTTTCCTTTCCTTCTCACTCTGTCCTTCAAATTCACTCTCTGTTCTCTTCCTCTTTCCTTCTTAAACTTCATGTCAATGATGTCATGTTGGGGGTGTTTTGTATTACTTTAAACATCTAGTTTCCATATAAGGACAGAGTCAGCACACACAACAGATAAGTCTGCTTCATAGAAGGATGCGGCGAGGGAGGAGATTAGGCTCACCCGCATCGTTTTCTCTGCGATCGACCTCGTCATAGACGTCCATCGCCAGCTCCTCAAACAGCCGGTTGTTGAGCTGTCACACACACACACACAAGCAAATTGAGCCCAGATATATATCAACAGGTGTATTGGTACATGCACACACATCAGCGCTGCAGACGCCAGTGTGAGAACCAGGAGAGAGCAGAAGAAAACAGCTGAAGTTAGATTTTACATGACTAGATTTTACATTTACTGCCTCATTTTGAGACAGTTTGACAATATCACTCTCAAAATCATGATATTTATCTTTGTTGTAATTTTACCATTTCTATTTTTGTCAAAGTTTTACTGTATTTAGTTACCTTACTCTTATTGCTATTACATTCTATTTTGCACTGGTGTCAGTGTTACTCCTTTGACACTTAATAATTGTTATTCTATTGTTCATACATGTTTATATCTTTATTATTCTTCCGTCATAATCTTTGATCAGACTCTGGCTCAAGAATTTCCTTCAGGATGAATAAAGTTCTGTCTCATCTTATTACTGCTGAAACTCCTGCGTGATGACTTGCGAGTACTTTAAGTACTTTAACTGTTGATAACCGACCATCAGCTCTCAGTTTTTTTTGGATTACCGAACTGTGGAGCTGAACAGATGGCCCTGGAACGGACAAACAGAACTTTGGAAAGGAACAGAAAATCTGGCTGATACACCAACCAACCTTTTGAACCAATGTTTCTTAATTGCTCTCCGTTTACATTCATTTCAAGCACACAAGAAAACTCGCTCAATTTATTGACTAAAAACTAACTTGACAATTCTTACCATTTTCTGTAATGGAAATGAACAACAAGTCATCATTTAAACCTCACAAGTCAATCCAACTCACCGCTTGGAGCTTCTTCTTGGCGGCCTTGGCCAATTCTGAGAGGTCCAGACTAGAAAACACAGAGAACAACAGTCAGACAGTCGCCACAAAGATGCAGTGGAAGAAAGAGACGGAGGGAGAGGTTCAGGAGGAACATATGGATATGGAGAGAGTAGCAAGAGGTGAGGGGATGGGAAGGGAGTTTGGTTCGAAGAAGGGAACGGGGAGGATACATTTAGGGTGGGATGCCTGGGGTGTAATGGTGACTGACATAGAGCGGTCTAAAGCTGACAGCAGCTGTACAGACACAGGGACAAAGTGCATCTGTGATTTTGCAAGCTAGAGCGCTAGAAACTGTAAAACAGCTGCACATATTTATGTCAGTCAACTTTCCTACGATATGTTGCTCTAGACTCAAATGCGTTAGACTGTAATTAAGTTTAATTCACAGATATAAGAGCTAGAAATCAATTACCTGTCATCTTATTTCTGGGCAAACTATTGTTTATGTGGCCACATGCTAGTGTGCAAGGTGGACATATGGATATGACTGGTGTGATTCTCCGGAGCACAGCAACACCTGACTTACTGCAGGAGGCCCTCTGTCTCTATTTCCTTTCAGCTTTTAGTCACCGAGACTTTCTCCCCCCCATAACTAGCTGTGCAGCTGTATTTTCCAGTGATAACAGATTAAGGCCTAACAATCTCCCCACTGTGAAACCGCTGAAGAAGAAGATTGTGGTGTACAAGAAACATCTATAAAAGATGGGGGAGCAGACAGAGGGGACTGAAATGAAGGAAGAGATTCTGGGGGGGGGGGGGGGGAGGAACAAGGAAAGTAAAGATACCTCTGTGTCGGGCACTTAGGACGAGCTCTGGCTCCACCAAGCGCAGCGAAATGGAGAGAACAGAAGACGAGTGAGAAAAAGGAAGAAAGAGACAGAAAGAGGGGTAGAGAGGCCACATCAAAAACGCTTCAATTGTTATTATCAAGAGGAACCATTTACCAGAACAGAACAGATGCAAGTGGAGTCAGACTGCAGCTCAGAAGTAAAACACTTACTTACATATGCGAGTGTATTTTTAGGCTGCTTCTCTGACTCAGCTGAGAAAACCCCAGCAACCATCAAACATTTTGAAAGAAGCTGTGCCAAGTGGCACTGAAGTTGATTTATCATAACCTGACTGTGCACTTCTGCACCTCTCAAATCAAAACCTGCAGTTTAGGAGTTATAAACCAAGCACACCTCAAATATCTAAATCACTGCAGGTACCGGTCATAGCTTTGATCGGCATTCACCATAAACAGCCGCCTTTCACAGAGACCTCCTTTAATTACCTCCTTTTTTTTGGGTGGGGTTACATATACTGTGGTGCCACCCTCTGGTCACAACACTAAACTGCATCAGTACCAATTGACCCACGCCAGGGAGACGCAGTGAAAAGAGGAATGGAAGTATAGTCAGGTAGCTACAAAGTCCAAGTATACCAACAAAGACACTTCATGCAATCAAACCACACCATGCATGCAAACGCAAGGGAAGCATGACCAATGTATGACTAAAACAACAGCGTCATGGTGCATACCTGTCTGCCATTTGAGGAATGATATAATGGCCATTCTTGTGATCTGAGGAGAGGGAGAGGGGGGGAGGAAAGAGGAGAGGAGACTGAACAAGTGGATAACAGCTGCCGCATGTCACTGAGGTTAACTGCAACGTACGAGGGCATGTGAGGCGCACACCAACGGGTGCAGTGGGTTACCTGGACGCCGTCCACAAAGGTAGAAAGCTAGTCTGTCCGTCAGTTCGTACTGGCACTCTACCAGCCGCTCTGCTAGCTCGATATGGCCCGCCTGCCTGGAACACAACACAAACAATTCCACCTTCTTGTTGGGTTTTTGCTTTTCCTCTCACCGTTCTCCAAAAGCAGATTCCATTCGAGATTTGATTTAAACGCAAACAGTGTTATTAGCGAAGTGCGTTTCCACTGTTTCGTACCTCGCGTAGTCCATAGGCGTGCGTCCGTTGATGTCCGGTGCTCCGGGGTCAGCACCGTACACCACGAGCAGCTCGGCCTGCAGGATCTGCCCTGCCTTGGCCGCCACATGGAGCGGGGTAGTGCCTTTCTCCTGGAGTTGGACACGCAAACAGAGTCAGGACAAGAGCATAGACCTGGCATAAAGAGAGTAACTGAACAGCACGGCTCATTTCTAGACGAAGTGAGTCAGCGAGTAGATTTTGTCCTGACCGGGTGGAAGAAGTTGGCCTGAGCGCCGAGGGACAGCAGCCGAAGACACGTCTCCAAACTCCCCGTCCGCACACTCGAGTGCAGTTGCTAATTAAGAAAGCAGAGAAACACAGAGTGTCGGGGGTGGAAATATTAAACGTCGTGAAGAGACAGAAACAGACAGAATCCTCTTATTAGCCCGATGGAGCGCCGCAGCATTAGAGATCATCATTACATCCTGCTGTGTCATTCAGACCACTTCCTGCCAGGCAGTTAGCGTGCATGAGTGTGTGTATGAGTGTGTGTGTGTGTGTAGAGGTGCACATGTACGAATGTGAGGTCTCCCACTGATATCTTTAAATAAAACAGAATTGCATACATGCAGTTCAGCAACATTTGAACGGGCTGATTATGTGGAAACCCTGCTGTGAAGTACTGAGCCCTCACCTTGCTGAGGTCCTTGGTAGTGACGCCGTCATCATCACGGCAGGGCAGCTTGTGCACAAAGGCCAGCATCTGGTATTTGGCTCTGATGAACTCGGACTTAGTGGGACTGGACCAGAGTAGAAGATCAGATGGTTATCAATAAATACTTAATTAATCCCTCTTTGGGGAAATTTCATTTTTCCACTCCGTTGTTATTTTTCCGTTACACACAGAGGCCCAAAATAAAGTCACATGCATACACAGGATGTATAGAGAGGCATTATTTTCTGTACAGAGATGTCAAAGTGATGCCACACTCAGGCACTCTGAGCAGTTAGGGGTTGCTAAAGGGCACCTCGGCAGTACCCAGCAGGGGAACCGGCACCTCTCCAGCTACCGCTCTAAACTTGAACCGGCCACTACTAACTACTGCCGCCCCACGACATTCAAACCTCAGAAAAAGTGCATTCATCTGTGTTTAAGTTTCAAGTTTTTTTACTGAATGTATTTTGGAGTGAAAAGCAGCTCAAGCTTTGAGTTCCCTTTATCTCCTTCTCCTTTGTTCCTTAAAGCCTTAAGAACTCCGCTACACGCCTAAACAAGACTGCGGTTTCTCAGCAAAGCCTGAGTTCCTTCACATCTGACTGAATGAGCCACAACTGATGGGTTTCTAGTGGTTTACTGCTTGTTTTACAAAGGCAGTTACACAAAATACAATACTGTAAATGTTAAGGGATTAGGCAGAATGTGCTTCCACACATTATTGACATGACACATTAAGTTCAGGGAACAAAAGATGCTGTGCAGGTCCAACTCCTGATCTCACGACACTCCCATATTCACATTTCAACCCAAATGAAGCACGACAAACCTACAGCGACAAACCCTATCCTGTGTTTAGATACACAAAAACCCTGAGAACAGAACAATATTCATTAGGTCAGCGTTACATGACCACGAGACGACTGTTTGGAGGGCATTAAGGAACAATCGGCTGCAATAGCTCTTCGCCACTGCAAACAGCAGTTAAAGGTTATATAGCATTCCTGTGCAGCAGGGACAATCATTTCCCACAGCAAAAGCTTGATAGTTTTGTTCCGTGTATTTTGAGCCTGTAGGGAGTATACTTACTGGACTTTGTCCTGGGGGTTGGGTTTCCTACGACCGCTCTGTACCTGAGCAGGGTCCAGGAGACTGTGTTCCCATATGGAGTTGGCCCCGTTACTGGCCAAGGTCTGGACCATCTGAAACGCACATGCAGCAGGGCCTCAGTGACGGTTCACCGCAATGCAAGTACATTATAAGAAGAACCTGGTGTCCCCTTAAAGCCCAAATGCTATATTGTTTGTTCGCTTTCATCACCAAAAAGCTAAAAAAAAGAGAAGATGTACAAACAGATGAATATGAATATATTTGAACATAAATAAAGAATACACAACAACAACAAAAAACAGATGGAAAACCTGTGGGAATGGATTTGCTTCCCCAGTGCTGAGTCAGATTTCTGTACGAGTCGTCACCTTCTGGACCTCAGGTGGTGCATTTGCTTCAGCTTCCTCCACCCTTCCTTTCTCAGCCTTACCTGCAGCAGTGCGGGAGGCCATCCGCTGTGCCTCAGGTGCTTGACTATGGAGATATGGCGGCCCAAGCTGCGGTGGACTGAACAGCATTCATCACAGATCAGGACCCCGCGGTTGATGCTGGTCCAGCCCGGGTCTGACAGGGAAACAGAAAGAGATGAATGCTATTACCATATTATATATTACGGGTTATACGCATGTGAAAAGGGGAAATGTTGAAGGCAATATCACGAATGTGCATGCTTCTACGAGGACATACAGACCAGGCACATTAGAACCTTTCAGTCATAAGCAGCTTGGTAGGAGACCAGCGCCTCACTGGCTGCGCCAAACGTCAGATCTACTAGTTTACGACAAGAACAGAGGTTTCCATAACAGCATTTGGTTTTTGTTTTAGTCTGGTCAGTGTGATATTACAGTGGCGAGCATAATGCTGGGGGGGGGGGGGGGGGGGGGGAACGTCACTTCTTTCAGTGTGAATGAGCTCAGAATGGGCCATAGCGTCATAGAGTCTGGGTCCCATTTATGCCCCCAGGAGCCTGATGTGATGAAAAGCTCACAACTCATATGGTCTGCAATATCAAAAGAATAATATGCAGACGTAGATGCACATGATGCATTCACAAACACACACACACATCTACTGTCTGCATTAGTCACTCTCAGGCAGGGATAAAACTGTCTGGGCTTAGGGCATTAATGGAGCTAAAATAGTCCATCATCAGATGAACTGACACGCTTGCAAGTGTTTTCGCCCCGCAGAAAAAGTAGCAGCGACGCAAAATGGCTTTGATAAGAGCTATAGCCTAGTTTAGGACAGTAGCCCGTGGGCTTTGAGGGCTGGACTGCAGCAATTTAATTCCTTAATCTTCGTAATAAATATAAAAACTCCCACAGGCTACGCTATCCGCTGGGCTCGCTGGATCAATATGAGGATACACCATTAAGCTATTAGACCTGAAATTATTGGCAGCGGGTATTGGCCAAATCTGTAGCATGACATAATTTAACCTAAAGTTAGTCCAATATATTAATAAAACATAGACATGTGTTTTTTAAGCCTGCATAAAAACATGTATTACAATAAGTATTCATAGTGCTGAAATAAACACTGTAACTTTTGCTTGCACATAATTACATCATTTGTTTCTACACTAAAGCTTAGCTTTAATTCAATATCCAGGAGTAACATGTATAGGTCTCGCTTGCTTTATCTTCTCTAAGTTTTGCTTTTTAAACCCGACCAAACACCGGTCACAGCGTCAACAGAATCATTTGACAACACAGCACGATGAAGGAATTCGACGCCACTGTCAAAACTGCTCTAAACGCTTGCATACAATTGCATCTGTGCTCAATAAAGAGTTTACTATCATGACAACGTGATTCATTGTTGCTGTAAACTGTGCAGATTGCCACGGCATGACATTAAAGCCTCCTGAGGCTTGGACTGGGAGTATCAGTGGTCCTTTGTAGCCATGCCATCGAGTTGTCCCCATGACACAAAGCCGGGGTAGTAGGGAGGTGGCTTGTCACCAGTGGCTAGGTCAGCACTTTGCAGAGCGCACTGCGTGTGTGAAAGGAGCCGATGGTAGTAGAAGAAATATACAGCTCCTAACAGGTACACCAACATTATGAAAAACTGTGTATTAATCTGAGAAAACCCAAGTAAAGAAACAATTACCTTGCAACATTCTCTGTCTCACACACACACTGACCATACTGTAAATTGCTATGGCGTTCACGGAAACTGGGGTTGTTTAGTGCTGGCCAGTTTATGCAAGAGGACAGACAGCAGGAGGGTTAGTAAATATAATAGCAGCAGGAATGTGGTTCAGGTCAGAAAGCAGAAGCAAGGTGCAGTCGGCATGCTTTTGAACACTGAGCAGTAGAGCTTTACAACAGTTTTGCACACACAGAGACACTGCTATCAGGGGGAGCAGCTGTAGAAATGCATGTACAGACGAATCAATGTAAGCAACACACACACACACCAATGAACAAGTGCTTTAAACTAGGCATGAGGGCATGGGAGGCTACAAGGCATGAGAAGGGATACAAAGGTTGATTTGGCACTACCTCACTTTCTGACAAACACAGATGGGGGTAAACGAGGTAAACAAATCTACAAACACGGATACTCATCGTGGTGGTCATACAATATGGGCAACATGTTGCTTTTCTCTGGTGAAGTCACAACATATTTATTCGTTGCGACTTCATTGTGAATCAGGTTAAATGTTCCACTTTAGGGTGGCTTTCAAATGAATTCCCTCAGCGTTTGTAAAAATGTAATTTCTAAACTACGGAGAAGCCTAAAAATACAGTGAAATAAATGAGTATTTTATAGAAACCTTAACTCAATAAGGTAAGCTCTTTCGTGGTTTTCCAACAATCTACGGAAACTGCCAATAACTAATGTCAGATTCCTTTAAAAGGACTAACTGAAGGCGCGTTAGCCGAACCCGATTAGCAATAACTTGCCGTTTAGCAAAAGTTAGCTGGAGTAGCTAACATTGAAGCTAAGCTAGCCAGCTATACAGCCTCAAAACGCCGCTGGAAAGAGCTAACATTAACACAGCCTATAGGAAATATAAGTATGACGCTGGTATATTGTGTGTGTAAGCTAAATGTTTAACAATCGCTAGCAACGCAGTGAGTTACAATCGCCTGCTCGTTAGCGAGGCTAAGCTAACGCGATGAGAAGTCTGTCCCGGTTACGAAAAATCAAAACAAACGTCTCTTCAACAAGGAAGGCGACATAAATCTGACACTGATCCACAATGCAGAATATTACGTGGTTATCCTCGCATATGGTCAAATAAATGTGCACATCAAGCCGCTTAATTAACGTTGAGCAGCTATTAGCCACATATTTTCCCGTTGTGGTAACACGCCTATTTTTCACTGTTTATTTTGGGCCTAAGCGAAGCTTGGGAGCCCTGGCCGTTTTCCTGCTCTGCGAACCCGCTGACAGTGACAGCTGCTTCGGCCCTTATTGTCCCACCGTATCGCCCCCCGACGTATTGTTCCAAGTAAAGTGGTCTATTTAGGATTTATTTTTCCTCCTCCCTACCTGGCGCACTGCAGTCGGCGCAGACTTCTGTCCTTTGTAGCTTTCTTGACATCTCGAAAGTCGGTGGATGGCGGTGATGATGTGGTGGTTCGCCCTTACTCCCCCGGAGCTACCGACCGACGTCTGCTGTCTCCCGATGCGGCCCTTGAATCCCCGGAAGCCGGGTGGTGTGATCGGTTTTCCCGGGGCCAGCTGACAGTTGGATTTCCCGTTTGTTCCTGCGGTCTCTTCGCCCACGTCCACTGCCGAAGTCAAGCCTGGAGCCAGTGCTATGCGAACATGGTTAATCCGGCTGTTTGTATGAACCTCATAACGGAATATTTACTAAATCTGTTCGCTGCATTGCCTGCAACTCACCGGGAGACGGCAGCTCTCTACCTGTCAGTTTCCGCAGACACACACACACACACCCAACATCCCTGCAGCCTACCTACGGAGCGGCAGGGAGGGGTGAGAGGGCAACAACAATCATGCTGTCATTATTTAGGGAAGGTGGGTTTCATAGACAGATCAAACTCGACTAAAACATAGAAGAGTCCACTCACCAACATATTTTGTTTACATGTTGCTGGATATTTACGAACATAATTTAAATGTAAGATATTGACCAAGACTTACTTTATCTCCTTAAAACATCAATATGAGGAGTGGTTCATTGGTAGCCTATTTACTGCAGGTATTGAACTTTTAAACTTGTCATTATTGGCAAAATAAGGGGCATACCTTTGACAAACTTGTGTTTTAATTTTTTTTTAAACGCTTTCGGCTCATTCATAGATTTGGTAGCAATCAGATGAATAAAATACATTCAACAAATATGTGGAATATCTTTCTGTTGCTATTATTATTATTTTTAGTATTATTAATCCTGCTGTTATTACTGTTTTTTAATAATCATTTTGATTCCATTATATCATACAGTTAACAACACACAAATTCAAACACAACACGCAAAAATAAAAAAGACTCACCATACATGGGACGTAGAGACAAAACATAGATTTCATTCAAATTAAACTAACTTGCATGTAACAAAGCAAAGTGTTGTGCATACAACTGAAGCATGACACAACAAAAACACTGACGAGGGAGAGGATTTGACTTGATTTAGACTTTCAATTCATGCATTAATGCATTTATTTCTGAATCGGTTTACTTGGTAGGCCTATATCTTGCAGTCAACGTGTATGCATACAATCCATATATGCCCCCCCCCCCCCCCCCTACAGTATAGCACTACTTCAAGAGTCCTGTAGGGGGGTTATGCTAGATAGTTTCCTTCTAAACATTTGTGTACAATTTCTGCGGTTCTTTTTTTCACGATACGTCTTTATCACAACATACTTGACAGCGGATTGGCTGAGTGTGCGCACATTTCATTGCAGCCTGTCAATGCATCTTTCTCAGTCACCGCCGGATGGGAGGAGAGGAGGAGTATAGATGTGTTAGAGGAGAGAGAGAGAGAGAGAGAGAGGGAGGTAAGAGGTGGAGGAACGGGTAGTTAAGAAATAAAGGTGTAGCCGACACGGAGGCAGTCAAACGAAGGGTTTATATCTCTAAATGCTTCTCACAGGGCTTTGCAGGTTATTCTAAGCAGAGCATGAAGGGAGTCATTCACTGTTTCTGACGCGTAAGGCTGCCCTTGTACGCCGTTGGGCATCACCGCCGATAAAGGATGATCCGTTTGATTATCTAGCGTGAATTGATAACAAAGTATCCTTACAATCCACAGTGAAGAAAGAGGAGGAGGCAAACTATGATCCGAGGATGATTTCTGCTAACAAAACTCCGGAGAAGAGTCGCTATCCTATCCACTATTTGGTGTGGCACAACAAACACCGACAGCTGGAGAAGGAGCTGGCAGCGAACGAGCAGGTGAGACGGCGATTAGCGATCAAGCGCCTCTCTCCTTCCAGACATAGGGGCCTGTGTCTTCATGGTAAGCGTTTGTATGGGCGTGTGGGTCCATGGAGATGCCATCCACTTCATTCAAGAAACTGCTCAGTAACTGGGAATAGCGCAGTCAATTGTTATCAGGGGGGGGACACGTGATATCCCCACACTTGCATTCACACATAATATTTATTTTAGTCATTCATATTAAACTCACAGAGTGACACAACATACTTTATATGTCTGTGTTGTTTCCTGCATCAGGGCTTAAAATATTCACCTTCCCAGTCATTTTAACAGGCATGGGAAGTTGTAACTGGAAAAAAATCCAACTGCAAATGTCTGTAATTGCTGACCCTGATGGTGTTGCAGTGCGTGTGTGTGTTTAGGTGCCCCCCCCCCCCCCCCCCCCTGGCACCTAAACCATATTTGAGTGGGTAAGACAATGCAGATACTGAGCGCGAACAGTTGCCAGCCACCACCACAGTACAAACAAGAATTGAATCATTGAGGTATTGGGTTTGGTTTTCCAGAGAAGATGTTTGTCGTAATCAAAAGAATGGCAAATTATTTTCACCCACTGGTAAGAGTACTTCAGTTTAGGGTAAGGGACTCGATAATATGATAAGAATCACATTATTGAGTGTGTGTGTGTGTGTGTGAGAGAGAGAGTAACTGTGCAGGAGCATGCATACAAATTCATTTATTTCTTTTGTAAATGCACTGAAGCGCTTTGCCATTACATAAGAGATGCTCTGCAGGTTAGCAACCAAACAGAAGTCCGAGTGCATGCATCATGCATCGAGACGTCACGCTTGCACACACACTTCCCTGCTCATGCATACTCTTACCTTCTCGTGGTTACAAAATCATAACCCTGTGAGCTTTTCCTTTACACCAAAATGGCCAGCTAGTGCCCCAAAGGCAGCTATCAATTGGTTTACCACAACCCCTCCATTCACAGTCAGGGAGCATGCAAGTGACTGTTGCCATGTAATCCTTGACCATAATTATAACCACTGGGAGATAAATGGGCACACTGAATACACCTCACAGTGAAGAGGGACCTCTATCCGTCAAGTCAATGTCTGAGGTAACGCCTGCACGTATTTCCTTGAAAGGGGAGCTGGAAATGAACCGAAACCCTTTCAAACTTATGCAGCTTTGCAGTTGTTGAATGCACATTTGCATCCCCTGCTGGCTCAACACTGTATTGGAATGAACAGATGAGGTTTCATTGGTTTTAAAAGTCCTTATTAAATGTATAGGTTCAACGCACAAGGATCTATCTTTAGCCAGTAGCTACGCTAGTGACCCGAAGGATGATCACGTCAGGTCAGTCGGTCGGTCGGTGCAGCGTTTAAAATGTCTCGACAAGTCAAAATTGTTGGCTGGATTGCCAGGAAATTTGAAACAGAACAATTTGACACGAGAGCAGAATTAATTCGAATGACTTCGGCGATCCCCTGACTTTTCATCTACTACCACCAACTGGTCAGAATCCAAAAGTGACCAGGACCTCGTATCTGATCTTAGCCAACAGCCTGCCTTGTAGTTATGCTTCTCGTGTGAGAACAAACACAAATACGTTGAACGTCTCACAGAACAAAGTGTTCAGAATCAAATAAGCTTAGATGCTAATCCTTTGGAAAGCTTGCTTAGTCACCCTCCTCTTTGTGCTTGTTTAGGATAACGACTCGTGATTGTTGTAATTGTCCGTGTAGATCCATCTATCATGGCAAACAAATGCCGATATATTATGTCATGTTGTTCACCACAGTAGGAACTTGATGTAACTTGAACACTGTAAGACCTTAAATCTATGTGAAATGTAAAGCTATATGTCTACACACACACACACACACACACACCATATGTTTCAATGGCTTCTTGACTATGTTGGATTTCTATAGGTTCTACAGTTTTTATGGCTTTAAATCTTTTCAATGCTTTCAAAATAATCACAAACGAAATAGAAAAGAGGGAGAAAGGCAGTGAATAGGACTTTCTCTTTTCCATTTTGCACAACAACCATTTATTCATTGCTCTTTTCATGCCAGCTCCAGAGGCACTCTCCAAGACCCGAACCCTCAGTTATCAGCTATCTGTGTTTGGAGGTCGATCAGAGCAAGTTGTGAGGAGGCAGGTAGTAAACAACTGAACAGCAGAGCTTCACTTCTTATTTCTCCTGTTCCCCTCTCATTGTGAATGGATTCCTGCTCGGTCTAAAACTGAAACTATTCAAACGACCTCTCTATCTCTTGCTCTCCTGCTATTGCGAGTGTTCTCTTTGTGCGTGAGTTCATGCACATGTAAGTATGCATCATGGTTTTGCATGCGTCGTACAACGCAGTGCTTTGTTAAACATCTTTACATCCTCAACTCATTTAGTCTGATGTCAACTTCACATCCCGAAACTCATTTGACATCCACTTTATGTCATAAGTGGATGTCAAATTAACTTCATATGGTAACCTGAGCCCCTCATCTATATGCATGGTGATGCTTATACTAGGACGGCACACACACACACACACACACACACACAGAGAGACAGACAGACAGACCCTATGCATAACTATGACATTGTGTCCCATGCGTTGACTGGTTTTATTGAACATATTCTCTTTGGATCACTTTTGGATAGCTGACAGAGAGATCTTGCATGCACTTGAGATATACACATGTACACCTGGCACACTGAACTGACCTCATGATCCACTTGTAGAGAGAGATTTCTATTGTGAGCATCAGCCGTGACAGAAAAAGACTGGGGGAGCATATAGACAAAGAAGAATATTGGAAATACATATGCGTGTAATGCATGTCGTATAATACAGTGCATTGTGATAGATCCTATGATATCACATAATGGCAATGCAGATATTGCATGATAATGGTTGGTCTCTGATGAATTCAGGACCCACTCAGCTGTAGAATAACTGTGTAATGTTTCTGACCTCTTATGCCACAGTAAAATAAAGGTAATCTACAGCCGGCTGCATGTCAGCTTTTTTAAAGCCTGCCCAACCTTTGGTGAAATGATGAGGGTCATTTCATTTTTTCCCTGTGCAGGCATCAAATATCCGCCACTGTTTCTGATCACACTCTTATTTGCTTCCAGCACAACAATGCAATGAATGGCTGGTTGATGAAGTTTTTAAAAATGCCTTTTCCCCAATACTTGCGGTACGAGACTGTACGACTATATGTAGAGACGTCTATGCTTGCCCAATCTTCTATGAGCAGCATGTAGCAGATTGTGAGTGAGGGGAGCGAAATGCTGCCACAGCAGGCTACAGTGGAATAATTGGCACATCGGATATTGATGTTACGACGCAAAGCCAGAGAGGAAACTGGCCATAGTAACAGGAGGAGTGGTTGAGTAAATGCCAGGGGCACACAGCTGACCACAGAGAGACGTACGAAGGGAAAGACAGAGATGAGGAGTAGTAAAATAGGCAGAATAACAAGCAGTGGGGGGGGTAAAGGAAGTGAAATAACAGCCAGTAAAGAGAAGTGAAATAGTGAAAGCAAGGAGGTAACATTGACTGACTGAACCAAGGGGTGGAGGTGCAACCAAGGTGAAGAAGGGAGTGAGAGTAAGAGAGTAAAGAAGAAGGGAGGAGGTGGGAGGGAAATAATGACAGACTCTGACCATGAACAGAGTCCATCTGGGTTGCAGCAGACGTAGAAGGCGAGTGTGATTGAAAAAGAACAGAGCCACGCAGACGGGGATGTTCTATCTCAAGAGGAAGGCAGGAAATAACAAAGAGATCTGCTCATTGCTGTTTCTCGTCCTCGCTGTGACTCTGTGTCTGACCCCTGCTCTCTTTTTCACAGTGCGTGGTTTGATCATGGTGCCCCTCAGCAAGGTGCTGATGTTAAATCAGCATTATAACATCGTATGCTGGGTTGCTGGCGCGAGGGAACGGAGCCATAAATTAAGTCTCACGGGTTCGTTGTGTTCACTCTCGGCCCGAATCTATCCGCCAACCATCTGCTATCTACTTTCACCTATCCCCTCCAAGCTCCTCTTCTCTTCTCAGCCTGCGTCTCCCTGCTTCCTCTAATCGCATCCAAACACTTTTTTTCATAGCGTCTATGCCCTGGTGACCTCCCTCTTAACTTAAACCATCCAGCTATCACCCCCGGCTTCACCCGTCTTACTTTCATCAGTGTAATGAAACCCAAGTCCTAACTGCAGCGCAACAAACTCAACTCGTAAGAGGTCATCATCACCCAGGACGTGCTCTGCATGGGCTCAACTATCCTGACATCAACAGGGAACATTTTCAAAAACTTTGAGCAGCCCCTGAGCCTTACGGACTTTGGGATCATTGTCTGATGGGGCTGGTTGTCCAAATTTAAATAAAGAAAGCACTTGGTGATGCAGACTTTTCTTTTTGTTTTCAGGGAGAAATGCTATGTTGTTACACGTACCAAGTACCAATAAAGGAACACATTTTAGACCTTTACTTTGTCCAGCATATTTCTTGCCAGTTAAATGTCCGTTAAATGACCCTCTGATTGCATCACCAGCCCCGGCTAAGTGCAACTCTTGCCAATCCACTGGGTTTACCTGAAATTGCTACATAATTCACATGCTCCCATGCAAACACACATAAACACAGGAAAGAAAGTGACAGCTGTGGTGTTTCACTCCAATGGGCTACAGCCGCTGCACTACGTGATTATGCTCTTTTATAGTGCTTTGTATGCGCTGTCTGCCTCAAGCAAAAAGATTCGCTTTCTCCATCTGTGGGTGTGAGGAGTGAGAACCAGTCCTCACTCTCGCCGTGCAGGTCTTTCCTCGCGCTTCGGTGAGGTCTGTCAGCTCACTGCAACAAATAGGTGTCACCGTTTTTAGACAGACATCAGCCATTCCGGCGTTTTCATGAATGATTTGGTACATGTTTCTTATTCCTACCGCTTGATTTCACGGTGCTTTAGTGCACCTGCACAAGTGGAACTGATGGCTGTGTTAAGATGAGCGTGAGACTTGATGTTCTGTTGCTCCTCTGTGAGCTCGTCATCATTGTCCCGTCCTTTTGTATCTCAAGCAGTGCCACGAAGAAAATGGACCAGGGTTTCGTGGCGGTGTGGTGTTTGTCAGAGTCTCCGCTGCATGTAGAATCACAGAGGAGCCAGAAGGGAGGCAGGGGGGAGGAAAAGTTATTTTTATACTCCTCCCTCCCATCGCCACCCCCCCTGCCCCTCTGCGCCCCGTGCACTAACATTTTGGGAACGCTTCTGTACAGTATATGCACAGTTTTGTTGTGTGTGTGTGGTGTTTGTATGAAAGATTGATGTCGGCCCAAGTACCTGCCAAGCTACATCAGGCCAGGCACACATTGAGGGAGGGAGGGGGGGGGGGGGGGAGAGAAAGAAGGAGGGAGGGGAAGTGAGAGAAGGAGCAGATGCCACAGATAGAGATGCCTATCAATAATGCAACCTCCACTGAGCTCAGTATTGAGGGAGGGCAAGATGGGAACGCATGAAACTGAGAGAGGAAAGCAGAGGGAGAGGACAATTAGTGAAGAAGAGATGTAGATATTGGGTTAAGGAGAGAGAAAAGACAAAGGGGAATGGAAAAATAGAGACAAAATAAAGAGGGAATGGCGCAAAGAGATACATTGTGAGGGGGACTTTGAAAACCAAAATAGAGCAAGAACAGAGATACAGATCTAAGAAAAAGGTTTTCAAATGGGGTGGAGGCGTGAAAGAAGATTTATCGAAAGAAAGCAGATAAATGGAGGCAAGAAAGATACTGTTGTATCCAACACATGCAGAGCCGCCACGGTGAAAAAAGACTTCTCACAGCTTCTTCTGCAAATACTCCATTAAGGCACCGTTTTTCTGCCAAGAAATAGTCCGGCACATAACCACCTGTAAAACCACAACATGACCGTTTCACATTTCTTAGATGCATTTGGTTATCGCTTGGTATGAGAACACTTTTATTGTGAAAAGGGTTTGTTTCGTCTTTTAACAAAAGCTTTTATTTTTGTCTTAACAGGCCTGTTGTTTTTAACTGAAGACATGCGTCTTGTCACAGTAGGAAAAGCACAGGTGTAAATAGCAAAATGACTGATGGCTGGATTCCATTTAGCTGATTCGGTTTTGGGTTCCGGGTCTTGTGCATGCTGGCTCACTAACACACTGTCGTAGCTTATCGGGGCGCTTGAATAGAACAGAGACATCTTAAATGTTTACAACATTCCTACTATGGCCAGTTAAAATGGCTGCTGTCAAAAGAGCCTTTGAAATGCATCGCATCATTATAATGTCAGTGATCAAGTGCTCGATTTACTCTCTCTGAGTAGGAAACACTTCCTCACTATCTGTCATCAGCAGATAACATAACAAGTTACCAACGATTTCCTCCAGAGAGCTCCTGTTCTGTTAATGGGGGAAGGGAACTCGATGTTCTTCATCATGCTTTAGTTTCAAGTGTGTGTGATGTATGTATGTGTGTGTGTGTGTGTGTGTGTGTTGTGTTTTTCAACCGAACATTGTTCACATGTGAATCAGTAATTATGTCAGTGTGTCTGCAGGTCAGTGTTTAGTGGTGGGAGGACATTACCTCTGAGTTGTTTAAGTGGTGCTCCTGTGTGTGTGTGTGTGTGTGTGTACATGCATGCCTGAGTTTGTGTGTGTGTGCCACTTATGTTAGTGTGTTGCTGTTCAGTGCATTGCAATGCTCAATAGATACAGTAGCTTAGCATGTCGCTGTCGCTATCAATAGCGGTTGCAGTAGCTTCCTGTCTTGAACTTTCATTTTGAACTCGCGGTGTAAATCGTAGCTCTGTTAACTCTGATCTCCGTCTCTCACCGCTGTTCTATCTTTCCCCTGCTACCTTTGATTCAAATTAGACCAAATGAAGCCCAGATAATCGTTGAGTCCACAGAGACTGTGCTCGAAGGTGTCACCACAACACATGCAATGATAAAGGACGATGGACAGCTTGCTAGATTAAGACCGTGATCCAGATTGGGGATGCAGATTTATGATGCGCTCAGTCAAGACTCGGGGTGTAACGGTACGCGTATTCGCATTGAACCGTTCGGTACGAGGCTCACGGTTCGGTACTGTACGTTTCTACTGTACCGAACCGTACCGAACCGTGGCTCCACTGTACCGTACCGAACCCAACCGTGAGTTTTGTGGACCCGTTACACCCCTAGTCAAGACGTTCTTACTTTGAATAAATTTCAAACAATAGGAATAAGGCCTTTTGTGAGGCATCAACAAGCTGACATGTGCTCAGCAATATTATAAGCTTTAATTTGACAACCTTACTTAGCAACCATTCGAGACAGGAGCTGCATCAGGTGCAGTTGAGCAGAGGTGAGAGCAGAGGAGCTGCCCTTCAGTGGATTACGCTGCTGTTTCCCTGTCACCCCATGTTATATAGTTCACATACGGCCCTCTCCGATCCGCCTCCCTCTACATCCTCCCTTGTAATCACCTCACTGCAACCCTTTCTTGACTTTACCTCCCTTCCATGTCTCCACATGTTTCTGTTTGGCCTCGGCCTTATTCGCGTCCCTCTTTCTCTCCTCTCCTCCCTCCTCTCCTCCCTCCTCTCCTCTCCTCCCTCCTCTCCTCTCCTCCCTCCTCTCCTCTCCTCCCTCCTCTCCGGCTCCCCTTGTGTTTCTGTGCGGCATTTCAGCCGTTCCCCCTCAGCTGTTGCACCCGGAGTCATTGAAATCAAGCGCAGCTGAAAAATAAGCTTAAACTGATAATCACCAACATTACACGCAGCCACTTAAAGGGGGAGCAATGGATGAAAGGACTGCTGTGAGACAGGACAAGTGGCATAAAGAGACAAAAAGGAGCCACGTCCTTTTCCTTTTTCCCTCATCTATTTATTTTACCGTCAGCTTTCTTCTTGTCTCTCTGTTCCTCTCTTCTTTCTCCCTTTCATGTGCTGACAACCATATGTGAGGGGTTTCTTTCTTGAAAAAAAAAAAGGTTCCACTTGGGCGGTAAATGTTTTCAAAGACTCAATATTGATATTCAGTATGGGGTCTCTTGTGTTGTTTAAATGATGGACACTTCGCTTTCCTGTGACACTGACAGTTCTTCATATTCCTGCCACACACACAGCACCGAATGTGGCTGTATTTGCATGTTACACCATGTTCGTTATCCAGCAAGCAAAGTGGCCTGCTCTCATTCTTCCCCTGCGTTGCTACGCTTCCACCCTCTATTCCCCAGTCTCCCCGGCTCCAGAGGGACTCCCTGGTGTTGTTGTCTCCTTCGGCTGCCCTCTCTGCCTTCATCCTCCACCCTAACTCTCTTTCTCCATCTGTTCTCTTCCCTCACCCCTTGCCATTATCTTTGTTTGCCGGAGTCATCGCTTGCCACGGCAATCTTTTCTTTTTGTCTCCTTTTCTCCACCTTCGTCTGTCTCGCACGTTGCAGTCGTTGCTGACAGTTTCTTTCAATAGAAGTTTCTGTAGCCACATTATTTCTGTCTGCCTCGTTCACTCGTACTCTTTCTCGTCGGGGTTGCTTTTGAGAGAGCTGTGGAGAGCAGAGAACGGTTCACCAAAGAGTGGATAGTTGGGGATCATACAGAGATAGCGCACCCATTAACACACTGAAACAGTCAGGGCCGCCTCAGTGTCCTCCTTTATGCAAACATGTGTATCTACATATTCTATTTTTGTGTCTGTATTTGAATTCATACGCTCCTTGATGTTTGTGTGTGTCCCGTGCGGTTCTCCTCATTTCCCTTGCAAATCCCAGCAACAGAAAGCCGCAGTAACTGAGTGATAACGTAACTGCCGGGTCTTTCCTGCTCCGCTCACCCGTTTCTCAGAGCGCAGCAGTAAACCTGTGTTGGACAGTAGCTGCCAGTCATTTTTATTCGGATATTATACACCGAGAGCAGTAAACAGTCAGGGCAGCTTCCTCATATTGAGTTGTTTGGTTTATTCTCAGTTGTTGATCAACGCTCAATCAATGTCGTTGTCAGACAGTTACATATGTTCAGAGGAAGAAAGAAGAAGGCATGGCAGATGGAAAACCGTGCTCCTTATTTACTTCACCTGTTTACATTTCCCTGCCTGGGATTCAAACTGAAAACCTTCTCTGAACCTTTTTGCAGGATGACAGGAGGCTGCTCAAAACGCTCCGGGTGTTGAGCAGATAGTTCTACTGGAATCAATCCATCCAGCCCAGAAAATAAGTGGGATACATGTAGTGTGTTGAGTGCAGAGTATAGAGTGTAACACATCATGTTGGAGCGGTGACAGATGAATTAGCACCTGACACTGTGTCTCTTTCCTTCCCTCTATCATCATCTTCACACTTGTGTCCCTATTGTGTTTATTTCTGTTTCTCCCTGTCTGGGATAGAAGAGAACTACAATGATACACAATTAACCCTAATTTCCTCTCCTCCTACTTCATTCTTCTCTGTCTGCTCCTCTTACCTTTATGCTAACTCTCCTCCCTTACACTTTCCCCTTTCTCTCTTTCTCTCATTTTTCTTCCTTTTCTTTTATTTCACCTCCTCCTCCTCCTCCTTCCATCCAGACTGATTTAGAGTCTCTGGACCCTCGTGGGCGGACTCCTCTGCACCTGGCTGTCACGCTGGGCCACCTGGACTGTGCCAGGGTCCTGCTGCAGCACGGAGCTGATGTTAGCAAGGAGAACCGCAATGGATGGACCGGTGAGTGAGTGTGTGTGTGGAGACGTATGCTTCTGTTAGCATATGCAATGTGCAGCATACGTAATGCATTATTGGGTGGTGTGTTGGGGGTTAGAGTGAGTTATATATCATTGTCAAAGACAGTATAATGATATGATCGTAGTGGAGACAGTTGGTGCTTTACATTTTACACCGGTGGTGAAAACTTATCACCACATTTCCCATGAAAGGAATCAACTGAACTGAAAGGAATTTAAATCCACAGCATATTTATCTTTTCAATTGCTTCCTTTAGAGCACATGTGTCAAACTCAAGGCCCGCGGGCCACATCCGGCCCGTGAATGAATTATCTTTGGCCCGCATGATAAAATCTATTCACAGTCTGTATTACATACCACTTGTGTCAACTTTCAACTATCCGTCGCCCCAAAAAATGGCTAAACGAAAGGTGGAATTTGAAAACAGGAGTTTTCTAGACAGGTGGGAGGCACAGTATATGTTCGCGGATGTAAAGGGCAAAGCTGTGTGTCTTCTGTGCGGAGTCAGTGTGGCTGTTCATGAAAGAATACAACATAAGAAGACACTATGAAACGAAGCACCAAGACAGATACAAGCATCTGGACACGACACAAAGGCTACAGAAGGTAGAGGAGTTAAAAAGAAGTCTGGTGTCACAGCAGGCTGTGTTCACTGAAGCCAAATCACAAAGCGAGGCTGCTGTTAAGGCCAGTTCTATTGTGGCAGCAGAGGTTGCGAAATCAACCCGGCCCTTCACCGAGGGGGAATTTGTCAAAAACTGCATGATTAAAGTTTGCGACGCCGTGTGCTCAGAAAAAAGGCAAGCATTTTTAAATGTGAGCCTAAGCCGAAACACCGCTGCTGACCGTGTGCGTCACCTTGCTGCCAATCTCCAGCAACAGCTTGTGGGAAAGGGAAAAGATTTCATCGCATACTCCCTGGCTGCGGATGAGAGCACAGACACTTCTGATACTGCCCAGCTGTCAATTTTCATCCGTGGAGTGGACTCAAGCCTATTGCGTAACAGAAGAGTTTTTGGGATTACACCCAATGCATGGCAGAACTACAGGGAAAGATCTCTTTGAAGAGGTGTCCAGATGTGTGGATGAAATGGGGCTGCCGTGGGATAAACATGTGGGACTGACAACAGATGGAGCGCCTGCGATGTGCGGTCAGAAGAGTGGATTGGTGGGGAGGATCCGAGAAAAGATGGAGGAGGAAAACGTCACAAGTGAGTTGACAGCTTATCACTGCATCATCCGCCAGGAGTCGTTGTGTGGCAAAGCCTTGAAAATGAGCATCATAACATTAGCGGTAAACTTTATCAGAGCCAAAGGTTTAAATCACCGCCAGTTCAAGTCTTTTCTGGAGGAGTTAAGTACAGAATATGGTGACTTGCCCTATGTGCAGGTTCAACATGTGCACTCAGGTTCTTTCAATAAGTTTTCAATAAACGTTGAACCCGTCTGGCCCTTGACTTGTAGCAATTTTTTAATTTCGGCCCACTGTGTATTTGAGTTTGGCACCGCTGCTTTAGAGGATAAGAATGTTATGGATTTCAACTCCTTTCAGTATCTGTCATTGCAAATAAACCTGAAAGCTCGCTGTAATTGCACTCGTTAATAGGTGCCATCCTGCACACTGAAAGAGATTTCACACAATTTGGCCCAGAGTCATTTTAGGCATTTATTCATCTCTATATAATTCATTAGTAACCAAGAAATAAATCACAAACTAACCACTAATTAATATGGGTATGACCTGTTTTATACCTTGATTAATGTATTATGTGCTTTATGAGCGAATAGATTGCTTTATTATTTGTGTGTCTTTGTTTAAGTGAGCTCAGTAAGACGAATTCCAATCAATTTATTTGTAATGTTGTGGTTGTAGCCCCCTTGGTCACAATAAGAGGACGATGATAACATATAACGTATCATTTATTACACACCAAATGGTGCACAACAACATCTCCCACTGGCTCTATTTTACATTGGCACTAATGAGGTTTGCAGATCTTTGTCTCAATCTCTTGAGAAAATTCTTCCCCAATTGTTGAAGTGGAGAACAGCGTGTGAGATCAACAGCAGAGTGACGTTCTGCTGAATGATGGGCGAGCTGCAGTAATTGGTCGTACTTTTTACTTTGGCCTACTTCAGTTTCGGCAATCCTTGCTGCCCCCCCCCCCCCCCCCCCCCCCCTTAAATTGCTCATGTACATTCATTCAGATGAGGTCTGAGTGATTGGCTGTGTTTTACTCTCTGCCTCTCTCTCTCTCTCTTTCAGTTCTTCAGGAGGCAGTGAGTACAAGAGATCCGGAGTTGGTGCGTCTCGTGCTTCGCTACCGTGATTACCAGAGGACTGCCAAGAGACTTGCTGGCATCCCCGTCCTCCTGGAGCGACTGCGCCAAGTGGGATTTCACACACACACACACACACACACACACACACACACACACACACACACACACACACACACACACACACACACACACACACACACACACACACACACACACACACACACACACACACACACACACACACACACACACACACACACACACACACACACACACGCATTGATGCACACATGGGAAAAAAACTCCTCTCCATGACCACACACACCTGCATCGACACAAACAAGCCTGGAAGCACAAACACACTAAAAAGATAGAGATGAAACAAAACATACAACTACAAAGGCACATGAAGGGAGTTTCTGAGCAGAGATGCAGTCTTTTGAAATGTAGATGAATCATTTTAATATGAACGCCTTGATCTTCGTTTTAGGATAAAATATTCTTGGTTTAGTTTGAAGGTATTAATAACTTTGTGTACTACCCAACAAGGGAAATACACTCAAGTGATATGTCTCAATGTTGCAAAACACGCTGTCGCTGGGTAATTTGAGTCATCGCTTTCCCCTAAAGGGGTATGGAGTGCGTCACTTAAAGGCACAATAGCAGCGACGGACAAGCTGAGAGCGGAGAGCCCGAAGGTTGGCGGTCATGAGAGCATTGAGGCGCAGCTGATCTTGTTGAAGCTGCTGCAGAGAACAGATGCAGAGAACTGCCTTCACACAGTCTGTCTCCCTGTGTATCTGCTCCAGCTGGCTCCCCGATACACACACACACACACACACACACACATAATCACACACTCTAGCATTCTCACATTGTTGACACAACCCCCTCACACTTTGACAACGAGTACTCGCACTCCAGCACACACGCAAACATCGCACACTGTTCTTCTTCTGCTGCTGCTCCCATCCACATCATTCTCATCCACCCCTCCATCCATCACTTCTATTATTAAGCCACACACACACACACATACACACTCACAACCGCTTCTCTGTGCCAGTACCCCCCCAGTCTTTGGGACAGGCAATAAAGCAGCATTACTGCAATTCTTTTCCTCTACTTTACTGTTGCCCGCTCTCTCTGTCTCTCCATCTTTAACTTCATCACTCTCTATCTCCCCGAGTCGCTCACTATATTTTCCTCTTTATTAATGCCCGTTGCTATCTTAATTGTCTCTCCCCCCGTTTCTTCCTCCTCTCTCTCCATCTTTCTGTCCAGGCCCAGGACTTCTACGTGGAGATGAAATGGGAGTTTACCAGCTGGGGTGAGTGCAGAGTCTTTCATTCCAGCCAGGAAAGCAGTCCAGTACCGACCAGTCAGAAATAATCATGTTATCATCTCCCTCTTGGGCTGAAGAGGCCTGCCTCTTCCTGTTGTACTGCACACTGATGCTCACACACTTAATGCACAGCAGAATGCATGTGACTCTGGATTTAGAGTGAAACAGCTTGTGCTTTTTGTCTTAAGTGCTTTACAAAACCACAAGTGCATGTAATTTCAGTATTAGTCTCGATAGCGGACTTTGACTAATTGTATGTTTTTGTGCGTGAATTGTTGTTACAAGACACAACCACTGAACTTTCTCTGTTAACATGGATTCATCAGAGTTTAAGAACTGTCAGCATGAATCAAATGAAAGCAATAGAACGATCACAGTGTCATTTAAAGCCGGTCCGCGTGTCGTCCTCAGTGCCCCTGGTGTCTCGTATCTGCCCCAGCGACACCTACAGAGTGTGGAAGAGTGGTCAGTGTCTTCGCGTTGACACCACCCTGATGGGCTTCGAGCAGATGACTTGGCAGAGAGGAAACCGGAGCTTCATTTTCAGGGGACAAGGTCAGAGGTCAAACCCTTGACTTCACTGTGTGTGAATGTGTGCTGAGTCCAGTCTCTGTGCTGTGCTAAGCTAACCAGCAGCTGGCAGTAGCTGACAGAAGGACAGACACGAGAAGGTATTCATCTTCTCCTACAACTCTTGGCAAGAAAGTGGATATGCATCGTTCCGAAAAAAATTTAACATTTTTTAAGATAAGATGCCAAACTGTGCATCGGCTTGCAAATAAAAAGTAAGCATGTGTTTGTCATTCTGTCTTTCGCTGGCTCTCTTGAGCTCCTTTCCTACTCCCTATCCTCCTGTCGGCACTGAAAACGGACGTATGTGATATCATTGTTCTGATGAAGGTATTGAAGAACAATTGAGCAGAAAGATTAAAATCCCAGTTGTTTGTTACAGTAAAGTGCAGCAAGACAACACTCTTTGTAGCCTCATTCAACTCTGTACCAGCTCCTCTCTGCAAGATTTCACCTCGTTCTTCTTTTTATTTCCGTCTTTCTTCCTCTCACCATTCCTCTTCTTCGAACCTTTTCCCTGCACCTGCCTGCCTGGATATTCTTGTTTCTGTGCAGCTGCAGCATCTGCAGCCTCTTGACATCAGTCATCATCTCCCTTGACTTTTGCTTCCATGCACATGTGTGTGTTTATGTTCTTGCAGCCTCATTTGGCACGCTCGTGTTGTCGTCCTTTCCCACCGTCAACGTCTGCCTCTCTCGTGCTCACTAACATGCGGCTCTTCCTGTCCGGCACCCTCTCAGAGTCCAGCGCAGAGGTGATGGAGGTCGACCATGACAGGCAGCTGGTGTTCTGCGAGACCTTGTGCGTCTCGTCTCTCGCGACGCTCTCACCTGGCGGGGGGAAGGGCGGCGCCTGCAGCAGCGACCCCGCCGGTTTGGACCGTCTGGGGGCGACGCAGCCCAGCGATGAGCAGGTAGCAGCCAGGCTGTCTGCCGCCGTGGTGACTACTCAGCTGGACACCCGCAACATCGCCTTCGAGAGGTCAGCAACACCGACACACACGGAATATGAGTAGAAGAAAGTATTCAGAGAGTTAAGCTGCTGTCATGACTGTGAGCCAAATGAGACATTCCAGCTTTGACATCGAATACTCAGCTATTCTTAATGTACTCTGCATCGCATTTTTGTAATTTTGTGGTGCAGCTGTAACAGAAAATCCAGCAGGAAATCAGGATTTCATATAACTCCTCTCAGAATCCAACAGCAAGGGCATCAGCCTCACCATTTTGTAACCATGTAACCACAATCATACTGGAAGAAATCTGAACAGGCACAATAGCCATTTTCTCCACCGATGATAGCCTCACTACAAAACATTGTAATTCAGCGTCAGACCTTTTCTGCTCTGAGCGCTGGCTTTCTCTTTTTCCTGAGTGGAGAAAATCTCTCTTTTGTTGTTGAATGTTTGTCGACTCTTCTACGGATGCTGTCTCCTACGCTACAACCCACAGCCGAGTGCAACAAGTTCAGGCACATTCTCTGTTGGCTGTCAAAATGCATTTTAAAAAATAAAGCAAAACCACTAAAAGAAATGCAGCAGTGAAGGGGGAAGTGGAGACATGAAAAGACATTTAAAAAAATGGCTAAAATGTCATGTATGAATGTGTCAAGAGGTAGTGAGGCACAAATGACCTTCTGGCTGTGAATGAGCCTCAGGTCACTTCAAAACAGCTCAACACTGTATTGCACCTAAGTTGCACCAGTGAACACAAAGATGGAGAGGCAGATAGCAGAACAGAAAGCAATGGAAGAGGCAAACAAGACATCAGCTCACGAGGAGAGGAGGGGAGAGGAGGTGTAGAAGAGAAAATTAGATGAGCAGGGAGTGTGTGTGCTTTTTTATTACGCTAACGATACAGTTTAACGGCTCAGTTTCACATAACATCAACAAAAATATTGAAAGCAGTGGAAGGAGGAGAAAGGGGGAGGACGTAGAGGAGAGATTGACTGATGTGACAGAGAGAAAGAGAGGGGGATGACAGAACAGGGACAGTTGTGGACATTGAGGGATAGAGGGGAGATCATTGTAAAGAGAAGGATGATTGGAGGAGGAGAGGACAAGGGATGAGGGAGAGAATAAGGGATGGGACAGAGAGAAATGAGAGAAGACATGCAGAGAGAAACGGGGAGGGAGAGATGAATGGGACACAAAACTATGGGGGACAAAACAGGGAGTCGATGGTTTTGGAGGCAGGCGGAGGGAAAGAATGAAAGTGGACTGTGGGGAGACACAGTGATAGATAGGGGATCATGGAAAGAGCCGCAGAATGAATGTTAACAGATAAAAAGCAAGAAGATGGAGAGGGGAGCGACAGAGAGAAGTGAGCAGGAGGAGGTGGTGTTTGGGGGAGGTGGGGGGGGGGGGGTCGTGGTAATCATCTCCCTGTCAGGCTTGTAACTCAGTGTCACCTCTGTGCATTTTCCCTGGTCAGCACTCCTGTCTGCATGCCAATAATCCATTTATGATGATTTAGTGCCAATAACTTTGTCTGCACCAGAGACAGGACGTGCACCTCTGGAGTGAATACGTCTTCACGCAGCCATGCACAGAGTCTACAGCGCTGCAGTTTTGCTGTTTTACGGTGGAACTAAGCAGTACAACGTTTACTGCACATCCAGTAATTGAGCTATGATGTAACTCAGATGTTTAGCAAGTCATTTTTACCATGATTACCATCTTAGTTTTAGCGTGTTAGCATGCTACCATTTGCTTATTAGCACAAAGCACAATGACAGCTGAGATTGATGGGAATGCAATTAGTTTGGCAAGTATTTGGTCGTGCCATTGCATTGAGGTGCAAAGCTGACGTAACATCATAGTGCTGTCACAGTGTGATATACAGCGTTGCAAGGGCAACATGAAAGTACTGTTGCATTGCCCAGGGAGACTAGATGGTCGTCCAAGCAGTTTCCTCTCGGATGGTATTTGGTAATAAACCAAAGTATTGGACAAAGTAGAAATTTTACCCGATTATAGTGTTCAATTAATAGTCAGAGAACAACCAAAGTAACTGCAATTCATCCTGAGGGGAACATGAATGTTTATACACATTTTTGCAATCGCAAAGACACTATGACCTTTCAAATATAAGAGCGAATATCGTCCCTGAGAACTCACTGTCTGTGGTGGGGTCCTGAAGGAAGTCAGTGGTGTGAATAGATCACGAGGATGAGATATGCCTCACGAACGTCTGGGCAGACGACCTAATTGCACACTGAACTGTTGAAGCACAGACGACAAACACGGACATTGGCCGAAATGTGTTCTGGCTGCATATTATCCAGAAAAAACACAACCTGTGACTTGCAAATGTATCTGCGTTCATGATTTTGTCTCCGGTACATATGTGCAGATTGCTTGGGACGGACAGAATCCACAGAAACTGTGTTGTTGACTTGAAGTCGAGTCCACATTGATGTGGCATGTGTTGAATCTCTGTTGCAGGAACAAGACGGGCATACTGGGCTGGAGGAGCGAGAAGACTGAGACAGTGAATGGATATGAAGCCAAGGTAGAACGCAGGCTGCTCGGACAGCTCACCGATCTCTCGCTCTGTCCAGAGAAACCACTGCTGCCAGAGCTCAATTTTTATATTGCCCAAAAGTCCACTTCTCTTGAAGAGAGTCGTTTCAAGAAAGAATCACTCCCAAAGCTATTTTAAAACCTGTGGAGGACGCAACCTTCTACAGTTTCAAATCATGAAACTGGAATTCTTTACCTTAAAGTGAGGAAAATTCATCAGCCCTTAAAAGACCAGCGGGCCGATCACATGTAGTTCAAAACAAGAAGTCTATCCATCCCCCATCCCGTTTGTTTTCGTGAACCCCTGGAGGGATAGATGGGAGTCAGACACCCAGGACCATCTGTCACTAGTGGGTTAAAAGCACGTCAGACAGGCTCTACAGTAAAACACTGCTGCTTGGAAAGCTTCTATTTTCTGCATCATTGATTCAGAGTTACAAACGTAAACAGACAACTCCTGTTGAGCTGCTCTCCCACTGGACGTCGTTTTAGCTCTCGCCTCCACGTGTCCGTCGTCCAGTGTAAACTCAGAATCAGCTGCCGGCTCAATTTTTAATCAGTGTTTCCTTTTTGTGGTCACTGGTGAAGAATTCCAGTGTTCTGCTTCGGACTGCAGCTTGGAGAAGCCGTACGGTGAAGCAGACTGGGAATACAAGTGGATTTATAGGTTTTGTAAGTTTTAGATACAGTGGAAAAAACAAAAGATGAAAATAGTTTTCTCTTATTCTCGCAAAAGTAAACAGTGGCTCACTGTCCATTCATGCTGTAAAAATGAGGACACTAACATTTACATGAATAAATGATGAAGAAAACAAAAGGCTGAGTCAGCCTTTTCTTTTGCTTTTTTACTTCAGATTCAGCTTTGCCTCTCATTTGCTACCGTCCATCTTTATGGGGATCAGAGGTTAGACAGTGAATCAAGACTTCTCTGGGGTCTAATAAAACTAAAGTTACATCACGATGTAGAATAACAAACACACATCTCCTTGTCTGGGAAGGACCTTTTGGTAAACAATAGGAACCAATGTAACAACAATACTGTATGCCCATTTCTGCATTTCATGGCAGAGGTACCACTTCAATATTTTTATACATATTGGGTCATATGAGGAATAAATTGGTTGATTTTGCAATGATCATTATCACAATAATTAATCATATTTAAAGTTATGCCGGTGTCAACGGAACAGAAAAGTGAATTGTCTCCTCCTCTTTCAGGTGTACGCAGCATCCAATGTGGAGCTGATCACCAGGACCAGAACTGACCATCTGTCAGATCAGAACAAGAACAAGACAAAAGGTATGTCACTTTATTTCAGTGCCTTAGACGACCTCTTTACACCATGAAGGTGTTCCTTGCGTGCGGGTGCATCACAGCTGCAGCAGCTGAATTTCTCCATCATCCCCTCCGTGCTCTGTTGTAACCCTCAGCCCAAGTGTTACATCTGATAAAAGAGCCACTGATGAGTAATCCCTCTCACCTGAGCTCGATGAGATCGCCCCGCGAGGCTCCGGCTAGCAGCCTGTGACGTTAGATCGGTGTCTCCGTCTGGTTTTCTGGTTCAGATCATAAATCAAACAGGATTAGCAGGCTTCTCTCCCCAGACTGTGGCTGTCAGCGAGGATCAACCGTCACATGCCCCTCTGAGGGCTCCACTCTCCCAGGTCACAATCCCCATCTGCACTCTGCTGATATACAGCAGGGGAGGGTTCTTGAAAGCGCTACACTGACCCCTGAATGGGTGACTCACTGCATCTGCCCTTCTTCCCTTGTGCTACTTATCATCATCATTTTGTCAACACGGTAGAAAAAACTTATGAGTGTTATATATATATATAAAGATATATATATATATATATATCTATATATACATTTTCACTTTCAGGTGTCATTTTTCATGAACTTCATATTGCTGCTAGTTTCAGGTCCACTGGTATTCAGAAACATATGTTGGATTGACTCGACTGTTATGTCGCGGCTTAAAAGCACAATTTACTTCAGTTAAATTCACTTCAGTCCAGAGTGGCTCTGTTTATTTAATACTGGCCCGTAGTCGATGACAAGACCACAACACGAAATGCGATAAGTTGTCTTGAGCAAAACATTGTGGAGCGGAATGACACCACAGTGGAGATGAATGAGCCCATTCGTCCTCATCTCCTGACCAACGAGCTGTGGGTGCTCTGTAGTGTCGTGTAGTGTTTATAAAACTCAGACTAACAGTTTGAGTTGAATCTAACTCGTCACTGCTGTTTGTCTGTGAGCAGGTGGGAAGACTCCACTGCAGAACTTCCTTGGGATTGCTGAGCAACACATGGGACCGAACAACGTCGTAAGTGGACAGTTTATTTAGATGCTACAATTTGCAATTTTAGGGATTTTCCCGTGTTATGTTTCAATGAAGGATTGCATTGTTTTGCTCTGTGAGTTGAGGAAATGTCGGCAAATCAATTCAAACCCAATCTAATGAATTCAAAACGCACAGTAGTTGAGTCGGGAACAAGGAAAGTGATGAATGTGATTAGTGTGATTAGTGTGATTTATGTGATTTATGTGATTTATGTGATTTATGTGATTTATGTGATTTGTGTGATTAGTGTGATTAGTGTGATTTATGTGATTTATGTGATTAGTGTGATTAGTGTGATTAATGTGATTAATGTGATTAGTGTGATTAATGTGATTAGTGTGATTAATGTGATTTATGTGATTAGTGTGATTTATGTGATTTATGTGATTAATGTGATTTATGTGATTAGTGTGATTAATGTGATTAATGTGATTAATGGGTTCTGGGTTTTTAATCGTGGCATCATCACCGTTGAACTCCGTCATAGGATGTGGCTAGTGTATGAATCCTGGTCCTCTGTGTCAACAGGAGAGCGTGCCTGCAGAGCCAACCTGCTCCCAAATATTGATTATATTTTTTTATTTAGTTTCTGCTGGAGCGCTTCGATGACTCATACCGCCCTCCTTCTTTTTGCGTTGTTCCCCCTCACTGTCACTTCTGCTCTTCTCAGCTGTATGCCTCTCTGTCCTCTCTATAAACAAAGACACACGACTCTGTGGTTATTTTTGGGGCTTAGGGCGTGTGCTCTGCAGATACTCTGTGTCACTGTAAAGCTGTAATGTTTCAATTTGACGAAACAGTAAATTGGTCGTGAAGAATTGACTGCAACTGAAAGGGAAAACGCAACAACATGGAAAGAATTGTGCTCTTCTTTTCCTCCAGTCTTCAGCAGGCTCTACCTCCTCCAGGGTTAGGGTTAACGGGTGCCGTGCCTTTGACAGGTTCACTGAGGTCTTACTTAAGAGTAAACAGTGAGCAACTAATGAGAGCAGTGAACCAACAGACGCAGAATTTACTGCAGCGATGGAAAATACTGGAATTAGAAAACTGCTTTGTCATTTGTTCTCGAGTTTCGGCTTCTGAGCCGATGTTGTTTTTCCACTGAGCTGTTGAAAATGGCAGCAGGTGAGAGGATAGTCTCGACATCCCAGAGGGTGCCGAGTGCATTCTCCACGACAGAAATGCCAGACATATTTGCAGTATGGATCAGTGAAAACTTTGCTTCAAAAAGGCAAAATGTGGCCACATCAGGGTTTTTTTTTAAATTCCTAACTTACTTTCCGCAGGCCCTGGTGACCCAGATGACGTGTCCTGTGACGACCAACCCCGCAGCGCTGACAGCTGAGGAATACTTCAACCCCAGCTCGTCACCGACTCAGAGGGACATCGGCCACCCGTGCCAGCTCACCACCAAGACCCAGAGGTGACACAGACAGACGGGAAAACAGACAGGCAGCCATGCTTACAGTGAAGCCCCCCCCCCAAACTCACCGCCAAGTGCCAGAGCTGACAAGCTGATGGACAGAGATTAGACAGGCTCACGCAGACATGCAGGCAAATCAGCCAAATCAGCCGTTCATGGCAGCTGCCCACCGAGATCCTGAGGGGAAACACGAACAAATAACAGAAACATATTCAATCTGCTCATGACAAGTCGTCTTTTCTTGAGGAAACAAAACTAAAACATATTTCAAAGAACCCTGCAGCTTCTCTCAGTATGAATGTTGTGTTATTTATTTGTACGTCTGGTCAAAGAGCTCATCACTTGAACGAAGACATAAATTTCTTCTGCATTTGGTCACGTCATCCGTGTCCTCAGATTGTGTTTGTGTTGTTGTTTCCAGGTTTAAAGCCAAGCTGTGGTTGTGCGAGTCACATCCTCTGTCCCTGGCAGAACAAGTGGTGCCGATCATCGATCTCATGGCAATCTCCAACGCCCTGTTCGCAAAGCTGCGAGACTTCATCACTCTGCGTTTGCCGCCTGGCTTCCCTGTCAAGATCGGTGAGTGCTGGGAGAGTGAGGCGGATGGAAGGGTTGGGAGGGGGGGGAGGGAGGGGGGGGGGGTTGAAATGATGGCCGGTTTAATAAAGGGGGACGATGGGAAATTCAAATAGATACAAAGATGGATGGAAAGAAATGAAGACAGACAGATAAAGTGAGTAAAGAGGACAGAAGAAATTGCAAGTATGCTCACATAAAATAAAATAATTGATATGCATGATTAACTGGATGATGAGACGCAAACAGATAACTTAATAATAACAATAAAAATGTCACCTTCTGCTCATGTTCTCTCCCCTCCCTGCAGAGATCCCTCTCTACCACATCCTCAATGCCAGGATCACCTTCAGCAACCTGAACGGCTGCGAGGAAGGGACCGGCGTCCGGGCCGACAACGAAGTGGGGGTGGAGGGGGACGGCCAGAGGGACACCCCGAGGACCGACACCCCATCTCCAGGCAGTGACTCCTCCAGCGTCTCCAGCTCCAGCTCCACCAGTAGGAACACACTCCCACACGCTCTACCTGTTGTATCACAGTGACGTCTTTTTGGAAATCTTCTTCTTCGGCTGATTAAATCGCAGATGAGTCTCAGCTCAACTTTATATTCAGCAGATTCCTTTTCAACAAGCTGTTAAATCTCCACTAACATTCACTGCAGAGCCGGGGCCACACTTCAGTCCACAAAGGACTCTCCAGCTGCGTGATACCTTCTGAGCAGTATAGTAGTGAATCAAGTGAGAAGTAGAGTCATTTTCTCATGGACTTCTATACAATCTGACTTATTTTTGCAGTCAGAGGAGTCGCCCTCTGAATTCCAGCAGAGCGAATGCAAGTTTAAGGCAAAGTTCTGTCATTCACCGTTTCTTTTTTTATTCATGGTTGTTGTTGTTGTGAAAAGATGTAATGAAGTTATGGGAAGTGCACAATAAAGTTAAATGTGTGAACTGAAGCTGCGGTCTGCAAGTCATTGACATAACGTTGCCCTTTGCCGTCCCCCTGTGTGTTGCAGTGTCGTGTCGAGCCGGAGAGATTCCCCCATGTGTGTTTGAGCCCCCGCCTGGATACTCCATGCTCGGGGGCAAACAGAGAGACAGCATGAGGGATGAGGAGGAGGACCTGCTGCAGTTCGCCATACAGCAGAGTCTGCTGGAGGCCGGCTCCGAATATGATCAGGTGAGCTGATCACAGTCAATCGAACAGTCGATTATAACACATTGTGTTGCAGATGTTTGGCTTTTGCACTTGCACGTATATTCCTCTTCTGTCTCCTTGTGAAGTATTAAATTAGCACAGATTGCAAATGTTTTACACAACGCTCTCAAGGTTCACAAAGCCATGTTGCCATATCAACAGAGGTGCCCAATACTCCCCCTTTGAGATACAAAAAAAGAATACAAATTACAGCAGTAAATTCACCAATAAGTCAAGCAATACCAGAGAAATAGACGCCGTGCAGCAGGGGGGGGGAAAGCATCCATTTTCAAAACATAAACAATCAATAAGCAGAATAATTTACCCGTGATGTGTGGAGCCCAGACCCATTATACTCTCAGCACTGCCCCAGGACAGGTGCTGGTTTGAAATCCCAGAGATCCTGGTCCTGATAGGACTTGGCCTTCTTCCAGCGGTACAGAGAGGGAAGTATAAATCGTCTCGAGGTCAGAGAACATCCTCAGTGCTTTCTCAGCTTGGATACAGGAGGGGAGGCAGCATCAAGGTTGCTGCTGAGGATCTGTGCATCGTTTGTACAATCATCCTCGGCAGCCTCCTGTCCGGAGCTTTTGTACTGCTGCTGATGGAAAATATGCCGTTTTTTTCATTACAACTCTAATTTGGAAGCAGGACAAGTTTTAAAGGACCATACTGCTGACATTTCATGTAAAACACACAAAGCATTAACTGTTGTCTTCTTCTAAAACACGATTAGGTTGTAATTTCCCATCTTTCCTTTACATTTTACTTTAAATTGACTGCAGTCTGAATCTTGACTTGCAGCGTCATGAAAGTCTGTTCAAAGTCGCAGCCAGGGAGATGTTTGTTTTTGTCATAGGTCGTGGAAGAATGTGGGTAGTTTGCATGTGCAACCCTAGTTTGGTGCAGGACAAAAGCAGTACACAAAGAATCGGAGAGTCTGCAAACACAGAT
The DNA here is from genome assembly GCF_949748355.1 of Melanostigma gelatinosum. NCBI lineage: Eukaryota > Metazoa > Chordata > Actinopteri > Perciformes > Zoarcidae > Melanostigma > Melanostigma gelatinosum. The sequence goes on from NC_136640.1 coordinate 5,521,999, forward strand.
GTTTGCCTGATCATTCAACTGTGAAGAGCTCGCGCCGCATAAGCACAGAACTTTTGTCAAAGAAACCAAGATTCATATGAATTCATGTGAGTTTCTCAAATTAGATTTTCACAGTGTACTGAGCTGGAATTCGGGACCCGATAGAAGGAACAGGGAGGGAATCACCAGCCAGGGGGAACCGAGGCTGATATAAAGGGCTTCAACTGAGCGCCCCAGATACATGTTACATAATACAAGTAACGTTAAAGGTATTTGAACTAGGTTATGAGACAGGGCCTCAAGGTTGAGTAAAAACACAGGAACCATGCTGTTGAAATGAATCACATGCACACTTTGTTTTGAAATCAGACCAAACATCCGATCCTTAAAGTCGTTGTTTATAACAAATGGTACAAGGTGTATTCATTGTGAAGTGTTTTTAACAGCTGCTTGTCAATATTAATGTTGGCCGAGTGTACAAAAGAACCGAGGCCAGCATCGATCGAGTTCACATTCAGTCACTTCATAATTCATAATAAAGCCAGCCTGCTGTTGCTGTGTGTGAGAGGTGCGTTAACAGGAAAAGGCCTGCAGAGAGCATGCTGTTGTTTTACGTGCACCACCATCTCTTTATTTGTCCACTACCCACTTCCTGTGTTCGCTCTCTGACTTCCTGTCCTCTTTGTGTCTAGGTGACCATCTGGGAGGCGCTGACCAACAGCAAGCCAGGAACACACACTCTGCCCCCTGACCCAAGTCGTCTGGAGAGGTCAGACGTCTCTCTTTCTTTAATCCCCCGCATCTGTCTTTTCCTTTTCTCTTATCCTCAGGCTTGCTCTCTGTCCTTTTAAATTACCCGATAGTCCAACCCCTCTATTATCAGGACACAACCAGGAGCTGCAGATAAAGTTGAAAGAACGCATCAGTATCTTCAAAAGAGCTGGAAACCGAAAAAAAACACATACATTTCCATGACTGCCAGGACAAAAGCGATACTTCCTGCTGTCCCTTCACCGATATTGTCTCTGACTTCTTCTCACTTCTGTTACATATTGTCATTCTTCGTCTTACAGTCTTCCATTGTATTTTTTTCCATCCTGCAGCTCTCTCACGCCATCCCTGACTCACATCCTGTCCTCCCCAACTCTATTCTCTTATCCATCCTGCTATTCTCCTCTCATCTCCTATAGTGTGAGTGTGTGTGTGTGTGTGTGTGCGTGTGTGTGTGTGCGTGTGAAAAGGGGGAGTTTCCTGCTTTCCTAGTCGGCAGTACTGCCGTTGACTTAAGCGTGTTCTCTTTAGATGGTGTGTTCTCTCCCCCCTGTTTGTAGAGGAGAGGAAAGAAACAGACTTTCCCTTATTTGACACAATCTTTCTGTTGCAGTGTTTACTTACATCAGTGTTAAAATGTCAGAGGAAACGGGTTGAAAGCAATTGTTGTGGCGTTCTTTAATTCACGGACTGTAAGGGGTAAAAAGGCGAATGCAATCTTGGCTGTTTTGATTGAATATGATGTCGAACATCTTATCATCGTGACACCTTGAAACAAATTATTCTTCATGCGTTATAGAGACTTCTGACTGTTATGAACTTTAAAAAAGTAATTTCAACATGTCCTCTTCATGACAATAATTAAATTATCCCAGGGAGTCTAAACTACACTTGAGATGAAAACTAGAATGGAGAACATGGTAGTAATGGGTTATTACCGGTTTATAATCGAGACATTTTGTCTTTTTCTGATACAGGGTCCCTGGTGTTACCATAATGTCTTGTATGGCTGCATTTGGGTCGAACTTTCTAATAAGCCATCAATTCTAAAGCTGAGCATGTCGATAAAGTCATTACGAAAGGTCAAAAGGCCTGATAAGCCGACAGCAAACGTTTTAAATGAATCTACATTTGACATTGATAAATCAACAATCCAGTCTGCAGTTGCTAAAGGAGCTAAGTTGCTGATAGTCCTTGGCCTTCTTCCAGAGGTACAGTGGGAAACAGGTCACAGAACCTGGCGTTGGTGAAACAGGTCACAGAACATCCCCAGTGTTTTCTATCAAGGGAAGGCCGAAGCAAGGTTGCTGCTCGTCCTCAGCAGCCTGCGGTCCTGAGCTGTTGTGTTGCTGCTTCACAGTTCCGAACTGCAGGTTTAAGTAGGATGTGACATACTTTTAGTCCTAGAGTGGGTCCTTCAACCTGTGTTCTTCCATCCTCTACCCCCGTCACTGTTCCTCACCCCAGGACCCCCCAGCACAAGCCCCGAGCCCCCTCCAGCCTCTGCTCCACCCCCTCCAAGAAGCAGCCGACCACCTGCAGCTACGACGAGCAGCTGCGCATTGCCATGGAGATCTCGGCTCGAGAGCAGGAAGAGGCGGAGCTTCGGCGGCGGCGGGAAGAGGCAGAGCTGCAGCGCATCATCCGGCTGTCACTCATGGAGAAATGAGAGCTGAGTGGCCCAGCCGGGGTCTGAGGGGAGGGGTCTGGACCGAGGACACATGGGAGAAAAGGGCAGTATAGGCTACTTATTAAGCACACTCAATCGGCCTCCTCCTTTCTCTCCCATCTCCCTCGCCAGACCTTTCCCATGAAGCCATACAGTGATCTGGTTCTCGAGCCGTCAGTTTCCTCTTTCTGGTGCCACGTGGTACAGTCATTTCTCGACCAGTGCCAGTTTACAACCAACAATACATCCAATACAACAAGTTCAGTGGAATGCCTCTTTGGATGAGTGATTTCTGTCCGTTTGCAAGTATGTGTATGTATATCTGTGTGTGTCTTTCAAAACCAGCTCTCAGCACAGTTGTCAACAGGTCACCTTCTGTCCTGAAAACATACCGTGTTAGGCCCGACTCGCTGCACACACACACACACACACACACACACACACACACACACACACACACACACACACACACACACACACACACACACACACACACACACACACACACACACACACACACACACACACACACACACACACACACACACACACACACACAGAGTTGTGTGGTTTTCAGTCTTAACTGATATTTTAAGAACGGTTGTGTTTGCAGAGCAGGAGCAGTGGTGTTGGAGAATACTGTAACCTTCTCGATCAAGTCGAGTTGAATGTTGATAAACATGATATTTAATGATAAACACTTCTTTTTTTTGTGACTAAGTTCAGCTTTTAGTTTTTTTATTTGCACAAAATCCAGATGTACTGTATTTAGCTTGTGGGCAGATCACGTACAGTATATGACTGTCACTGGACGTAGATGACGAGTACGAGCACAAGCTGAAGGTTTAGCCTGACATTAGACTGCAGGAGCAGATTTGATGAGGCTGCCAGATGACCTCTTGGTGTACTAACTGTATTCTATGTGACTGAATGAGTTTGTGGCTGGCCTGTGTGTAATGCAAACAAAAAAAGGGACTTGATAGTGGTTTGTAAGTGGACTGTGGAATAGAAATCTTGTTTGTGTACATTTGCATCCTCTCACCTCACGTGAGCGGAGGATTTCCTCAAAGTCACGGTACAATGTGTGCAATATTTCAGCATGGTCTGCACACGTGTGAGGTTCATTTTGTCCCACTTGAGTCTGGCCTGGAGTCCTGCAACATCAGAGCACGCTCTCTGAGTGAAAGCATCACTGTAGAGGCGATCGACAGCAATTTGAGATTTTACTCGACAAGCAAGCTGGTTCAACAACACAAGATGTTGAAAGCAAATCTAAAATTGCCCCAAAAACAACTGTGGAGCATTTTGTTCTTGGATTGGAGATATTGGTCAGTCTTGCACTCATTATGATAAGTCGCATCATGTTGCAGGGCTCAAGGCGAGCCAAGCACTGAGGAGCATTTGCAGTTTTGTTGCAAGGGACGAGGGCAGACGGGCACAGCTTGTTTTTTTTCTCATTCTTTTGTTTAATTATTATTATTTCTTCAAAAGAAATGTACAACTTTCACACTCCAGTATCAGCACAAACTGAGGAGAACCACCTCTTACTCCTCTCCAATTCACATTTACGCTTGCCTAATTGATAAGAATATAACATTCATTTTTTTTACTTTTTAAAAAATATTGCAGAAAAGAAATGCAGCAAGATGTTTGAATGGTGAATGAGTTGAGATAATGATTCAAATAAAGAAACATCTTTTTGAACAGCATTGCATGAGTGGGTTATTTAAAAAAAATCCATTTTTAAATTACAGCTTTCACATCCTTCAAATCCTGGAAATGCTGGAGAGAATGAAGCAATTTGAGAGAATGAAGCAATTTCCCCAGTGAATCAGCAGGTTCTCCACTAACCTGACTCAGCTCGGCTTCATGAACATCAGGACGGTGGAAGCACTGGGCTGCAGGCGTGTGTGAAGTGAATTTGTAAAGAGCCACAGACAAAACAAGGTGTGTGTGTGTGTGTGTGTGAGAGACAGGGAAGCTGGAGCATCAATATGCAAAGAGGAAGGACGGTACTCTCACCTAACTCCCTCTCTCTTCTCCTCCACCATCATGGTACAGTATGTTAAACCAAAGTAATGGTATAAAAAGAATATTTCACAAAGACATTAAAAACATCATAGTTGAGTCATAGTATAAAAGTCACAATAGTATATCATGTACTAACTCACACTATAGTATGTTAAAAGTATTCATCCGATAAAAAACCTAAAAAGTATCTCAGTCATAAAGAAATGTCTCCTCGTTGAGCCTCTGCGAACCTCACAGAAGGCTTATGGCTGCGGCTACAGCTAAGAGAAGGTTAACCTTTTATCTCAATCTCACTAATAGTTCCGTCTCTTACTGCAGCAATATCCTCCCGCTGTGGTTTCACAGAGGGCGACAGCAGGGGCCCCGGGGGCCTCCATCCCACTACTTAATTACCCTCATGAAACGGTGGGTAGAATGTCAGCCTGAAATAACCTGCGCCGACGGAGGTCTCTCTCCCCCCCCCCCCCCCCCCGCTGGAGACTGCTGTAACTACCCACGTTCTTCACATATTACCTCCTTTCACTCCTCCGCTGCTGCAGGACAGGTTAAACACTGTAGTTCTCCGCTTGGCCGGCAGGTGGCAGTAAAGTTGCCAATTCGTTGAGTAAATTCAGCATCTGTAGCTCATAATCTCCTTCATTTTTTCCTCTTCTTCAAATATATGTTCGTTTCCGATGAAGCACATCTTAACACAAAACAAATGCACACCATCACAGCAGTCTAAACAAACTCACCATATTTATTTAATGCCAAAGCATTGAATTAAAAAAACAAAAAAACAAGGTGTCCGCTTTGTCCTGGTTCAATTATCTCAATCTGACACCTCTGTGCACTTTGAAAACAAACAACAAAAAAACACGCTCCAAAGACAAGTCGACCGAGGTCAGTGCAAAAGAATCCTCCCCTCGTGAAACAGTAAAGTGCATGTTTGGAGAAAAAGCCCTCATAGTTGTAGAAACAGGCAGTGAGGGTCAAACGCTGAAAACAAACGCGTCTTTAAAAAAATATGGGCGCGAGACACAATGGAGTGCATAAAGTATGCACGGGTTCAATCTTCATATTTCATTACTGTACATACAAACCTGAACTCCAGTTGAAACAACACATCCAGTGGTTTACATGCAAACATGTTTTTTTTAATTCAGTTCTCACACTAAACGTACGTCGGAGGTCACACGAGGTCTCCAGTTTACCTGCTACACATTCGTACGCATCATGCGGCCTCTCTCACGCATGTGCGTGGCTCCAGTCGCGTCCGTTCCAGTCCGTCGCGCTGAGGTCACATGGTGTTGTATAGCACAGTGACGGCTCGCTGCTTCTTCTCAGCGGAGCCTTTGCGAGATCGTCTCGACGAGTGTCCCCTGCCCTGCTGACGCGTCGGCGCCATCGCGCCGCTCCCGTCCGGCTCCTCCCGCTCACCCGTGTCGTCTTTTGGACAGCAGTGAGGGGCGGAGGAGGAGGAGGAGGAGGCGATGCAGAGGGAGGGCGACGAGGATGACTCCGCAAATTCCCCGCCGCCGTGGGACAGACCCGTCTTTTCAACGCGAGCGCTGCGAGCCAACACTTTCTGCTTCTTCCAGGTGTCGTCGGGGTGAGACGTGGACACGGAGAAAGAGTCCTGGGAATGTGATGACGTCGCCCTGGCGTGTGTCCTCATGTCCAAGTCGCTGAGGTCGTTGGCCGACAGCTCCAGACAGTCCAGTTTCGCCAAGGAGGCCGACCTCTTCATCAGAGAGGGGGGCGTGAGGCCCGCCTGCCGGATACGAGCCTCGAGCTCCATGGCTCTGTGCCACACGATCGGCTCCAGGAAACTCTTCCCCTCTCGTCTCTCTCGCCGCCGCTGGCCTACTTCCATGTCTGGAAGGGTCCGTTCAGAACTCGACCCTTTACAAGGTTCTGGCTCCGTGTCCATAACGTCTCTCGGCCCCTGAGGCTGCCCCGGTTCCTGGTCTTGGCTGTCCGTCATCTCCCGGCTGACGCCCTCGTGGAGGAACGCCTGCAGCTCCCTCAGCGTCTGCTGAATCCTCTCCAGCTCCTGGCTGCCACGGGCCAGCCTGCTCTCGGCGTCACAGCCGGGGCCACAGCCCCCTCGCCCGCCCTCAGAACCGGATTCCGGCCTCTCGTCCGTGTCCGACTCCTGCGCTGTCGCCCCATCCGGAGTCATTTGGTGTGAACTGGCCTGGGACTGATGTTGCTGGCTGTGGAGCTGGCTTTGTCTTTGGGACTGGGCTGAGGTATCTCGAGATGATTCTTCTAACTGGCTAGCAGAGGCCAGTGATGAGGTCAACATGTGGCCGTCTATGGAAGTGGGCACAATGACCGGTGTAGCACCAGAGACTCGGCTGATATCCGAGTCGGGGAGGTCGTCTGTGCTTGAGGAGTTGAGCTCCGTTTGTGACCCCGTGTGCTTTTCTTCATCTTTGGACTTGGCAGACACAGCAGCGACCTCTCCCTGAGTGAGGCTTTGTTCTGTGGAGTCCTGAGGCGAGCTAACGGGCGCCTGTTCAGCGCTCAGGGGACACAGGGACAGTCTGACCAGAGGTTGTTCGGCGCTGGGGGAATGCAGCGGAGATCGCTGCGACGCGGCCATCTCCATTTCCTGCTTCAGCTTCTGCTCCAGCTGCTCGGCGGCTCGCCGCACCGATCCCGCCGGCCAGTCGCACGGCAGCATGGAGGGAGACTGCGGGTGGGAGGGCGGAGTCAGAGAGCCGTGCGTGACCTCGGCAGCCTCCGCCTCCGTCTGATGGTCCGATCGGATGGGCTGAGGGCTGTGGGAGGGTGGAGGGAGGGACGCAGAGGAGGGGGCGGGAAGGCAGGAGGCAGGGTGGCATATGGCTTCAATCTCTGTGACGATATGGCGGACTGACACTCCGTTGTCAGGGGGAGTTCGGTCAGGGCTGGCTTTGTCAACGCTGTCATCAGACTGTGGAGACGCCTGAGAGACAAAAGAAAGAGCAAGCAAGTGAGACGTGTGCATAAAATATGAGTTATTGTCTTGTTACACATAAAACACCAACGATCGGACATCGCAATAGGAAGCAAGAGGAGACAAACGAGTGACACGTGTTCCGATATCATCTGGACTATTCTCTCATCTTCCAGGAGGTGTCGCTGTGATTCGTAAAGATTTCGTGTGGAATCTCTGCCATTGGCTCAGTTCATTTGCTACCTTCAAGTCCTTTGGCTGCATTCACAAGCGCTACGACGATGAGCAGGGTTGTGTGCCCGGTCCGACGGATTCAATTTCAACAAGTAATCAGGATGCGAGGCCTTTCAAAATGGTGGGGTTTAATCTCGTGCATGAAGCTAAAATTGGAGTGACTACACGACACACATCTTGTTACACATCGTGTTTTGGTCACACGCATGCTGCTCATCTCTCCGTAGGCGTCTTACAAAGTTTGGCTGAAATAATACCACAGTGAAAATAAAACCGTTCCCTCACATTCAACTCTTTTTGCATGGCTGTGGGCCTCTTGAATTAAACATGCGGTCCAGAATATGAATACAAAATGAGATGCTGCTGTGACAGTAGGCTGGGCAGGCCGGGGTGACGTTTGCATTGCAAATGTAACACGGGAAGCATGTTGTACGAGCAGACACAATGTTAACCGAGGGATAACGCTGAATGACAGTGTACCTGACTACTCCCACAGCCTTGCTCCTCTTCCTCCTGAACCTCAGTTTCTTCGTTCTCCTCTAACGACAGAGGTGTCCTCTGCTGCGCCTGCTCAGAAAGCGTCCGGGATCTGCCATCTTGGGCCAGGCCCAGAAACTTCTCCCTGGCGCTGAAGAAGTCGATGCTGTCCGCGCTGTGGTTGGACGAGCCGTCGGCCTCGCCGCGCCCGCTGCCTATCTGCAGCTCGCTGGGGTTGTTGTTGTTGTCGTCGCTGGCAGCGAGCGGAAGAAGAGTGACGTTCGCAGGGCTGAGGGGGCTCTGCTCGTCACTCGCAACGTCTGATAGCGATTGGTCGATTACGTCCGAGTCAGCGGATCCCAGAGTGAGAGGAGAGATTTCTTCCGAGCTGCTTCCCTCGGGCAGGTTGAGGGACAGTTGCACCGGTCTGTGTTTGGGCACTGAAATAGACAGATGTGTGGGGGGGCCCCGGTGAGCACGTTGGAGTTCGGGAGTAGGGGGTAAGATGTGGAGCGATGGCGGAGGGTGGGGCAAAGCAACAGGCACAGTGACGGCCACGCTGGTGGAATTGTCCAGTCTTTCCTCCGGGACGACGGTGGCTGCCCGGGGTCTGGGGAGAGGGAGCAGGGGGGGCTCTCCGCAATCGGATCCGACCTCCTCCTCCTCCTCCTCCTGACCCGGTGAGTCACACACACCGTTGGAGTCTGCGTGGGAGTCGGAGCCGTTTGTCTTGGCAGAGCCTCCGGACTCGGCGCCGAGCACTTGCAGCACGGCCACGCCCAGGAAGTGATGCAAGGAGGGGGAGGAAGTGTTGTTGTTGTGCGAGTCGGAGCGGCCCAGCGAGTGAGACGAGGCTTTGCACATGGACTCTGGCCGATCCGATAGCTCACTGTCAGAGTGCGAGCGCCATAGCTTATTATGCCTTTGTTTGCTGTGGAAGCGAAGAGAAACAATAGTTCGTTAGCGCCAACTTGCTCCCTGAAGAACGTGCACATTGCAGAGCTGCTTGTACATGAAAGCACACCTGGCCAGCAGAATTCCCTGATACTCCTCCAGCTGTTTCATGAAGGAAGGGTTCGGTTTGGTGACGGCCCGTTTCTCTTTGACATAGTCAAAGGCAGTGTCCAGGTCCCAGCCGTACTCCTTCATGGCGTAGGCGATCACTGTGGAGGCGGAGCGACTCACGCCCATTTTACAGTGAACCAGACACTTCGCACCAGCTTTCCTAAAGAGAGGCAGACGAGAGAGGAATTGGTGTTGGATTACAAGACTGAGAACCCAAGTAGGACCTGACAAAGCTCGCGTGCGTTGAAGCCTACTTGGCTTTGGTGATGAACTTGAAGGTCTCGTTCCAGTACTCCAGCAGGTTGGTGGCCTCTTCGTCGTACACGCGGATGTTGTGGTACTGAAACATCCCCGGGAAGAAGTTGTCTATCTCCCTGGTCACGTTCAGGATGTAGAGAACTCTACATAAGAGACAGGGAAAGGCGGGTTTATGACCTCTTAGTGTCAATAAAACATTAATCCATATGTAGTTATTCAGTGTGATGAATTCTCTCATTTCAATGAACTTCAATTTGTAAACAGGTTTAATTCACGAAGCGTAGTCTCTCCATTCATTGAAATGATATTCGTGAGTGTGCCTGGAGTAGGTGTGAGTTGTAGGGTTGGTTGCTGACTGATGTCTTACCCGCTGTTCTGCAGCTCGTCCAGATTAGAGGCATTCCACTCAGAGCCCTGGAGACATCACAAGCACAGTTAATGTCAACGTGCATGAACGCATGACAAACGGGTAAGAATGAGTCAGAACTTACAAAAGAGGGAGATTTTGAGTGTGGTTCCTGTACATTGTTCACTCCAAACATCCACACTTTTTACTCATAGGTTCTTACCAGATAGACGTGTTCAAAGATTTCGGTGGGGCTGTCCATCTGTCCCAGGATGAGGATCATCTCGTTGTCTATGAACTCCTTAAACTCCCTCAGGTTACAAACCATCTGCATCTCCAGCTCTGTTCGGATCTGGCACGACGGGGGAAAAAACGAAAAAGTCGGCACTCGGGTATCTCAACAAGTAAAGCTGCATTTCCAAACCCAAGACGCATGCCCAACCCAGCTGCTAACGTCACGGCATTCATGCGCGCGCCTCTTACCTCCTTACAGGTGACGTTCTCCAGGTCCTTCTGCATCATGATCTCCCTGAGGCGCATCTTGATCAGCCTCTCTGTGCGCTCCCTCTCTGTGGGCCTGTGCACATGGAGACACAAACGCCGTCATGAAAAAAACACATTTTCTCCAAGCGTAAAAAAAAAAACCTCTCCACTTTGACACAATTAACCACCTTCACAGTCACAGCAACGCCACTTTCCTTCTGTTCTTTGAGTGTTTTTTTCACTTTACTCTCAAAGAGATTACTTGTTCCGGGAGAGAATTGCCACTTTGTCTGATTCTCAGAAACTGGAGAGGGAACAGAAAACCCGAGAGCGTGGCCCGTCAGCGGTCCACAACAAAGTCCCCTTGTGCCTGTTGTTGTGCCTGGCTCTGTTTCTAACCACTCTGCTGGGGACGCATTTAGCTTTTGGAACGTCACACTGATGATACCAACAAGTGGCCCAATTACCTCTCTGGAGCTCGTCTCCGAGACTCTCTCTGTCTTTCATTGTCTAAATTTCTCTTGTTTTGCTTCTAGCGGGATCCTCACAGTACTAGCAGAGAGCAGTGTGGGTCAGCAGCTACAAAGAGGGTCAAGTGTGACGGCCACAAAGTGTGTAACCGCAGGCTTATAAAGCATCCGTCTGTGATGAAGAATCGGAAACAGTCGGCTTGTTTACCTCAACGCTGAACGTCTTGACCCCGAGAGATTGAGTCCACGGGGGTAAGAGAAACAAATACGGGTTAGTTACGGTCACCCACTACAACTTTAACCCCACAACAAGCCTCGACTCGCCCGCAGACAGCCTGGAGCTGGAGGAGGGGCGGCCAAAGGAAAAACTACAGTACACATGTGTGACGACACAAGGAAGGGCACGAGTGAGTAACCGAGGAATGGAAAATATACGTCACTTCCTTGAACGGCTGATAGAGGAGCAGCTAACGGGAATTCTCGGTAATCCCCATTCATCAACGACCGCGATAACGGTGCCAAGATTACGCCACTTCCTGCTATCTGAACTTCACACCCAAGGCCATGAGCAGCCATGTCAACAAACACCGGCAGGTCATGCGGTTTTGGCAGTCTCCCTGTGCGGGACAACAAACAGGGACTTTGTTGTGTTTGGGTGTGTGTGTGTGTTGGAGCTCAGGTGGCAATCTTAACAACAAGTGCACTCGAGTGTCAACACACCTCCTCCGAAGATAGAGTAAAGCATTTCTGTTTCCAGGCAGGCAGTAAAGATGGGTGTTTCTGTTTAGTCACGCTTTAAGTGGACCCTGATTTCTCTTTCTGTCCCCGCTTCTCTCTCCTGTCCATCCAGAAGCATTTTTATTAATCCCCCCCTAAGACCCCCATCCTCTGCCTACCACCTGCTTCTGTCGGTCTACCTATTCGTCTGTCTGGGTCCCACTTTTCCAATCGAAGTCTCAGCCGAAGCCTCAGCTATTTCGGACCCTGAAGGATCTCTGAAGTGTGTGTGTGTGTGTGTGTGTGTGTGTGTGAGTCGCGGGGCACGTGACTAAGCAGCAGAGAGGGGGATTTCTCTGGTATTAGCAAAGACATAAATCCAGCAGCCTGTGTCTGCGCTTTCTATGTTCCCTTGTGGCTCGCTTGACATCTCTGTCTCAAAGATTCAGTGCATGTGTTCATCAGTGTCTATTTGCACATAGTTCAGTATTTGCCACTCTGCATAGCATTCAAACTGTTTTGTGAATTTTATTCATTTCAGTCGCTAAATACTCTTTTTTTAGTTCGTGCATTATACATTGTTTAGTTGATGGATTATAACCTGCTGAGTGAAACGCAGTGTTTGTTGCGAGTATCCAGTCAACACACCCTTTGATTTGAACATTCACTCACGCAATAGGAATTTTGCACATCAAAGGGGGCTCTGCCTCCACGGCATACAAGATGAAAACTTGTGAAAAGGACTGGAATGCCCCACAGAACAAATAATATTCCAGATATTACATCATCGGTATGAACTGTGGATTTGCGTAATGTGTGTGTGTGTGTGTGTGTGTTCACGTGGTCTCTACTCACAGGTCTGTGAAGAGAACGGGTGAATTGGCACGGTGCGACTCGACGTCCTGCATGGCGTTCCACTCGTTCATGCAGAACTGGTTCGATGAGACCCGGCTCTGGTAGTAGCTGACCCAGGTCAGGAACAGGCTGCCCGGGTAGTGGTTGTGGCAGCGGGCCACCTCGCTTGCTTTGTGGAGCGCCTGGAGGGCCGACCTGAGGCACAGTGAGGAGGAGGAGGAGGAGGTGTTCACACTTGAGAGGTTGTCTCGAGGCCACGAAGACAAAAAACCAAAAACTGCTGCAGAGTGAAATTTGGACTGAACGTGACAGTGTTCTTCAGTAAAATAAGTGAAACCAGGAGGAGGCTATAACAACGGGCTAAGGAGGGGAGGTATTATGCGTAATGCAAAATAAATTGTGTGAGGAATGAATAACAGCAAATGAGAAATATAATAATATAATAATAATAATAATAATAATAATAAGGGAGGCGGGTTGAATAATTAGTGAGAGAAACGAGGTGAGAAGAGCAGCGATGAAGAGACATAATAGAGATATGACTGCAGATAGATGGAGGTATCAGGAGACGTTGGGGGGAGAGGAAGGGAACAAAGGGACAAAGGACATGAAGACCCGTAAGGAAATGAAGAGGCAGCACTGGCATGCGAGACAGGGAAAGATAATGAAGAGACTGGAAGGAAGAGAGATAGTGAAAAAAAAAACAAGGAAGCGGAGAAAGAAGATAAGTAACAGCAACAAAGATAAAAGGCTGGAGGTCCAAGTCAAAGGGGGAGTACAATGGATTCTTTCTAAGCCTGCAAACTTAACCTTGATGCAACTTCACAGAGCTGTTATTTGCTGGAAACAACACAAAGGCTGCTTACCACATGGCCTGGACAGAAACTGGCTTGAAAACATGAACCCTGTTCACCGTCGAAACACTAAAACCTCTGTGACGAGAGAGACAGAGACAGAGACAGAGACAGACAGAGACAGAGACAGCGACAGAGAGAGAGAGAGAGAGAGAGAGAGAGAGAGATTAGGGGTGCCCTTTAATAGTTTATAGACATCTTACAACACATCTTCCTACAATAGAAATGACTAAACAACAGTCCTCAGAGTAGAGCAGAGTAGGGCAGCAGTAAGAGGAAGCGGGTAGGTGTGGTGTCTTACCCGTCTCCATCCAAGTGGATCAGAGTGTCACTCCAGAGAGGTAGAACCAGACCCACGGTACAGCTGCAGGGAGGAAGATCAACACGTTACACAAGCAAACAAGAAAACTCCGGGTTTTGACGTGACACAGGGGATGTGTGCAGGACAACATCAAGACTGTAGCGCTGCTGCTGTGCCACCGACCTGTCACAGGAGACGAAGTCCACGCCGAGCACGATGCTCTCCTCCGTGTCCTGTCTGCCATTGGTGGAGACCACCACCATGTAGCGGGTGACCTGAGGGTAGGCGCTCTCCAGACGCACAGCCTGCGGGTGAAGACAGAGAGGAGATTGCAAGACATTGCTGGAATACCTCTGTTTCAAAGATGTTACTTAAAAAAACAACATACTAGTCCTGTATGTGCTGTATGTTGTTATGTAAGAGTATGTTTGTTATCAGACGTCAGAGGAAAGACTTTCACTGTACAACGAAAGTTGTTTTCATAACCAGTTTCAGGTCTTTATGTTTACGAACAAAGAACTGAAACCGGCCCCTCCGTCTGGAGTTTAATCTCCCGGAACACAATGGCCCCCCCGCTCCTGTGTGTGTGTGTGTGTGTGTGTGTGTGTGTGAGAGCGCGTTACTGACCAGTCGGATGGTGTCCTCCGGCCGCAGCACAGTGAACATGGTCTGAAGATGTTTCTGGAGGTCACCTGCATAGAAAGGATTTCAGCATCCTCATTTAGTTTCAGCTCCTTTTGGACACCGCTTGCATTCTTGGCATTTCGCAGGTTAACACAACACCTAAGATAATGTATCATTTATCCCTGTGGCAGGTTTCCAGCATCTCTTTCACTACAGCCTACATTCAACCTGATCTCCACATCTGAGGGAAAAAAAAAAAGCCTGATATTTCTGAAACAGAGCTTTTGATGCTTTTTTAAAGTCGTCAGCCCCATTTCACATCAGAGAAGGTCCAACAACAAAGGCCGTCTTCATCCACAGACAGCAGCACATTCTACTTCTCTCGTTTTCCAAAATGTTTAAACTTTGTTTTCATCGTCCTAACGTGTGAAGATATTTAAGTGTGGGTTTATTCCTCAGTCTGGCCACCACATCGCACGCACCACTGAACCGACTTGCTGTGAAACAGCGTCGGTGAAGATACCGCCAGCTGTTACCGATGATGCTGCGGAGGAACCATCCTCCGGCGGTCATCGGCGTGTGTGTGTGTGTGTGTGTGTGCGATGTCTTTACCTGTGTGCTTGTTCCTGCTTTGGCTGACGAGCGGTGCGGAGTTAGGCGTGGGGCTGTTTCCCCGGGGGAGGAACAGGGCCGCGCCTTTCACGGTGAGGAAACTCTCACTGATACTGGGGAGGGACGAGAAAAGAACAACGCATGAATAGAAGCCTCAAACACACGGGCTCCTTCAAACTTATCCAATCACACGTGGCATTTTTGTGTAACGTATGTAATTTGGTGTCACTTTCTTTCTCGCACATGCTGAACGCCGGCTTCACATAATGAGCAGAAGATGGGAGCAGGGGACAGACGAGCGGGGGACAGACGAGCAGGGGACAGACGAGCAGGGGACAGACGAGCAGGGGACAGACTAGCATTGTCACGACGATCCACTCAGCTGGCCTCTGGTCTACGGGCTCAGCCAGTGCAAGTTAAACAAGACCCAATTTGAACTGGGAACACAATGTTCTCCTCCACACAGCTGGATTACACACACACACACACGCACAGACTTACTCACACACTCACGCAGCTGCCAGTAGGGAGGGATTGTGAGGAGACCGGGGGTCTGAGAGGGAAGACAGCGCGAGTCCACTCCTCCACAGTGTTCGAGCGGAGATAAGAGCTGGCCAGCACACAGGACAGGATGTATGCAATCATGGTTGTTTTTGGTCAGTGAGTGAGTTAAAAATGTCACGTGATTGCATTCATGCGAGTGCACGATGATCATTATGGAGCAGGGACACCCGCCTCCGTCTACTCCATCCCCGCCTCCCGAGTCTCAGAAGTGAACGTGACGAACGCGTACGGTAGGTCTGCGGACTCGTAATAAACTGAGGTCAGTGTTTCAACTGGACACCAAACTTTGAGTGCGTTTGTTTTGTGTGAGCACCTGCTTGCATTTGTGAATAACTAGGCCTTTCTTTAAGTGTCACACTAGATACCGACGGAACAGGTTGGAAGACCCACTTCTGCAGCCGCTGATGTCAGATGACAGCCATGGGACCAGTAAACCATAACCTTAAGGATGCTGAGCAAGAGCTCTGCCACTTGGAGAGAGAGAGAGAGAGAGAGAGAGAGAGAGAGAGAGAGAGAGAGAGAGAGAGAGAGAGAGAGAGAGAGAGAGAGCACTCGGGGCAATGGTGCTCCTGCATTTATACCTCTGGATGCAGAGAGCACATAAAAAGGCAATAATGCTGAATAAAACTGTGCGTGTGAAATGATTATTCACACAACGGGCGTCGTGGCTCTGCTGGTTTTGCCAAAACTGAGACCACGAGGGCAGTTGGCAGGAACTTAGTCCATCTAGGAACAGCACCATGTGCAGCCACAAGCAGGTCAACCAGCCAAATGTGGGCCTCAAAGTGAAACAAAAACATTTGAAAGTATTTTAATTTATCTGCTATATGACAAGCAGATTCCACATTCTCTCTCTCTCTCTCTCTCTCATATGCAGGTGCCTCCCTTTTCCGAGCCCAGCAGCTGCAGTGTGTGGGCTCAATCACTGATTAGGACATGGTGGTTAGGAGGCCGGTAGAGGCAGATAGACAGCCCCAGTGGGCCGAGTGGCGAGTTCAAGCTGTGTGTGTTGGCTGTGCCGGGTTTGGTAGTGCAACCAATTACAAGTCTTGACCTCTGTGGTCTTTCTTTTGCTACTTTTGATCATCGGTACTGCTTTTCTTTTAGAAAGTTGTTTGTATTGTGAGCTTTTCATTTAACTGTTAATAAAGTCCTTCTTTAGTTTACTCATCCGTTGCCTGTGACTCTCCGTCTCTGGGTTTATTTATACTCGTACTCCCCTCATCCCCTGGGCCTTAATCAGGGAACGCAACGGGTCAAACGATGTCAATGTCAAGTTTGAGCTAACCGTGTTCTGTTGTCCGTAACAACACGGAACAAATACTGTCGCGTTACTAGAGCAAACTGATCCGGGGAGTTGGGCGACCTGTTCTGCTAAACTTTAACGTGAGCGCTTTGACAACGTCAAGGTGATGACGTCAGAGCCCAAAACATATTTAGAAATTGCGTAACAGATTGGTTGATATGCTTATTGTGACAGCTAACCGCTGCACAGGATGATCTAGCGTGTCCCTCTGCAGCAGGCTGCAAGTCTACACTCAGTGAAGCCAACTTGTACAGTTCATCAGGTTCTGCGGTTCTTCAGTTTCACACTGTCTGCTGTCTGCTATTTAGCCTTCCTGTCGTGCCCTTTTTCTCTGTAACTCCATCTCTGCCTCCTACTGTCCTTCCTGAGTTTTGCTGAGACAGTGAATGTACAGGATCAGACGGACACAACGGAGACAGAGCGGGGGAAAAACAGAACCGCAGCTTTGTGCCGAGCTAATTTCCCATAATCCACTCACCCTTGACCCAGCTGTTTCCTCTCCTCTCTGTCACTTCCTCTTTTCCGAATTTCTCACAACGTCGTCCTACGTTTCATGTCCGTCATTCTCAGTTCCTGCTGTATCACGTCTCCCACTGTGCTCACACGCAGACTCGCGTACTGTGCTGGGCAGTGGGCGTGTGTATACAGTGCTGCTGCACAATGTCATGTGTAACACAACACTTGCACTCTCCCTGAAAACCACGCGTGGAAGGCGACTGCACACCTGCACACAGACACCGTGAGGACGTGGAATCTAAGCCTGATGGTTGGAGAGGTGTGAGGGGGGGGGGGGCTGTGAACGACTTTCAACTACAGTTTCTAAAAATACTGTCGTCCTGTAAAACGGCTCAGCTGTTGATAGACTGCATTCGGAAGACTTACTGTACATAAAAGCCTTTCTGTGACACGACTGCCTTCTGCAGAGGTTCAACACTGCATGTGCTCTGTTACAGGACTGCTCTGAGGCTACTTGTACAGAAACATGTAGACGGGTTTAGCTACGCAGAGACAAAATGCACACGCACGTGTAAACTGTATATTTAGAATTATGAACTGTTGGTTGCATAAAACAAGGACTCTGAACACGTCTCATTGGGCTGTGGGAAATTATATGAACTATTTTCTGTTAGTTCATAAACAAAATGATAAATTAATTAATCAAAATAGCCAATGCCACATACACACTATAATCTGACTGACAATGAACCCATTCTGCAAATCTCTCCGCATCAAGGACTGCTGTGACGTTAGCGATGTCAACTTATACAGCTGCTTGTAGACTGAAGTGATTGAAACCGATGGGCTGCGTTAGTAATGCTGAACTGAACCATCAGACACCGATAACAACACGAGTCAGTCCGTTGGCATGTAGCCAGATGAAGTACGATACTTGCATGTTGAGCTCATTGTTACGCCTCCAACAGCAAAGGACAACTGCAAAGGTGCCAATTTCAATCAGACTCATTGAAGGGCAAAAACACACAGAAGGATGAAGTTAGTGGAGGAATGTAAAGAAAAGGGCAACGAGCTCAACTACATTTGACTTCACAGAGCATGCAAATGAGGAGGAGGCCTAGTCGGAGTGTGGAGAGAGCGGAGCGGTTCATCTCTTGGCCTTCGGCCATCCCGGGCTTTGGGCTGAAGTGAAGCGGTAGGTACTTGTTAGGGCAACAGTCACAGACACAATCATCACTATGTAAGGACCACTCCACATAGTGGGCAGATAAGTGGGAGACCCCCCTCCTGCCTGTGCCCATATTCGTCACTCTCAGGAGGAGAGAGGGATAAATATAGGGCCTGGTTCTATGGAGGGCAAGCCCCCCTAAGGTCTTATGAGTTTACACCAGAGACGGATACAGCCCATGAGAAAGACAGGGAGTTAGCTGGTGTGTGTGTGTGTGTGACATGTCTGCATGTCCACAGGTGCACGTCAGGTCCTGCTGCTTGGAAGTTCGGCCACGGAAAATGTGTCACAAGCAGAAGATAGTGACCGAAGGATGAGAACTTCATGGGGCGTCATGAAAGTAGAGGCCAAAACGTCACCTCGCTCTCCAACGTTACTGTCCAGTTATAAGAGAAATAAGTTCAAGAATCTGTTGAAGACAGATTATTGGGCAAAGCATTAGACAGGCGGCAGATTTGGCGGCAGCCAGAGCAGAAGAGGGTCAGAGCCGATAAAGAGGAATACTAAACATAGACCTTCATCGGGTAGCACAGACGACCGACCGCCCGCTGTCCTCTGTGTGTGTGCGAGTGACACCCACATGTTTGGCTCCACTACTGCTACGGTTTCGTTAATAATCCAGTGTGCCGGCCGTGGTCCAAGCGCCACCTTAGTGGACTAAACATAACCCGCCCCGCCGTGCCGTGCTATTCTGAGAAGGACTCAGATTACATTTTAACTTACAGTTAAAACAAACTGCAGGCAGTAAAAGCGTATATGCTGAAGAAGCTCGGTGAAATAAAACTGAATGAGGACATCTGTAGCTCGGTCGGTAGTAACATTGGCTCAATAAGTGCTTCCATTCCCACTTCAACAGCTCGTGGTAATAAAAAAAGAAAAGAAAAAGTGTAATTGTACTTTTTGTCATCCATTAACAAACAGACACGATCAGGTAGCTACGCAGCTGGTCTGATCTCGAGCCGTTTACTGAAGCTCAGGATACAAACTTAACTTCATTTAATTGTAGAACCTTCACACGCACACAAGCATAAAGTAGTGACCTACATCCAGCTGCTGAGAGTTTCGATCTCTTACGTTTCCTTTTGGAAAACAGGCAACACAAACACAGAGGAAGAGAGGGGTTTACTGGCACTTCTAAAATTGCTGGGAAAACAATGAGGGTTTAGACGCCGTTCAGCCACAGGTAACACTTAACTCCACCGACGGCCTCAAGGCTTGTAATTACTCATTCAAAACCCCCGGTTAAAACACGCCGCCGCGTGCAGGCGTCCACACTGCCAACAAACAGACATTATGTGCACACACGTTAAACACGCAGACACACTGTCGGTGCTACGGATGAAAGGATGCCAAAATCCCCCCCGCGTTGTGATGAAGGCCATCCTGAGCAATACAAGGGAGTGGTGATAAAAAAAAATTTTTTTAAATCATGCAACGTGGCCAACCAATCCAGGAAGTCAGAAGATTCCCACATCTGCTGCTATTTACCACACACACACACTCGCCTGTATGCGTCTGGCAGTAACGTCTTCCCACAAACCTTCTTTGTGCAAACTCACTTTACTTCCTTAAAGACATAGGTGCGCCCCAATAACCACTAAATGTTCAGTTTGCTTAATAGCCTCACTGCACAATCATGCGTAAGCGTGCTGGGAAACGATGCAATCGAGAGGCAGGCGGACCTCACAGAAGAACAGTGCTCATGCAGGGCACAACCGATTACTGACTGCACGGAAATGTTACACAACATCAGAAACGCTGGAACGAAACAGATTGAATTGGGTGATGTTGATTTCGTCATCTTTTAATCCAGTTGCAGTCATTTTCCGACATTGATTTCCGCCCCAAATTTGCTGAGCCGGCTCCACATGAAGAGACCAGCCTTTGATCCGGACTTGAAGGGCAAACTTGTCTTCGCCGCACGTACCAGTCAAATAAATCCTAAATCTCACAACCGAAAGGAGCCGTCACCTCACTTTGCCTTGATGTCCGCAGACACCGAAGATCACAGATGAGATCAGTGTGGGATTGATTCGTGTTAACTCCTTCACAACCGCTGCTTTAGTATCAATGACGCCAGAAACATGATCGTGAGTTCAGTCTCTGATCAGCGCCAGGTTTATAGTTATACAGCACATTTTATACAGAAATATATAAATTCTAAACAACATTGCTGTCTTTTTTTGTCTTCTTCAGGCTTGTTCAAGTTATTTTTCAGAATGTTTACTTAACCCTTAATAACAACTATGTTCATAACACCGACCACTCACAGGTGCAACCCCACAAAGGTCCAGCCTTGGACAAACACACCTGATGTGAAAATCAGGTGAATCGTTGTGGTTTCCCTCCATTGCCGGTGCCTGGACCTGTGGAACAGGTAGGATGAGTCACACCGCACGCGGAGCCATTGTGTCTTCGTACGGTCAAAAAGGCAGCAGCGAGATGAGTCAGAACCTTCTACGTCACCAGGAAACGCGTGAAACACAGATGTTGCAAAACTTTTACCCACGCTCTGCTTACTCACAGTGTTACAATGTTAAAAAACGGAACATTGTTACTACCATGTCCAAACACAGACTGAATTAGGACACACTTACATGTATTATGAGCAGGCAGACTATCCACAAACAGAGACAGTACCCTCGCAGTTTATATATTTTAGAGGTGAGGTTGTGCTCATATGTAATCAGGTGCTGTCTGACCGGTCTCAGCATGTGTCCATGTCTATTACTGTATAAAACCTTCTCAACCTACATTATATTCCATTATACGACCTGATGTCCAAAACGTGCCACTTTGTTTGTTGTTGTTTTTTAACTCACAGCTGGTTGATCTGATTTTTGGACACCACCGAGTCGTCGCTGAAGTAGGGCACCATCTTGGCCCCGCAGCAGGAGCAGAAGCTGACCGCCGACGCGCCGTCGGATCCGGACACCGCGCAGAGCGTCATGCCGGCGACGGGGCGCAGCGCAGACGGAGGACGGCTGTCAGGTGTTTTCTTGGTCCGAGAGAGCGAGAGAAAAACTTTCACTCTGTTCCCACAGTCACGTGCTCGGTCATGTCGAAACGTCTCTCAACTTCCTCCGTTGTCGATGGTCGTAATATAGTAGAAAATTACAAATTGATGCCGCGTAAGTAAGGCGCGTGCTTCCAAATCGCGCAATAAGTTACGCGTAACTGTTTGCGCCTACACGCTGTGATCCAGCTCGCGACGAGATTTGCAAATAATGAACAAAGTGTCCGTACCCTTTTCCAAACATTCATTATTTATTCAGCAACATCCTCCACCGCGTACAGTGCAGACACATATGACTTGGGTCAAACTCTCGCTGCAGAAGTCATAGGAGGGAGGAGTTGGAGACATGTGGTGGGGTTTTTTTTTTTTCTTTTTTGGAAGAGTGGGGAGCCAATGAGGACAGCGGGGATGTAGGACCGCCCACAACCGCCAGCCCCCTCTGCACAGACACTTGTAGAGAAACCGCTGGCAGCAGTACAGGTATTTAATCCAGCAGTTTATTCCTCCTCTCTGAGGGCTGATGAGAAAACGCACTGCATGTAGTGTTTGTTTAAAAGCTGCATACTCTTGGTACTACATAGCAGCCCATGAAGGATTATATCATACAGTTGTTAATACTTTGTAATAATCTTAATTATATTGTTACAATAGGGTGTCCTGGTACCACAGGATCAACAGATGATGTTCTCATTAAACTAATACAATGGAGTCAATTGAACCCACATGGGATTTTTTGGTTTGGCGGTGAGCTCATTGAGGAGCCTTCACTTGTCTCCGCCCCTTTTCCTCCCAACACGCAGGCGTTGTTGAGCTACATAAGGAGCAGGAACAGATGAGAAGCAGGCTGAAGTTATCCGGACTGAGGCTGAGCGGTGTCTCGGTAACGTGGAGATGGTGAAGGAAGTGTGGGGGCAGAAACGACCCTCCTCACATCCAGGCGGTCTGAACGGACACGCTGCACGCTGGGAGATGGACGCGATGTTTTGGTTCATTTTACAGCCTATTAAAAGGTTTTATATGCTGCTGGCGTGCCGACATGCGAGGATGTAAGCTGACAACAATTTGGAAAACACTGTAAAACTGCAGCACCCTCATCATATTCACACCCGCGTGTGCCAAGAGCCCGAGAACTAAACGAATACCGTACATCTGACTCTGAAGTAATGTTTACGGAAGACCACAGCACGTGAAGCCTGGACTAGATGGAGATTTAGAATTTGTAGCGAATGCATCTTAACCGATTCACATGCACAGGATCCAATGTGGCGTAGCACACAAGCCTCATATTTCGACAAGGAACCGGCTCCATTTGTGGCCAATGGAAACAGATTTTGGTCAGATGTATGGTTATTGCTAGTGGGTGGGACTTGTCTGAAATGTCTCCTCTTCTCAGTGTTTTCTGATGTTTATGCATCTTATAAAACATTTTAAAATAAATCAATTGTATCGTTTTGTTCAGTCCTGCAACAAACCATGCATCCATGAGATCAGCCTACATCCTGTGTTTTAATAGCAGCCAAAGGTGGACTGTTTGTAAAACGCCGGGTTTCCTTTACACAGAGCATCAGATCTATTCGTGTTTTTTATTTAAATTCACAGTCCCAGTGGGGTTGAACTATTTTATTGGACATTTTCAAGTAGATAAACACATGGCGAGGGATCGTGTACGAGTATCTGCTAACGACTCTACATGTGACTTCTGCTCAGCTGAACTGATAACATCCCAATATGAACACACCAGCACCTGCCCTCACACTACAGTAATGGCTCACCTTCCCATCAACAACTCTTGCATCACAAGGCAGGTTGCCAGCAACTTTGACCACAACATCCCCACACACACACAGCAGCTCTAGTCATGTGGTTCGAGTCATGGTGAAACAGTGGGCTGGTAACGTGAGTCTGTTGTGGTTGTTTAGTTGAGACCTGGACAAGTTGCACAACGTCGTCTTCTTTCACTTTTACTGGAATTGGCAGAAACATGCAGGTCAAAGGTTCTGTGGTTATTAAGTTGTATATATTTCAAAGTGTGTGTGTGTGTGTGTGTGTGTTTCCTATAGAGAGCCCTACAGTATATTATCCTGGGACCTCCTTGGTCAGTGCAGGAAGCCAGCTGTTTGCCATATGCTGAGCTGGAGATGGGCTACTGTTAGAATAAGCTATACAACATGCAGAATGATTTACACTGCCTTGAAAAATATCCTAATAAATCGGCGCTCTGTCATCTTAAAAAACGCCCATCACACCGACGGTTAAGAAGTGTGATGGCGTTGCAGCTGTGGCTAAAAACACCAAACAGACAACAACACAGGTTGCTAGATTGAAAGCAAAGCAAAGAACAGCTGGACTGCAACGCCTTCCGTTCAAATGTTTGCAGACTAGTCGGCCCCCTCCTGTTGCAATCGGAGCACTTAACCTTGGAGAAGCAGGCGGGACTCTGAAGATAACACAAACAAAGACGGACCTGTGAGCAGAAGCAGCCTGTGTACAGGAACCAAACATGTACAGCAGCCAAGAAGCAATGCTGGGGAAAAATACGAATCACTAACTAAGACAGGGAGAATGTTCTGTCCATGTTTAGCTGTAGGAAGACATGCGGCAGGTGTGCTATCCACTGTTGAGTGTAATTAACCACCTATAAACTTAAAGAGGCATGTCTCCACATGAGGAGATGGAGCTCTACCAATGAACACGGGTGGTGTTCTCCGGCTTGGAGTTCCTTACAGAACCCTGCTCTTCTAGTTCTTCTAATAGAGCACTCATTAAAGTCTTGGCCGGGTGAACCTGCTCTGCTTGTGTGCATCTGGGTCAGCGCTGACGCACGAGTCAATAACCCGCAAACTTAACTGTGCAAGAAGAGACTTGCGCCACAAAGTATTCTGATCAGTGTCGGGACCGATAGCTCGGTCAGTCTGCGGTTTCAATCTTGTGATGCTGCAGCTTGTGACAGTTGTGTGACATCACACCCCTGCATATAGTCCCGAGAAGGATAGGAGGCCGCCACTGCACAACAATCAGCAGCTTTCACCATTGTTCCAACCGTTTCAATATTGATTTAGAACAGAACAAAAAAACCTCAGATGTTAGTTTCGTAACTCTGGATGGAAAAAAAAGAAGAAGTTCCTCTGACACCGTCCTTGACAGTCGGCGTCAGTCCTGAGGCAACATTGTGTGCCAGAGGTTCACTATTGCACTGCAGTGACGTTACTCTTCATTGGTGTGGTGCAGGGGGTACAGACAGCTGTGTGTGTGTGTGTGTGTGTGTGTGTGTGTGTGTGTGTGTGTGTGTGTGTGTGTGTGTGTGTCAGAGAGGTACAGGCTGCGAGTAGTCAACTGAATAGCTGAAAGAGAAAAGAGACAAAGACTCAAGAAAGAGTGAAAATATCACTGCGCTGCAAATGCCAAAGCGCCCCCTCAGTGGCTCCTATACAATATATTGGACCCTGCTGCTACTTGGATCCATATGTAGGGTGGGGAGTGAATTGGCCCTCGGCTCTTATGTAACATGCATTAGGGTTCGTGCTATGCACATCCGTGGGTATGACTTCACCAGCTGCTGCTGCTTTGTTGTATTACCTAACAGATAATTGGGGCCACATGTCCTTCTTGGCACTATTGGGGTGTGTTAAAGGCTTGCAGGAGTGATTTCACCACGTTTCAATTTTCATATACGTGTGACATTGCATAAAGTCTGTTATAGTACGTTTCACTTTGGGTTAAACTCCACTGTGTTCCAGGTGTCCTGCACTAGAGGTGCTCCACAAGAGGCCCCTGGCTTATCGAGGGCCAGTTGCAATCACAAACTGAAATTATTATCATATGGTGTGTGTGGGGATTCAATGTTATTACCGCTGCCAATGAGGTCATGCTTTCAGACCAGTTTGTACATATTTAGTGAGGAAGATTTACTTTTGGCAGGTTATTCCATAGGCCAGAGGAACAAGCGATTCGTTTTTGGTGCAAATCCATACATGTGTGATGCAGGACGTTCATATTACAGGATGTAAAACATCCGTGCGTTCACTACTTTTCTGTCCCTTAAATATGTATTAGCGTAGATTCAGCATGAGCACATCGCTACCACCCCCCCGAAACGTTTTTGTTCCACCAGAAGGTCCACAAACGGTGACATACGTAAGACAGAAGACACTCCCAAAAGTCAAGATGCTGTCAATAATCGCCTCATTAACGACATGGCTGTGTGAGCAAATACATGTATTGAGAATTAAATTGAGCCTTTAGTCGGTGCACATTCCCCTGCTGTGTGAATGAGCTCAGGACTCAGGCCTGGAGACTTTGACCCTCCTAACGGCTCCAGACCTGCGGGAGCCTGAGCAGCTTTTTTTTCCAGATGCATTTGATTTCACCGGGCGAGGTCTCGCTGGGCTCATGTAGTGCGACAGGGTCCGAGACACGCATGAATGAATGAAATGGGAGTGTGATCCTGGGCAGCAGCAAAAGCCCACGGGTGGAGAAAAAGAAAATGACGCAACGACGTTCAAAGCCGAGACAACACTGGTACAGACACGCAAGATTCTGGAGTTGAAATCTGTCATTATGTCAGGGTTTGGACGAACATCATATCGTTTGTTCCAAGCATTCAGTTCTATCCTGTATGTGGTGTCCAGAGTCTCCTGAGAGGACGTCTACACTTCACTCAGGACAGTCCTGTACTGGCCTCACAGACCAAGATATGAACACTCTGTCTTAGTCTCAGCTACAGACAGCATTAGTGAGTGTTAACTTAAAAATAGGAGTTATTACTGATAACGATACATTCAAAATCCAACAGGCTGTTTACATTGCTCTTAAAGCTTTGATTGGTCCACACATGTCCCTTACAAAGTCCACTGAAGACAGAAAGGCTGTAAAGACTTTGATGTTCCACTCCCTGTGTGATGACCGTGTGCTCCCGTCCCCACGGACACACTGTAAAGTTGGGATTACATATAAAGTGATGCCGTCAGCACAGCGAAGACAAAGTCCCCGTGTTCAGTAGCTGCTTGGTTGGAAGCAAAAACTAAGTGGAACACTCAGACACACGTGTAAAGGTTTGTCCTGTGTAAAGTCCATTTTCTTCTGTAGAGGGCTCAGGATACAGCACACAGACAAATCCACCCGAGTCATCCGAACACAATGACAGCGGCGACGTCCTCACACAGACACGGACATCAAAAGCAAGTCATCGGCGGCACCGCAACCACAAAGTCCAGTCACGCAAATCAACCACAGCCTGCGACATCAGTGGAGTCGCTAAATATTGACAACAGCACACACAAAGACATTTGTTGAAGAACTATTAAGGAAAGCTTCAAATAAACATTGTTAACACAATGGCTGGTGCCACAGGGTACACTCCTCAAATGATATGCAGTACGCTCGGTCTGCTGGGTGAAATGTACTTTGTATTTTAAGGGTAATACACAAAAAGGTATAAATTGGTTCTTATATTACATGTAGAGATATTTGTCTTTACCAACAAAAATGATAGCTTCCACATTGTATTATTCACAGTAACTATTGTAATAAGGTGCTTATTGAACAGGGTAACTAGTAGGACAGGAACAAAATGTGAATTCATGACAGGAGTTTCTACAGATACTACTCACTAATGGCGGAAACATTTTAAGCAGACACAACTTCCATTTGTTACAGTCTTGGTTTGGGCCGTTTGCAGGTCAAATGAAGAAGTTGTGCTTTAATGCATTGATGTTTTAAGGGACTGGAACAGAAAATGTGGGTCAGTCATTGAGGAAACACTGTAAATCTGATGCACAGTCTCCCCCTCGTGGTCCGACTCTTAACTTAGTTTCTAGTGACGCTATTGAATGGCAGAGTGTGCGTGTGCGTGTGTGTGTGTGTGTGTGTGAGAAAGAACAGAGTTGTTCCAGGAAACTGGAGACAGAGTATGACAAAACAGGAAGTGGTCTCACCTCCTGGGCTGGGAGCGGCGGTCATCCTCGCCACTGCCCGACTCCTAAAGAGAGAATTAGAAAATATAAATATATTCAATACCTGCATCACTTCACATCAGTCCTGTACCAGCAGCTGGTGACACACTGTCTCATATTGATCAAAGAGACGTGGGAGGCGATATGCATCACACGCTGAGTCAGACTCACTTCACCTTGCATTAATAAAAGAGGGCTAGATTGGCTGGCGGCGCTACGTCCGGCCTTTCATCTGTGACTTCAGTGACGAGGCTCAGAGCAGGGACCAGGGATGAGGCTGACACACACCGAGTGGCCATGCCCTCCCCTCTCTGTTTATCTTTCTCCAAAATGCAATCATCCTCCTCCTCCCCCACCACTGCAACCAGCACAGTTCGCCACACACACACACACACTTTTGGTAATCCCTTCCTAAAACTCAGGGAACTTTCTCTTTTGGCATCAATCTGTCAATCCCGGCTACTAAACAGGTCAACCCCCCCTAAAAAAACCCAGATACATACATTATGGATGGTCACGCACAGACATGGGACAGCGAACAATAACGAAGACTGCTAATGCTGGTGAATGATGAGGGTGCGTGACGATGGATGAGGAAGATTGTGTGGAGAGGTCAGGAGGTGCAGAAGCTTGAGAGGGAAGGATGGAGGACGTGACTGGGCCTGAATGATGCTCTCTGCATCAGCAGCCTAACAGCCTGCCTTCAAGGCAAAATATGGTGACACGGGAGAAATAGGAGTCTATGCATGTACTCCAATGCTTCCTGCACACACACGCACCTGCAAAACTGCCTAGCTCAGCAGATTTCAAAAGGCAATGTGATACCAGTAGACCATTACGCCTCTGCGTAGCACACACACACACACACACACACACACACACACACACACACACGATGAATTTAGGGGGCTGTATAGCTCTAATATGCGATGAAAACAACATACCATAATAAGCCATGGCTGGGATATGATGCACAGGCTGATCTCCATGGTAACCATGCCACTGCACAGATGTGTAGGGAGTGGCCTTACAGCCAATGAGAACAGGGGGTTTGGTGTGTTGCTAGGCAGATTACACCACCACCGCTGTAGGGTGGCTGCTCCCCACTGTGCTGAAGGCAAAACGATGTCTTTATTAATTGATGGGTCAATAGAAACCGGAGTATAATTTGCCAAAGCGCTGATAAAATGATGGGGAGGAAGCGTACAAGAAAAAAGGCCCTGAAGTGACAATGACATTCCAGCTGTGCCTCTCATGGATGTTCATCTCTCTTGTTGGAGCTCATCCACAGCTCTTTCCTCCACACAAGTATCTGCTCTGCAGTCCCTTTACCCCCCGCCCCCCCCCCCCCCCCTCTCAGCATCAGGCATCTCACAAGAGCACTCACATGGCTGCTCCCCATCAGGATGGAACGGGTCTCATGACAAGCAGCTGGTAACCTCAGCCCGGGATCCTTTCACCGCCACACTACAGCTACACAGTGAGAAATTAAATCATAAATCATGTGTGGGATTTCTTTGATCTGCCGGGGACTGGTCAAGGTTGTAATGGACATGAGTCCAAATGTCTCCAAAAGCCATAATAAAAATGCTCTTCATGCTTCATGCCACCAGGTGACGAGTGCTGCAGCCATTTGAGTAACGCCTCAAAGGATTTTTTATATGCTAGGGATTTTCCGAATACATTCTGCGTAGTTGTGCATGGCTGTCCAATGTGATACTCCATCAAACTGGCCTTGAAACCTGGAACACTGAGGGTGAACTGGGCTGTATGTGGCTGAACTCCTGTCACGTAGCATTAACCAGAGGCCAGGATCTTCAATCTCTGACAGACACATCATATTCCTGGGTGATGGCATTGGGTCTCGTCTGTGGCAGCCACACCACCGCACTCCATTGGTCTGGGTCAAGAGCCCCTGAAGCCAAGCGTGGGAAGCCTCAAAGTGTCTGAGGGTCTGACAGGCCTGTCCCACTAACCCTCTTTCAAAGGCAGCTCCTCCCCATTCACTGTCACTCCACTAACCCGAGATCATATGTCAATGTGTAGATGTGGTGCTGACATGACAGAAAGCAGCATAGTCCAGGTGCATGATCATATAGAATAAACCAATTACTTTTCCTGCTAATTAGAGCTGCGGTTTAGTTTGTCTTTGAAATTGCTTTGGGTTTCCCGGGGAGGAAGTGAGTTAGCAAACAGTTACATCATCTAGCTAAGTGAGAGTAACTAATGTTTGCAACAAAAAAAACACATTTAGTATAAAAGTGAGGCAGTTAACTTTGCGCAAAGCTTGCAAGACCAACTTCCCTCTGCAGGACTGTTTGGGGCTACTTTCAGGTTTACAGTATGATGCTAATGGCTAAGTTAGCCACCCATGTACACATGCAAGCATGCACACACCCCAAAGCAGTGAAAACCGGGGTAACTGTAGTGTAAGTCTTCCCTTTGGCGGACCAATGAAACGGAACTGAGCCAAAGATGTCAAACCAGTTCACGGACACTTACAGACACGCTGGGGCTGGAGGTCGTGCTCGGTGTCGGCGACCGCTGGACGGTGACCAGCGCCATCCCGGCTGCTGCTGCTCAGACCTCGGTCACCTCGGAGAGTGAAGCATCCGGACACCAGACATCTTTTTGGGGCAGGAACTAACGTGCAGTGCGCCGAGCTCCCGATGCAATTCCTCTGGCCGTTTGCTCAGTTGACCCTTCGTTGTCAAGCTGAATATAATCAGTGAACATATCCGGTCTTTTCAAAATAAAAGTGTGTATTCCGGAGGTGTTGAATTAACCAAACCAATGTTTTGTTAAACAATGTATTTGAAGATACAGTATTTACGTGATATTCGAATTATTAATCAGAAATTGTTTTTTGGGGCCCGTGTAGTGAATAATCCACGTTGTCTTTTAAAGCAGACGACTCTACGCCTTTATTTTGACAGATACGTCTCATAGCTCTCATTGCCAGTTAGCGTAACACAGGCATGTCCAAAGTGATAAACTGATTGTCACCTTCCTGTTGTTGTCAAGACAGTTTGATGTCTCTGTGCAGTGTGTTTGTGTCGATTGTGAGTTCACAGCATCAGTTCATCATCAAACACAGCTGATGGGTTTATTTGAGACTTCATGAATCAAAGAACACTCACACTTCCTCTGACCAGGTTTCAGCCTCTGATCTCCAGCAGGTTCAACCCTGGAGGAAGAAACAGAGTCAGAATGAAGCTTCATCATCATCACTGATCTTCATCATATGTCATCACATATAATTGAAAAATGGAAGTTGATTATGCCATTCTGTGTCTTTTACAAACCAGAAGAATACAGGGTGACAGCAATGAGGACAGCAGCAATTCCAGTGAGGGACAAGAGCATCATCAGTGAGAACCCAAGAAACGGCAGCTTTTGAGAGGACTCCAGAAGAAGCTGCATCCCAACACAACATACTGAGGTAACGAGCTAATATAACTGAAAACTGGCATTTCATTTTTTTGGTCTTTTTAAAAAAATTATTATGACTGTTTTGGCAAGTGCATGGACATTTATATTTAAGACGCTGCTGTTCAGTTTTCTTTTGAGACATTGACTGAATTCAAAAACAGTTGTTTCACACTACAATAATATTGTCATTACTAATGTTTTTGTCTACTTTCAGAGGAAAAAAGCAAGATGACTGCACTATTCCCAAAGGCCCCTCTACTCCAACTCCAACCACCTGGAGTTCTTCTTCTTACATACATATTCCTTTTCAATTGGCACAATATATATTCAGAAAAAGAATCACTGGAAATCAGTGAGAAACATGGACAAATATCAACATCATATTCATTTTAATCATCAGGAATAACTGTTGTGCAGTTATTACAAACACAAAGTAGGAAAGAGTCAAAATAAAACTAAATATAAAGAATAAAAATAATCAGAAAGGTGTAAAACAAACAAACAATGTAAACAAATAAACCGGTTAACTGTACATGTCATACATATATAATTTAAGTGATTAACAGTCAGAAGGACAGAGGAGGAGAGAGGAAAGGAGAGGAGAGAGGGAAGGAGGGAGGAGATGAGAGAGGAGAGAGGAGAGAGGGAAGGAGAGAGGAAAGGAGAGAGGAAAGAATGAAGGAGGTCTGTGGAGTTGTGCTGCCTCCTGC
>NC_136640.1:5555833-5650833 GCF_949748355.1 Melanostigma gelatinosum
AGAAGAGAGCCTACTCTGCAGAGATAAGATGGCATTCTCCGTTCGTGAATGAGTTCATTAGGGGAGTGAGAGACAGCCACTGCTGGGAATGGAGGTTTCTGTGTGATAAAGGTTGGAGCGGCGAGAGAGTTTCATTTCCTGTTCTTCAGAGGCAGCGGCTGTATCAGGGGATCAGCAGAGAGGCTGGGTGGAGGGAAAAAAATGGAGAGACATGGAGAGGACAGACGGAGCAAGTTAGAGAGGTAAATGCCAGGATTTCTCCATCAGAACAAAAAAGACTGACCCTCTGGATCGCTGTCAGAACATGTTTATATCGAGAACTGAGGGGAGACAGACAGAAAGAGAGTTGAAAGATATGTCAAACTCGGCTGCTCTCTGGAGAGTGGAAAGCCAAAGTGAGCTGCAGTCAGTGTGACGGGTATGAAGTAGCATGAGGTTGTATGACGGGTTGTCTCAGTGCAAAAGGCTCAACAAAACCCATGAGGGATTTCTGAGAATGACAGCAACCATAGAAAGAGAGTATAGGCACATAATAGGCACACAGAAACACAGTTGACTTGTCCAAATTAATATAAGACAGAACACAGGCAAAGATACGAGAGCTGGGGGAGATTAAATGAGCTGCAGGGTCTTGATAGACACCTGATAGTGGGAGAGGCTGGCAGCTATGCAGCAGATGCTGAGATGGCAGGTACAGCAGAGGTGGAGGGATACGCTGGCCGTGCCGCACTGTTTAATATAGATCTGCAGCGATAAGGCGAGACAGAGAACACAGGATGTGTCCATCAGTCAGGGGGAAGGGATGCTAAGAGGAAATTGCCACAATAAAGCACACACACACACACGTATGGGAGAAACTCGCAGCTCAGCGTATGATTATGTGCACATTCACAGAGGGTGCAGTTAAACCTCCCCAAAGAAAATTCAGAGTTTTATTTGGAACCTGACAGATAGAACTGCTGATGTGTGGGAACTAAGAAACTGAAATAAGGACACTTCTTTAAAAGTTTTCTCCCACGACCTCAGGACATACTGTACTCACTGCTACAGATGACTGCACATCTGTTGTGCATTGGATACATACTCGGGTTGGAGAGCTGATTCTTTCATCAACACTGAAATCAAAATGCTTGTGCTCCTTCTTTTACCTCCTTCTCCAGTGTGTGTGTGTGTGAGTCTGCATGACCTCGAGACTGTTTGCTGAAGCTGGAGATTACAGTTGTCATTCTTGGGATTGATCAGTGGTGACAAGGAGCCATTGTGTTGTGCACATATGTGCTGCACAGACACAGACACGGCTGATTGTTCTGACAGGTTGGGACAGCCGGTGTTTTAAAGAGGCTCAATGCAACACCTGAGCTCTGCAGGCTTTGATCGAGGCGATGCACGAGTCACGCCGACGTGTCCGGCCTGCTTTTAAAACAGGCAAGTCATGATAGTTCACGGTGCAGTCACTGAGAATGGCTAATAGAGTCGTTAACCTCTACAAACACGGTATCAACAGTGACACGCAGAGAAACCTCACAAGGAGCCCCACGGTGCCCACTTTCTCAGAGCACTCGCACTTGGATCAGAACCTGATCCGGATCCTGTTGCCGCACTATGGCCACCTGTTTGTGCCTCAACGTTTTCCCACGTCATTAAAAAGCATTGAGTCCTGCGCATCGTGGTGGATTTTGGTGCAGATCATCCAACAGATTGTGCTCGTTTCTGCCTTGATGGCAGAGCAACGTGTAAAAAGGAAGAGATTTAAAGGGTTAGTTCGACCATACCACGACAAAATAACACATTACAGCTCGGAAAGGTAACACTGGAGAAACCAGCGAGAGATTCAAATAAAAGTAGCAGCACTCGCTCCAAAAGTTGCGCAATCTAGCGGGAAAGTCACTAAGTTGGCGACACTGACATGTTTCTTCAGGCCTCCCTCCAAAGCCACGCCCCAAAAAGCATCGTTATGAACATAAATATATCATGTTTCTATAAATGTTCCCTTCAGTATCTGCCCATGCAAATATGTTGATGGCTCGATAAGCAGACTGTGAGCCTGTTGCAGATACAACACATAAATAAATATAAATATAAATGACAAGAACCATCAGTTCAGGCTGAAGTTCTTTGGAGAATATATTCGAGGAATCCTTAAAAAAACCTGTTCAAATGTGCAAGGTCTACAGGTTTTTTTTGTTGCTTTTTATTGGTTTGTTTTTTAGTGTTAGTATATTCTCTTTAGTTTGCTGAAATTATTTAAGAAAACTCGATACTTTAAAGACACGTCATTGGATACTCAACTTCTAAAGTAAAGCAGGTGTGTCTCGGGGCTGAGGACACAGGTGAAGTGGATAACTGCACAGTGATGATTAAACTCCCACAATCCAAACTGCATTCCCTCTTTCAGGTTTGGATGTATTCAGATTTTACATGAAACATATTTCATAGTGTCTCGTGTCTGTTTGTGGATGTTTGTCAGATGAAGACACCTGCTTTCCCGTACATGTTGACTACAGTATGTCTGATGTTCATTATGTAAGTTCATGTTTGTATGTCAACTTTTTACGATCATTTCTCAAATTGTGTACAAGACCAGATTGACAAACGAAGAAAAGAATGAACCAACAGAGGTTATTTATTTCCATATATCTTTATTATCCTTTGTTTCCCATATATTTTTATATCTTTATTCTATACAGGTGCATTTCTCAATACAGTCTTTTATTGACATACATATATCTTACATGAGCTCGAGAGGTACGAGAGAGAGAGGCAAGAGGGAGTTTACATCCTTCGTAACATATTTTGGCAGTTAACAAGACAATAGGAGATCACATTACAGACACACACACACACACACACACACACACACTTGAAGTACAGTATACACACACACACACACACATCACGGCATGCACACATAAAGGGGCTGAACACCTCTAATCCTTTTTGCACAACCACCCATACACGCACCAACACACTAATCAAGGCACACGCACACAAGAACTAAACACGCACTCACACATCCATGGAGAGAGGAGACAGGTATTCACAGGATAGATTACACCAATACCAAACTGAATACACATTGAGATGTACAGTACTCGCCATATTTTAACTCCTGCTCCGACACACACGCTCAGAAACACACCGACACACACGCGCTATTTTTTGGTAGAAAGTAAAACGCAGTAATGCTGATTTTCAGACGATGCCATTGATAATGCTATTCGCTCTGATCCATATTTGGTTTCCATGACTGGCAGTTATGCAGAATGACAACAGAGTGCAGAATGTCACTGTGATTAAACGAGGACCGTCAGCACGACGTCGTGTGATGTCACATGTGATGTTTGTCACACTCGAGTGTGGGAGGTCAAAATGACACGTTAGAAAATAAATACACATTTTATATTGCAGTTATAGGATGAATACACTTGGTTGGTTATGTCTGTGATCTATTTTTTTTCAACTGGAAATTATAAAAGTCCTTTTTTCAGACACAAACACGCACGCAGTCACACACACACACACACACACACACACACACACACACACGCCACTAACAGACAGTGCTTCACAGTGTAGGGAACTCATTGCAAATCCGTCGCCTGTCCAAGATGCCACCAAATAAGCACAGGCTGACAGTCAACACAACATAAGGACAGTTAAAATATGGGAACATCTTTAGAAATATGAACAGAAAATATATCATATATTTGGCTTCAGTAACAGATACCTGAATAGTGCTACATGTTAGAATGCATAACTTAACAGCAGAATATGAAAATGCAACCGTAAAGACAGAGAGAGGATATAAATGTAACTATCTGGCCTTCTTTGACTGATCTCTGCAGTTCATTTGTCTACATGAACACAGACTGTATCATACTCTATGATTGTAGAAAACATTCGTTTCAACTGTATAACCTGAAGAAAGGTTGGTCACAAGATGTCTTAGGCGACAAATAGAGAGAGGATGTTGATCTGACTGAAGGTTAAGCTTTGTGTTTTTAAACACCGGAGAACTGAACCAGCATAAAGGAAGAAAACTAAACAAAGCTCAGTGAACTACTGCAGCCTGGCTCCGCATACCTCCACCACCAGTTCTAGATCTTGGTGTGAGACGGCTAAAAACAAGTGGAGTGATGTCTGAAAAAGAGGCAAAGACGGTGAAAGGTAGCCCCTTGTGTCCTGCAGTTTTGAAGTTTGTCCAGAAGAGGGCGCTCTATGTGGCTAGAGTGAGTGACACCTTCTTGTGGTCGAGGTTTGGTCAGACTGCGTTTGTGACAATGTAGCCTGTGTGTTGGTTACCGCTGGGCACTGGAGTGATGCTCTTCAACAGACGCTGCGGATGAAGAGAAAGAGAAGTGAGAACATTAAAGTGAAACAAACACTTTGCCGAGAAACTGACGAGGAATCAGCCACAAAGCAGGTTCTTGTGCTATTGTGCCACTAAAGTGATTGCAGCAGGTTTTGATGGACTCAGTCTTTGTCAGGTGCACTAGATACAGGAGCCATAATCATTTTGAAGATCTCTGAAATGAAATAGAATATCCAAGGATTGATGTAGACATGAGTATTTAACATGTACCAAATGTGGACAGGATGCATTGTTCTCTCTGCCTGTAAGCCTGAGGAGATTATGTTTTTGGTCGTGTGTGTGCGTGCTTACGTGTGCGTGTCTGTCTGTCCACGGAAAATCTCGCATACTATTGGACCCATCGGCCTAATATTGTTTTAGTGCTCATTCTGACTGTATGTTCAAGGACCTTGTGGTTACTTGTGACCTTGTGACTACTGACTCCTCACTACTCGTAACCAGCAACTTATCAACAACTGCTTCACTTTGGAATCTTGTGTCCAGTGGGGACTCAGAATAGCTATTATCTTGGTTTTGTCGTCTCGGGAACGATAACGTCTTCTGTCAAATGACAAACTGAACCGAGCGCTGACTACAAAGGAGTGCGTCTAGTTATCCTGTGGTCTGTTTGGCTAAGCCGGTACAGCTACAACTAAATAGTCCATTCAGTATTTAGGTTTAAAAGATGTAAAAAAAAAATAAAAAAAAAATATCTGTTGCAATTTCCCAGAGCTAACAATTATCCGCATATTGTTGTTTGGAGATTATTTGTGTGTTGATTGAAAAATCCTTTCGGTTCTAATCTCAAACACACCTGACCTGATCAAAACCTGTACATGTACATCTAAAGTGAGTTCACGGGAAAGTGAACAGATGTTCCAGATGACAAACACAACAACAGTTTTGCTACAGAGAGACACTCGGACATTTTGACCTCGCTTGGCCTCATGAGTTACACTGACGCAGTCTTCTTTCACACTCGCATGCACACAAAAACACGGCTCCCGTGTGTGTCGACAGTGCCATTGTGTGCCCTGGCAGCAGTGCCAACACTGGACCACCAGCCTCTTTGATATCCTCCTACCTTCTGTCAACTCTAACAAAGCACATGACAAGATGACAATGAAACTAATGAATAAATATGATGAAGACATTTTGTATTAGCATGCGTGATATAAGTTACAAGCTCAGCGTATACTACAAAGAGCAAATACAGACCTGGAAATGTTGGGTCAGGCTGCTTGCTCAAACAGCAACACCATAATATACAGATGTTTAAAATCTGTCTCGAGACGTTTTGAAGACTACCGGTACTTTAATGAAAGTTGCCGATTTGGCTACGCCTCGTTTGTCATGCAGGGTAGCTCCGATTCCAAAGGGCTGTTGATGACACAAGCCTGCTCTGCTCTAATTCAGCCTCTGCGGGGCCTGGAAGTTGTCATGGCTTTTTTTTCCTGGCTTTGGCTCGGCTTTAATCTTTGGCCTGTGCCTCCCCCTTTTCTGACGGTGCATGAAAAGGAAAGCAACAGAGGCAATCCCTGTTGTTGGAGAGGTGTCAGGAAGTGAACAAAGGTCAGGCAGGGATATGGGTTGAAGGAGGAGGACACGTGGGGAGGACGAGAGAAACTATAGAAGACACACACTTGACATCTCGTCCTTCTGGTCTACTTGTCACTAAAAGCGCTTTACGCTACATGCCAACATTAACCCCATTTACAAACATTTATAAAATGATGGGAAAGGCTGCCATGCAAGGGGCCACCTGCTCACCAGGATCAAAACATATGCTTATTCACACACACACACACACACACGCACTAATGGCATGGCCTTCGGGAGTGAGGAGACTTTCGACGGACTGGAGGAGCGAACTGTCAATCTACCGATTAGTTGTCAAATGGCTCTACCACCGGAGCGCATGTAAAGAAAAGAAAGGAAATGCGGCACCTGTTTGAATGTTCCCTTGGCACTGAGCAAGTAGTAGACCATATAAACAGGCACACAGATGAATGAAGACACCCCGATGCAGTAGCCCAGGACAGTGGTCCATGGCGGGTAGTCGTAGTTGAACAACCTGATCTCTGGAGGGTAGGACAGGAAACTGACGATGATGAACTGCGCACAGGAACGAGAAGAAAAGCAGAGGTTAGCTGGAGCGAGGATCAAACATTAGATACATTAGAAATGCAGCAGTCATCGACTTATTAGCTTTCAATGTGTAAGTACTCGGGCCTCACCAGCAGAAAGCAGGGACAGATGGCCACCCAGCAGATCCTCCAGAAGAACCCCGGGGAGAAACCAAGCATGAGCTTGACGTCATTACAGAAACGGTTGGTACCTGGAACACACCCACACACACACAATCACTACACAGCCCCAAATATCAGAGTGCCACAAGTTCCCAATCTGTGCTGAAAAACACACTGTAATACAGTACGGCGTCACCCCTTTCCCACCAACTTTTGCAGTCATCATTGCCATCACAATCAACATCACTCAAAACTTGCCGTAGAACCAGGAGACGGCGATGACTTCGAGCAGGACCACGGTGATGACTGCGGGGCCTGTCGCGTACTCCTCAAACAGCTTCACCACAAACGCTCCTCCCTGACACAGCAGACGAGACGAGAGAGGAACGGCAAGTTACTCTGACGCAAGCGGCTTCGCCTACTCAGTCGAAGACAGTCAGGGAACTTTGTTTAGGGTTGATTGTCAGATTACTGCTCGGATCGGAGTTAGGCTAATTGTTAACTGCGGTCCATCACATTACTTAACATACAGCAGAAACATTTTATGTAAAGTGTTGAAGTAATGTTTCTTATTAGGAGCAGATATCACAATATTTAATCAGGTGAGAGAATTTATAGATGTATGTGTGGTAGTAGAGAGATTTTTAAAATCTAAATTGGTTTTATTTGATGTTTTCATGACAGGAGCCATTTTGATAGTAACCAGTGTTTAATGTTGTTATTAACTTACATATGTGAGCGTGGAGAGAGCCCCGAGGAAGCAGACGCACACCAGGCCCAAGACTAACCACTCTCGTCTCTTCGGCAGGACAAGCGGGAACTCGTCGAGCATCGCTGTGATCACCCCCTCCAGCCCTGCAAACTGGAGAGAGGAGACGGCCAAGAAGAGGAACTCATCAGAGGGAGCAGAATGAAAAAGGAGAAGGCAGACGATGAAGAAAACCTATCGAGGAGACAGTCTGCTGTACATGCACCCTCGGCTGCAAGCTTTGAGAATCTAAATGTTACGTGTTGCTAATCAGCTGTTCGGTCGTATGACACTCTTTTGACAATCCACAGTGCACTGATGGAAAACATCCACAGACGCCTCGTG
Source organism: Melanostigma gelatinosum (assembly GCF_949748355.1). Classification (NCBI taxonomy): domain Eukaryota; kingdom Metazoa; phylum Chordata; class Actinopteri; order Perciformes; family Zoarcidae; genus Melanostigma; species Melanostigma gelatinosum. Next base: position 5,563,527 of record NC_136640.1, read on the forward strand.
CATCCTCTCCTTGGCACAATGACAAAAACACCAAGGGACAAAAAGTTAAAGCCGATCCAACGCGAGTCCAAACACAGAGACACGTTTTGTAGTGATATCCTCAGTCATAAAGCAGAGGAGCATAGCAACCCCGATGCTGATTCCACGCTGATTATCAGGACGTGATAACAGCCCTGCGGCTCTCTCCAGCTGGCTGCCTCAGAGCCGATAAACACGGCTTATGGAGACAAGATCGCCACACAACAGTGATATGAAAGTCCTATCACAATGTCTACGCCGACTGTTATCCAAAATGGAACAGCGAGGACAAACAATACCCGGTACCTCTATGGAGCAACGAGTGCAACAAGTCAAATAGAAGAAGACATTTGCCTCCACGACAAGGCAAATAGGAAACCTCCGTTTCTGGGTTTCGAGAGAGCACACAAGAGCCCTGGGCAACAAAAAGAGTCCGCTAGAATAACAGCAAGGAGAGAGGAACATGTGCAAAGAACATTTAGCTGAAATGAGCAATCAACAAACTAACCGTGCTATCCAGACCCAACATAATGATCATGAGGAAGAAGATGATGGAAAAGAAAGTAGCAGCAGGCATATTTGATATGGCTTCTGTGTAGATGATGAACAGCAGACTGGGACCTGGGGAGGAGAAAGAGAAGGAGGCTGAAATAGCTCCTCCAAAGTCATCCTCACAGATGTATTTTTGTAGCTGCGTGTCCTATGTAAAATTCTGATAAATTCAATCGAGGATGTTTTTTTCCAAACAATGCGAGTAAAGATTTATGTATTTGGGACTGTGTTGGTGTGTTGTTTTTCTACCAGCATCCTTGGCCACATCACCCACTTCCTGATGCCTCATCTCAGCCATGTAGCCCAGCACGGTGAAGATGACGAAGCCCGACAGAAAGCTGGTCAGGCAGTTCACAGAGCTGGTGATCAAAGCATCTCTGAGGTGGAGAAAGGAGAGGTTGAGGAGGCAGGAAGATAACAGAGTTAGGGAGAACTGCAGAGTATTTAGACTTAATTATTAAAACTAGACGACTGGAACAATAGGACAACAGGCTGGTTATTATTCGTTTTGGGATGGTGGAAAAGGAGAGGTAGGTTTCATTGTAGTGTGAAAAATACACCGACACGTGCCTTCAAGAAAAGTTCTCACTTGTAGCAGTTGTTGTGAAACGGGTTGTAGCTGGCAAAGGCAAGTAGCACGCCAAACCCCGGACCCAGCGAGAAGAAGATCTGAGCTGCTGCATCAATCCACACCTGAGAGAGTGTGGTCAGGTTCACAGTGCATGTTAAGATCAGAAGCTTGTACAAAGATAATAGCAACACGGACATTTCAAAATGACAGACAGCCTTGCTAGATTGCGCCAACTGACTTACTGTAGTGGTAAGCAGCTTCTGCCAGTCAGGTTTGAGAAAGAAGACGACGCCCCTCCAGGCCCCTGGCAGAGTGGCCCCACGGACGAGCAACACCAGGAGGACCAGGTAGGGAAAGGTAGCAGTCACCCAAACTACCTAATGCAGAAAAGATGAAGTAACAATTCACGTTTCTGTTGATAAACTCTTAAGTCTAGTCAGTCATAGCGGCTGATGTCCGGTGATCCATGATGGTGATTAATGATACTGAGGGCGAACAGCCATGTTTTTCTCTGCCTCTTTTGGCCATCCATCCATCCATCCATCCATCCACTCTAACTGACACCCCCATTAGCCATGCAGGCGCCCCTTTGGTTACCTTTCCAGACGTCTTGACTCCTTTCCAGATGCTGAAGTAGACGATGATGAAGATGAAGAGCAGGCAGAGGGCCAGCTGCCAGCTGACAGAGCCCAGCTCGTGCAGACCTGGGGAGAGGTGGACTTGCAACACCTTGCGACTGGGGGGAGTAAACGAGGGGGGGGGGGGGGGTGGGCGTTAGGATTGAGATATGAGGTCGAAGACTGGGCAAAGAGGGAGACAAGGCAATTGCATATAGGGAGATGACGTTAGAAGAGATGGCAGGATATGGATGGAAGTGATGAAATTCAAGGAAAAGTGGAAGAAAGTAGGGAAAGGAAGAAGGTACAAGGGCAGGAGAAGAACGTGAAGAATAATAAGAAGGGACAGAGAAGATAAGAAAGTGAGAATACAAAGATAGGGTGGGTAGAAGGGATGTTTGGAAGATTTGAAAAGGAGACAAAAAGGATCGAACACGGATGGAGGGAGATGTGATACAGAAAGGAACAGCAAGAAATAAAGAAAACACATCAGAGGGTAAGAAAAGGTACAAGGAAGAGGAGATGAATAAAAGGTATCGGGAGGGAAGAGGAAGGGAACAATATAAGGGTATGAACTCTCTGAACATGCACAATATGAGAACAATGGACCCCCGGCAAATATAATGTACACACATATGTTACATACCGATTAAATGAGCAGTAATGAGAGAGTTCACCGCGATAGGGAGAATAAATAAAGACGATGCGAGAGAGCCTTGAATGACTTCATAGAAGTTTGCACAAGCCAAAGTGAGAAAAACATTACAGGGCACAAAACGAAGGAGGCTGAAATGAATGAGTGAGGTTAACAGCTGGTCACAGGTTAAGCACACAGAGCGCAGGCGATAAAACAGAGACGTGATTTATGTTGAAAACAGGAAATTCTGGCGCCAGACTGAGTTGCGGAATTTGTTCTTCCAAACCTGTATTAGGAAAAGCCAACTACGGATAAACCCGGGATCTGTCTCAGCGGACAAAGACACGGTCCAGTGAGCGGCTGATAAGGCCGAGCCAGTAGAGTGTCAAAGCAGTCAGGAGTAAGAAAGACACAGCGCAGGTTTTATGTTGCAGGGAAAAAACTAAGAAAAACACCCAACTCGACAGAGTTTTGGTGGTTTTGAGTTAATTATTGGGAAAGCAGCGTGACAAAGATTGGAAGACATGGAATAATATAAATAATCATTTTAAAAGGTCATGTCTAAAGGGATAGTTGATCTTTTGGCAGTTATTTACAGTGAACAGAGAGCATTCTGGTTTGTTGTAATATCTATTTGCACAAACTGTTTGCTGGTCAACAGAAGACAAAATGGAATCACACTCGGCAATTTTCAAACATGTCTGTTCAGGCAAAAGTTAACACTAAAGATTTTGGGATTTGTTCTGAAGGCTTTCCCATCATCCAAACATCATCTCAGCTGAAGAATATTTCAAACACCGCATCCGTTTCGTCTCGTTGACGTCATTTGAGATCAGGCAGCTTCTTCTCAGAGTCGAGGCCCCGTCTGTGGCTCACTAAGCGGAGCGCCAATCTGCTATTTGTAGAGCTCTAGCCCCATAAATCAAATCAACAGAGCCAACGCCAAAGTCTATCAAATAAAGTCCATCAAAGAAAGCTTCTGCCGTCTCGCTATCTTATGTCTGTTGTCTTTCCCGATTGAGCTAAATTCTACCTTTCCACAGGATTACATTTTATGTGGACCTTTAGTTAACCGTCACAATAAGTATGACGTGTGAGGATATGTCATATTTTGTAACTTGTCTCACTCCGGTATTTCTAACCATCTCAGATGAGATCAGTGATTCTAATGGTTTCTTGCTGCCATGTCTTCACAGCCAGACATCCAAGAGAATTATGGAAAAAGGGGGGATGGTGGTAAATCTAAAACACCAGAACCAACCCTGTAATCGCTCTCTGGAAGTCATCCTCCCTCCTTCACTTGACGTCTCCCTCATGTGAAGCTCGTCCCCCCCCCCCTTACGCCTCTACATCCGACTTACATGCACTTACGTATAGAACTCCTCGGTGGGGGAGGTGGAGGAGTTGGACCACGACACGTTGTGGTCGGTGTACAGGTATTGGTGACAGTTGGCCGTGTTCCAGCTGTTGTTGCAGGTGGTCCAGGGCAGAGTGGGCCGAAAGGACGATACCAGATAGTACAAGGCCCAGGCTATGATGGTGTTGTAGTAGAAGGCTATGTAGAGGGATATGACGCAGATGGCAAGGCCGATCCCTGGATGAGTGGAACAAACTATTGTTAGCACAAAAACAAAAAACAGAAAAGAAAAAATGAAAACGTGAACGTTCTTGATCATAAACCTGCCAAGTGCGTTTTATTGAGGAACAAAATATTTCATGAAGTATGTGGCACCAGTCAGTCACTACCTGAAGACACATCAATGGTGTTTTCAAGCTAATTCAAGTTGCTACGGGGTAAGTGGGTGACATTTCCAAACAACAACAACAACCAACATACTATCACATTTCTGAGCATCTGGCATTTGGCATGGAAATGTGACAATTTCCATAACAGAGAGTCGGTATATCTCATTAGATGTACAAAAGGCTCGGGATGCTCTTCAAGGGAACTGTACTGAGGGGGAGCACGGGGTTAACTGAGCCGTCTCTCAGGCTCTGACGGCTTGACACTGTCCTTTATCAGCGCTTTGTTCCGCTACTGCCAATTTCCCCGTTAGTGGGCCCTGGTCTCTCATGGCCTCTACTTGCCTTTTAATCCAAGCTATTGCTGTTAACTCATTTCTCCATCGGCTCTGCTTTCTCTCCACTCCTCCCGTTACCTTTGAAGATGGGGCAGACGTGTTTCCAGATGGAGATGCAGCCGCTGCGGTGGAACTGGCCGAGAGCCAGCTCCATGTAGAATAGAGGGATGCCTCCGAACACGGCCATCAGCATGTAGGGCAGCAAAAAGGCACCTGGGCAGAGGCACGAGGACGGAAGATGTATACGGGGGTGAGAGAGGGAGAGCAAGGGTTACAAATGTGAGGATTTATGCGGAGGGGATGCAAACAGTGGGGAAAGTGAGAGGAGAATAAGTTATGGACCAACAGCAAAAAGTCTAATTACACTCCTGAGAAATGCTACTCGCTCACACTCTCAATAAATCGACAAGAACACTAAAAAGCACTCTGTAAAACGCATTAAATGCCGTAAGTACCCCATCATTTACATAACCCGAGTCTATTCAAAAACAGTGTATGCTCGCCCGGCTCCACTAAATATGTGGAAACACGCAGTACGAGTGTCATTTTGTTTGACTTCTGCGTTGACAAAGTAGAGCTAATGTTGGCTGCCAAGTAAGGAAAGTATAAAGTGAAGGAGGGAGAATTAGAAGGCCAAACACTGAGAAGCAGCCGGATGGCAGCCAGAGCTTTGAACTCTCCAACCCATCATGCAGTTAGATAATCTCTCTCCGTATTCCTTTCTTTCGCTCTATCTGATTATCAACTAGTTTCATGTGCATGTGTGCACGTGGGTGGGTCGCCGTGTGTCTTTGTGACATGAAAGGGAAGATAAGGGTTGATTGAGCAGCTGCCTGGGAGACAGGTTATTAAGCAGAGAGAGACTGAAGGTGTTCTCATAAAAACCACAATTAATACGGTTGCCTCTATCAAGTGTCTCCCAGTCCCCATCTCTACCTCGCTCCGTGAGGCACACACACAGGACACAGGAAATTGCAAAGATTTTATTGTTGCAAATTCAATAAAAGTGGAAAGGGAGGCCCTGTTTGCCGCTAGGTGAAGACTGTAGTAACAGAGCACAGGCAGACCTCCTCGCTGAATTATCCGTCACTAGAAACTCTGTATGTGTGTGTATCATATATATATATATATATATATATATATATATATATATATATATATATATATATATATATATATATATATCTCAACCTGATTAATTGCATTAAAAACACACATAATTTGAATCACATTATTTAAATTTGTATTAACTTGAATAATTTCATAACAGCATCATTTAAAATTGACTGCATTAGTTTAGAACCCTCAACTTAAAACTGAATGTTGAATCAAGTTGCTGAAACTATATTTGACATTCACTGAAAGGTTATTAGCACTTCCACATTTAGTTCTCACATTTCAAATTGAGTTCCTGCAATTCAATTTCAGTTCAATGAGACACGCAGCCGGTCGTTGAGGAAGAGCAATCGAGTGCAGATTCACAGAACTCTGGCCCTGTGAACGTTTTGATTGATTATTGGATTAAATCCAAAGTGGCAGAAATGAGAAAATGACTTGTATTTGATTTCTTTTCCTCCCCACCACCAAGAGACTACTGCACCGGGAGCATGGCGGGTGGCAGCTTCGGGAGGCGGCCCTTCAGTTAGCGGCTGTAGCAAACCCCATCGCCTCACAGCGGACAACAAAATAAGTCGAGGCTGATTTTATTTTGGTGTCACACGAACAGCGGTCTCATGGGTAAAAGTGCTTGTTTGAACCACCCATCCATAAACCTACATCTGATAAACTCATTTCTGTTGAACCTGGGAATTTGTAACTTTCTGTTGGTACGGTTTCCTTTGTACTGGCAATTCAATTTGGACACATGTGCCATCACTACGTAATGCATCAAGGAGTCATGATCGTGCACATGTTTGTTTAAGTTCATGACACCATGAAAAAACCTCTTCTCTTCTTTCTAATTAAAATTCTCACATGGGATGTCCTGTACACTGCTCTCTACCCCACTCCTCATCTTCCTCTTCCCCTTTTCAAACACCATTTGGCCCCCTCACCTCCTCCATTTTGGTAGCAGATGTAAGGGAAGCGCCAGACGTTTCCCAGATCCACAGAGTAGCCGATCACAGAGAGCAAGAAGTCCATCTTCTTGCTCCAGGTCTCTCTGGGCTTCTCCGAGCTGGTGTGTTGGACCACCAGAGTCTTGAGGCCTCCCGGCGGGACAGAGGACCCGGTGCCTCCTCCGGGCTCAGGGGCCATTTCTCCAGAGCAAGCTGCGGTCCCCGGTCCCTCCCTGGGGCTTTGAGGGGTGGAGGAGGTGAAGGCATTGGACAACTGCTGTCCAGAGCCAGAAGTCAGGCCGTTGGCTTCTCTCTCTGCGAGACCGTCGGCCAGCACCAGTCGACCATTTTCCTGCTGTGTCCCCTCCGCCTCCTCCCTCTCTCCCTCACTCTCCCCTTTGTCCACCGCCAACATGCTCATCAGCATCATATCTTTTGTCTCCATTGAGTCGTGTTGATGTTGGTGTTGGCGAGGCGGTTAGGGGTGGAGAGAGGCTCTCAGTGACGACAAAGGGAACGTGGCACTGCTGTCTGATATGGCGCCCATGAGGGGAACAGAGGGGTTAGAAGAGGGAATGGAGCAGAGAAATGGAATTGTCCCTCTTTGACAGGTAAAGGAGACAGGGGACAGGAGAGCAGAACAAAAACAACAGCGGGGCCAGAATGAGGGGAGGTGCGTGAAAGCGGGAGTGGACTGAAATGTGTCTGTTGAGCAAGAAGGAATAAGAGCAGCGGTTAGGACGGACCGAGGGAACGCGAGAGGAAAGATGTGTTGGAACAGGATGTGGCCGGCTGAAAAGGTACAAGAATCTTGGATCTTCTCGTCCTCTGAGGCACTCAGTGACGGAGCAAACTGCAACACAGAGGGGAAATCCACAGATTACCTTTGAGTGAACCCACGATATAAAATGAGTCTCTCTGTACGACACAAGCACCGCAATCATGACGTTATAGAATACAGTTTCGGGTCTCGTCTTCCATTTTTCATCTCCTGCTTAAGGGTAAATTACAGGCACAATGTTAACGTTGGTAAAACTTACATAATATGAAATATATTTGAACTTCCTAAAAAAGAAAAAAGGAACAAATTGTGCTGGGACAGGATTTATCTCATTTCACGCTCTCGGTTGCATAACCTGTTTGGATATTTATCTGATCAAAGCTGTAGAATACCAGACAGAAAACTAAAGTGGAGAATTGACATGCAGATGAAGAAGTGCTCCATTTTTGATTGTTACTACAAGCAGTATATAAAATATTAAAGCCAAAGATCCTATGAAAATATGGGTAGTATGAAAGTTATTTGTTCAACAGGATTGTGTGTGTGTTCAATCAGACTTAAAGATGTTAATTAAACTGTACTTTCTATTTTAAATGACTATTTATATGAATATTTCACATATCTGTAAAGGTTGAAGGACGAACGCAGCACATTTAACTCCTTTAATTATGTATCCAAAGCTAAAATCTATATACTTGATATGCTAAATGTAATTGAACCACAAGACTTCTGTAGAATTGTACTTCTATATTTTTGTCAATATGTACTTTTTGCCTGTTTTGTGCTTTAAAAACGTAGCATTCTCACTCAGTACAAATGGTTGTACAGCTGCATTGTAAAACACTTTAATTCGTTTTAAACTTGGCAAAGAGGAAGGCTGTGATGTTTGGCTCACCATTTATACGTCAAAGAATGACTTAAAAGAAACTTAAAAAAGGTAAATTCACTTCAACAAAAAAAGAATTCTGTCATTGAAAAGTGTTATTTTCTCAACTACACTTTACTCTCAGTTATCTGTAGAGCGCACGATGTATCAGCTGCCTCACAACAGAAAGTCAAGAAAAACAAACAAAGGTAAATGGCTTGATACTGACGCTGACCTGAATGTGCAGACACACTAAACCCCCGTCTGAATAAAACCCACATAAAGTAGTAACAGACGTGATTCAAACACATTTAGAAAAACAACTTTTCATGTTTCATTATTCAAAAACTAATTCGAACGAATGTGAGAAACTTTGAAGTCACTGGATATCAATTATTTTGTTTTAATACATCTTTAAGCATTCCACTAAGACGATTTTAACAATAAAAAAGGCAGAGTAAGAGGATAAAGATTTAAGCAAAGATAAATTGAAACAGGACGTGGGGGGAAAATGCTCATGAAGCATTCTAAAAAAACTAAAATCAATAAAACATGTAGCTACGCATCTCTTATCTGAGTGAACTCTACATAAACTTAAGACAAATCATTAGACGCCACGTCACTTGAGGTGAATACACACCAATAGTTTAAAGACATCCCGTACGTTACCTTAAGAGATGGGAGATGAAGACGAGCAGAAACCTGAGGCGGCTAAACGATAGAGAGCAGCAGCAACTTCTACCAAAAACTTAAAGAATCCTGTGGTGTTGCAAAAACTTGGCAGAGAAACAGCGTGCACCAGCACATCAGGACAGTGTTTGCTCATTGAGCTCTGAAACCTCTCTCATTTATCCCTCTCTCTCTCTCTCTCCCTCCCTTGTTGTCCCTCACTCCCCGACTTGCAACCACACACACACACACACACACACACACGCACGCACAGACATATGCAGAGCTGGATGCATGCGCTCAGACGGAAGATACTGGAGAAACATTATGCAAGCGCAGACATGCGTGCTTTGGAGCTTGCTTTGATACATACAATACCAACACAAACAGCATTGATTACAATGAAGTGTGGTGAAGCTCTGGCACAGCAGAAGTCTCGTTTAAAGCACACAAACACACTGAGGAGGTTATATATGAGTAGCTGTGTGCCAATGAGGGGCTCAGTGTCAGGGTGCTGCTCTCTACACTCTGTATCACACACACACACACACACAGATGGAGTTCTCACACTCCATTTTTCTCCATTACTCATGAAGCATTCCTCTCATCCTTCAATCGTTGCTCCTTTCCCCCCATTGTTTCCCAAGTCATCACACACACCTGTTGTGGAGAGATTAGACTTTCGCTGATTTGACCCCAGTTGCCCATAATTCTAGAGTCCTGCTTCACATCAGCAGTACTTTCATTTACTTCAGATATTCTATTTATTTTGTTGAGTAATGTCTAAAAAGGCAAACAACTGAATTCTCTGGACATCTTTTAATCCGTCTACAAGCGAACAGCCGAGTGTTTCAAATGTCTTACAGAGCTAGTTTGTCTCCGCTGAGCGCTACACACTTCAAGGCCGTGGTCGTGCTGGGCAGATCCCAGGTCAGACATCATGTAGCCAATCTTGCCTCTGTAACTGTACTCTCCCAGGATACTGCTGCACTTTCAGAATGTTTTCCTGCGTCAGTCAAGTTTAGCCACACAAGTGTTTGTGGTCCAACTGCTACAAATTGAACAGTAAAAACGTTTGTCAAAATATTTCAAGTTTAAAAAAAAAAAAGGTACGTTATGCAGCATTGTCGTTTGTGAACACACCATCCAAAGTTCTCATCCCAAACTCAGTGAGTGAGAGACGTGGTGAGTGAGCTACATAATGAATGAAGAGAGGGAGCAGTGCAAGTGAAAACAAAGCGGTGAATCACAGAAACAAAACAATACTTTCTAATCGTTTCACGCGGTTACAATCTAAAGCACGAATAAAACACGGCCACACCGTCACACCACCCAGTGGGAAGGTGCCGCATTGCCCTAACTTTGAATAAATGCAACCGAGGTGCAGGCCTCTCTGCTCTGTGTGTGTGTGTGTGTGTGTGGGTGAGTGGGTGTATTTGTGGCTGACCCTCAGTCAAACGGACACACAGACCCGTAACTATTTATACATCCATGACAGAGAGAGCGATGGAGACAGTGATGTGGCCTGGCCGCTGCCTTTTGACAAAGTCCCGACCTCACCTGCATGCTGGTATTGGCGGGGGGGGGGGGGGGGGGGGGGGGGGCTTCACACCCACGCCTTACAGGCTGATGCCCAGATGTGTCCCGAACGCAGCAAAACAAGACGATATGAGAGAAATACAGGCAGAGGACTCTGCAGATAAACACCGCTGTAAGTGGTGATTGAAAGGGTCTAAACATTGGTTTTAGGAAATTGCTTTACAGCATAACTTTGTAAAAGAAGTCCACAGCTCACTGTGTGTTGCATTTTGACTTCACTTCATGTTTCATGTGCACAGACAGGCTCAGAAGTCCAGACGGACACAAGCACAAACATGCAAACACTTTCTCACGCATACCCATGTTGCATAAACCAGATCTGCAATCACATGGCTGAGTTAGAGCTTTCCTAAATTGTCATTTATGAAATGTTGAATGAGTAATTAAACCACATCTCATGCTGGAATGTGAAGGTCTCCCGAACATGAACTGTGTCTTTTATTCTAAAAACAACCCATAAAGCGTTGGGCTCTCAGCCAGCTCCAGCAGAACACCTCCCTATAGTCTGGGCCGTAGACGCTAACAATGGTTGAGTAAATATAATGTGCTTATCTGAGTCCGTTTTGGCAACTCTCAGGGGCTTTCCTGAATAGTTTGACTTGAGTGGCGAGTGGAAAAATAGCAAGTTAAAAAAAAAAGAAGTGGTAATCTCTAATTCATCACTGCTCTCCATGTCACGAGCAACACTTTGAATTGTTTTCATGGTGTGCTGCGTCATCTCACAAAGTGTGTGCGATCACGTTGGGTCGGACGCTCGTTCCCCGTGAAGTAGTCTCCGGGCGATGAGGACGACGGAGGGAAAATACAAGTTGTTTTCTTGTTTCTGCCACTTTAGATTTAATCCAATAAAAAAAATGTTTTAAAAATACAAAAACGTACACAGACCACATCTCTGTGAAACTTCATAATATTACTTTCAGTTTCAAACTAATACAAAATATGCTATTCAGATTTCAATGCAACTATTCAAGTTGAGCAACTCCAACTCAAATATGAATTCATTTGTGACTCATTTCTTTCTGGTGGCCAAACTACACTCTTTACAAAACAAACTAGTTTTTTGCATTTCTGTTCTGCAAAAACCTACAAAAACAAAACAAAACATCCTCCAACTGGAGAGCTTGAGTTCAAGCCTCTTTGTCAACAAACAGCCCTGCTGAAGTTTCTTTGAGCAAGCGCTAGATTCCTAAAACACAAGTTACCTTCTTGGGGAAAGACCAAAACACACGACTGATTTATCTTGTGTTACGACCGGCTCGGGAGTCGCAACATATAGGAGGGACACAACACCAAGTTCGGTTAAAAACAACCACAGCTGGCAGTTCATTTACAGGACACAAGTAAACTGTAGTGTGCAAATCCCACTGCAGACCAGGGTCTGGTGACAGGCAGATGAAAGAGAGCGAGGGCGGAGCAAGGAGGCGCTTAACCACATCCTGATCCAGGTGCCGTCAATCACCTGCACCTAGAAGTCAAAAGACACAGAATACACACACATGCACACGCCCAAGCATAAACGTTGACAGCAGGACATAGAACCATACGCATACAAAACCATGTTGTTTTAACAGAATAAACCCTCTCACGCACGAGGATACCAACCTCCCAGTAAAAGTGGCACGAGTAGTACCACTCTCATCCTTAGGCAACACTGCTGCCACTTGGCCAAAGGAGGGTCAGCCTTCTGGGCTGCTATCAGCTGTTCCTTGCCAACCTTCAACTGTGTGTCAGGCCCAGCAGGCACAGTGACAGGACAGGTCAATTTAACTTCAGTAGACTCATTTCCAACAGCATTCGTGGACAGCTTATCTAGCGGCAACTCAGAAGTTACAGAAGGATCAGGATCAGCCTCTTGAATGTCAACAGGTCGAGCCACTTCAGATAAATTCACTACATCTTCGTACTTTCTTGACTGGGCACGGGTTACAATGCAAGCAGGAAGGACTTTAGGCAACCGGGATGACAGATCAGCACTCTGGTAATTGTCAACTACGGAGCCTGTTGGTCTATCCACTACAATGGGAGCAGGAAACACCTTCCCTCCAGCCAAATCATTACCCAAAATCAGGTCTACTCCCCCTAAAGGAAGCTGGGGACAAATCGCCACCACGACAGGGCCTGTAACCAACCCAGATTACAATTACACAACATGCAATGGGGCTTTAAGCCACCTCATCCCACATCCTTGGACTGAAGCACTGCTACCAGTGGAGGTCTTCTCAGAGAGAGGCAAAGCTCCTGCCAAAAACAAGGACTGAGAGGCTCCTGTATCCCTAAGGATGCGAATTGGGATGAGCTTCTCAGAATCAGAAATTGCCATACGGAACGGTGCAAAGGAGTCATGCTCAGTGCGTTTTTTATTGGTCTGACAAGGACCAACTACACAGGGCAACTGCTGTGGTACTGAAACTATTAGCCCTACAGGCTTAGTACCTTCTGACGTTTCATTGAGAGCATGACAGTTTGCTGTGAAATGACCGGGCTTTTTGCAATAAAAGCAATTCCTAATGGGAACTGGAGGAGACCCATTGCTTCCAGGTCTTAAACAAAAGGTGTGAGGAGAGGCTAAGCTCTTAGGTAGGTTCCACAAAATGTAGTCCCTGCGAGAAGCATGCGACTACCTGAACACGAAGCTCACACAGATAATAGAAAAGGGTACGATTCTCGCTTGGGGTGCGTGAGGTCCCGGGTCCAAATCCCGGACGAGCCCCCATTATGTTACGACCGGCTGGGGAGTCGCAACATATAGGAGGGACACAACACCAAGTTCGGTTAAAAACAACCACAGCTGGCAGTTTATTTACAGGACACAAGTAAACTGTAGTGTGCAAAACTGGTCTGGTGACAGGCAGATGAAAGAGAGCGAGGGCGGAGCAAGGAGGCGCTTACATAGGTAAACCACATCCTGATCCAGGAATCAGCCGTTAGGGAGCTGCACCTAGAAGTCAAAAGACACAGAATACACACGCACCCAAGCACAAACATTGACAGCAGGACATAGAACCACACGCAACACTTGTCTTTTAGAATGGAAACAGACTTTTAGTCTTCAGTTTGATTTCAGCAGCGATGTGCTTGAGCCTCAATAGTTTGGGCGCACGCACGCACGCACACACACACACACACACACCTCTTTCATTGGCACTTGTTTTCTACTACATGCAGTGAAAACACTTGTTTTCTACTACATGCAAACACACAGAAGTGCAGACAGACGGACAGAGAAGCCTCACAAAATAAGTCCTCATTTTTAAAACCCTTGTTTTGCTCCGCAGGTTTTTCTCCTGAGCTCAACAAGTGTGGGCTCTGGGTTCCCATGCCCAATTGACATCATGCCAACTTAAGCCGTGGCTAATTGAAAAATAAACAGTGCAGGCAGACGTTCAGTGCATTAGGCTGCTAGTCCGACATCCTCTACACTGCTGCCACATCTGCACAAACGACACTTAAAGTCGGTGGAAGTGGTAGTACTTTGAGAAGAAACTACTCCCAGGAGAAAAGACAAACACTTTGGGCTTTCACTTGTCCCACATTGAGGGGCAGCCTGATAAGTAGACAAGCAAACACATTTTAAGTGGCAAACTGTCAAGACATGCACAGTAAACTGCCCTGAAGGAGATATTTACTTACATTTGCTGAGCCGCGGTTGCACGAGACGTTTGGGAAATGCAAATGTGGGTATTGTCAAATGATGTTGCTTCTGCCATGGCTGTGTAATATCTGTCTGTTGGCCCCGTCATGCACCCGAGACAACTCTGAAATATCATCATCAACATCATGTGGTTATCATAGCCAATAAAAAGGGGTTCACACACGTGTCATCATACAAGTAAAGCACGTTCTAGTACAAGCAGTAATACTGTCAGCCTGACACAAACGTTGTTAGTGTTCATTACAGAACAGAAGTTTCTCTCTATTTAGTATTAAGCCAAGTGCATTTTGCTAAGGCTAAACTAATGGCTTTACAGTCATGATGTGACCATTATTAGTGCTTAAGATACAGTGCTGCAAGTATTCCCCATAGAGCTAATAGGATGTCAGTTTTTCCTTTCCAATAGATTTGAGAGGAAAATAAATAAATATAAATCAATACTAAGATTTCATTCACAAAGTGTCAGAGGCATGATCTGTGGGTGCTTGCGTTGTGTTAATTATTTTGGGATTTCTTGAAAAGCGAGTGGCTCTATGCCCACATTCTGTGCGCTCAAGTGAACAGTGGGAGCTGACCTGTTAAAAGCTTCACATGGTCAGCTCCCATTTTGAGATTATCTGGGAGCGTTTCAAACCCTTCCAGAAAATATGAAAATAGCGTTTAGAAAGCAACAACCACACACGACTCTTGAGTGTAAGAAAAGAAAGACGAGGATGGAGAGTCAGTAACACAGAACCTCTCGTACTATACAAGACAGACATGCTAGTAGACAATGAAACATTACTTTTGTTCTTTTATTTACTAAACAGAGGGGAAGAATCATCGTAGAATTTATATTTCCTCTTTCATTTTAATACAAAAACTGATTTCGTCACGTGTACATTTAGTCACTGTGTAAAAGAACAAGAATTTGGATTTTAGCTTATCTGTGCATATTTGTATACACACATTCCAGAATAAACATAACTAATATGATAAAATATCCCGAATCAGCCAATCCCAAAATCTGGGAATTTGTTTCCCAAATTGGAAACATATTATAATCGGGCTGATTTTGAAAGCCTAGAGGTTATGGAAATAACACACACGAGGATGAATAACGAAAAGAAGAAAATCAATCAAAACTCACAAAAAACACAAAAACAAAACTGCTCTCGTCTAGTAAATCACGGCCCGTCTCACTGATCCCCGGCTTACACACATGCACTACATTAATACATATCTTACAGAGACGGCTATCAATACATTACCCCCCCGGTAATAGAATTATGGGCTGTAAACAAAGACAGACAGGCCGTGTGGTCTTACCGTGATATTTTTAGCTCGACAGCCCACGTTACCCGTGGAGCGTCTGGTCAGCCGGTGTCCAACACGTCGGCCATCAACTCATTCTAAACCCAATCACACAAATCACACATGCCTGGGCTTACAGCAGGCCGTATTCTGCTCTGCCTGGCTTAAGACGCAACCACACACACACACACACACACACTCAAGTATGCATGCACCCACTCACACACATGCTCTCACCCAAACACACACCACGCTGGGCTTTAGGATTCCTGCCCCTAATCCAAGACTCCTTGATGCATATTTACAAGGAGGGCCGAAGATGAATACTGATGCATCAATTATTTTACAAAATGTAGGAAACCAGTGTAAGTGGAATATTTACATTATGAAGTGTGTGTGAGAGAGAATATATGAGTGCCAGCCCATCGGTGTCGTGGTCCAACTCCACTCGCAACCCCCTGGGCCAAAAGGCACCATGCCAGGTACAGCAGTGCAGTCGGTCCACTAAACCTTCATTGTGTGTGCGTGTGTGTGTGTGTGTGTGTGTACGTGGGGAGAGAGATTGAAGGGATATAAAAGACGACGCAGTCACCGTCATGTTGACATTAAATTGTAATCACCGTGTCCTCTTTCTTCCTGTCTGACCCAAAACACACACAGCGTCCAGCCCCAGTGTTCTTGTGAAAAGCCAGCCTGGGAGTGAGTGTTGAACGGCATTCCAATCAGCATCAGCTGAAGTACTAGGTTAATCCTAATTGCAACACGCACAAACCCAGACGCAGGCACGCGTGTGTGTGCGCACACAAACACACAACTGAAAAAGGGGGAATAATGAGACCAGGTGTGTGATGAACGGTCCAGGACGGTTCAACTGGAGGCTAATTCCTCCCGTCAAACACAAACTATCACAAGACTCATTGTTGGACGTCATTTATGTTACGATGATTCATTATTTGATTGCTGATTATTATAGATATGGACTTTTTTATCATTTAATTTTTGCGTATCTTATTAAATATCTGCAATATCACCGGGGGATGTGATCTTAAAGGGTTTCATCTCTACTTTAATGTACTAGACAACAAACAAAGGGAGGCCAGCCGAGGATAACTGTAGAAGATATTTCCATGACCCTTCCAAAATCTTACCCCTAAAGACAGTCCGAGTGACGCTTTTTTAAGATATTTTATTTTGAAAAATACAGCAGAATTCTAAAATGACTTAAACAAAATGCCTAAAACATAGTATAATATATATATATATATATATATATATATATATATAACATGTTTGACTGTTTGTCCGAAGATAGAATGAAGGTACAAAACGTTGCAGTTTCCATAGCTATCACAACTGATACCAAGTCTTGAATTTAAACCGATATCTTTTACATTCAAATACTGTTGACGGGCGATACATTTATTTTGGGAAGAATAAAGTTGTTGAATATTTGACGCCTCAAATACGAGTCCTGCATTCATTTGTCACAGAGCAAAAATGTATTTAAAAAATAAAAAGTTCATGTGTGATGATAATGTGTGCTCATATGTTGCACAAGATAACATATGATCTCTCCGGACATATGATCGTTCTAAAAACAAAACGCCGGCTTTGCATTATTTCAGGCACATGAATGATACATTTTTTTAACGCATATAGTCAGTCATGTCATAAGTTTAACCCGGCTCCTAGGCTATGACAAATACGGCGCAGACGCAACAGATGATGGTGACGTAACGTATTTATTTTAACCAAATAAAGAAATAGTTAACTTTATGAAGTATCAGTAACATCAGACATCGGATAAGTGCATCAGGTCGACCTGAAGCCTCTACTTGATGGAAGGCAGTGGGACGAGAGTTGCCATAAAGAAGAAGAGGATCACTTCATGGCCGACCATCTCCAGTGGGAGCAGATGATGGAGATGGAGAATCAAAAGCTCCAGAATGCTCTGAAGGAGACTGAGGAGGAGCTGAAGACTCAACTTGATCGAAGGCAGAGGGACAATAGTTGCCACCTGGAAGAGCTGGAAAAGTCCAGAAGCACGTTTCTGGCCCAGGTGGCGATCCATATAAAAGAGACGGATCACTTCATGGATGACCGTCTCCAGTGGGAGCAGGAGAAAGCCTCCCTGCTGGAGGAGAACAGAGACTCCAGTGTGGCTCTGCTCAACCATCAGAAAGAGGAGAGAAATCAAGATGTTTGCACAAGAGGTGAACACCAAGTGACAAAGCCAAAGAACCTTGTCAGATCTTTTGGATGTTTTCTACTTTCATCTTCCGCCCAGTCAACGACAATCCATGACCTCATGGATGTTTTCCTGGTTCTGACATTTTGAAAAAATTGACTAAGCTGCACAGAGGCAAGCCAGAGACTGTAAATTACGGAACTTTTACATGTCACTGCAAACTTGGTTGAGTGTTTACACACAGAAAGTTTTGCCCAATCCACACCCTAACTCGAGTGATTACTCTCTAACGTCAACTTGCACGTCCATTTTCCTCGTTGTCTGATTGAATGACTCTCTACTCGAGTTGAAATGGACCCTAACACGGTTCAATATGCTGTAACTTCCTTTGACTATGAGTATCCTTATTTATAATCTATAAGTTTTAGTTTGTGGATGTTTTGTGATTTTACTTTTGTAGCCCAAAAGTTGTCCAAGTTGCCTGTTTCTGCACATGATAATACATCATCGGCTATTCTTCAGTGTAAAGGAGTCATTTGATGTAGGAGTCTCTTCGCATCTGTGCATAGACTTTGTATGTAATCACGACGCGCGTCAAAAAAATCAACGCGACCGGTGTGAACGCAGCATAAGTCACAAGGAATTACTCAACCCTGAAACACGGACATATTCAGGATAGATTAGCTCTCCATATGTCTTTGTAATACTGTTTTACCAGCTGTTTATTTAGCACCACCCTTAGATCTCAGAACACCATCTGTCCAGCATCTGTAGAGAGTACATTTTTCTAAACTGCTTCACTATAATTCACAAAATCTCTGGCTTTGTCTTTGAATCCACTGAGACGAGTGGCGTCACCCGTTATGTCGGCTGTGGGAACACAGGGAGAAAGTAGAAGATGTAAAACATACGAGGCAAGCTGCAGATTAACTGGAATGCCAGAGGACAGAGAAGTTGAGAAACTAAGATGAAAAATTGCAGGTTGATGGGTAGGAGTACGTAGGAGTTATTAGGGTAGGCTGCATCACGTGTTTTTAGGATCACTAATGCCAATATGTCTCCGTACACAGTGCAATCTGACAGGAAAGATGAGTCATTGAAATTGCAATAAAATGAGGCCTCTTCCCCTCTAGATTTTGCTGAATTGACACTAAAAGCTATCCTATCCAAGCCCTCCCTCCTACATTAGGCCAGTGATGCAGAACGCTCTCAACAACAACGCTGCAGAGGGCGAACAGTAAGAACTTAGTTGACAGACCAACTGCTGGGAGGTCAGAGGTCGTCCCTACCTCGACAGGAGTGTTTTAAAGCAGGAAGAGTTGGCACGTCGCTGAGAAGTGATTACAGGAGGCTGGGCAGGAAGTGCTTGGAAAACTAAGCTGTTCCCTGCAGAAATGGAGCGAGTATTGTTGAAGTGTGACCCTTTCCTGCTTTTAATATTAGATGGGAGATACAGGCAAAAAATAATACATGTACACATGCATACCAATGCTACCTTTCTGGTTTAAAAACTGTTTGTAGAGACAGGATGTTATGGTAAGATAGCGTGTTCTTGGAAATTCTGCAAGTGTTATTCCAAGCACAGTAAATCACTGCTGTTTTGCACGTGTCCATGAGGGGAAAGAGACGCAGTGAAAAACACAGCCATTGATCTCATATAAAAATATGTTTAAAACTCTGGAGCACACTCTGGAGTATAAGTGGAATTACACAGCAGTGATACAGTACTAGTGAGTATATAACTATTACATATTCTGCTTGTTTGTGAAGCTGCCTTGTTTCAAAATTAAGAAGTGTTTATGATGCAATAAACCCACCTTTTAAAATGCTGAGGCCCAGATTCAGAGCCTTACACCATTGCAGAAAAAATAAATGTTGTGGCAGTGTAAACAAGAAACAAAGACAGACAAAAGAACCAGGCAGTCCAGTCAAAAAGAAAACAAAATCTTTATTATTTTGTCGAGTAGATTAGGCTGTTTTGGAAGGAGGTGTGTTGGGGGTGGGGGTATTGGAGAGGTAAAAGCAGCCGATGAATAGGGCGGAGTCAAATAGACCATGAGGTTGGGGCTAAAACTTGGATTTATGTAGTTATGCCAGGGCTCCCATAGGGTCCCAGGCAGGAAGCACAATGGGCTCCTGTTGCATCACGTCCAGGACATCAGCTGAGAGGTACTTCTTGTCCACCACCACCTCGTACACGTATTCGGAGAACCAATCGTCCGTCATGATCAGGTAACCTACAGAGAAAGACAGGGAAGACAGCCAATCAGCCGGGAAAGTCTGTTTTCACCTAAAACGATGGCAGTCAAGCGGAGAACTGGGATTAAAGAAGAAGAGGAAAAAAACGAATCAAAACTTGGAAATCAATCCAAATCAGGTCAAGTTGTTTGGCTCAGACGAATGGAAAGTGACAAAAAGAAAAAATACTGACTCAAACAGTCTGTATTTTCAACATTCTTCATGTAACACATTTTATGAGTTGATATATGATTGAAATTCTACGTTTCACAGTCCACATCTATGGGGTAAATGCTTTGTAAATGCTGAAATGATTAATGAAATGAAGAGATGCCTGCATGTCTGTCTTCTATTAGATAACAGATTTGGTTCTGAACCGCCACACACGGGAAGCAACCAGAGCTCGCGAGTGAATCAAAATAACGTGAAGCTATTTTGTTCTCCTCTTCCTCTCCTCGTGTGTTCAGAGTTGAGCAAACGAGAGCATCCCTCCTACTGTCCCAGTTGACTTATCAAAGACGTCGGGGCGACCGCAGGAATGTGCCACAGTTCAAAACAATGTACCGGGGGATGGCGTGTCTGTTGTGTATGTGTGTTCTTCCAAGTACGCAGATCTTAGATGGCACGTTGCCTGGTTCTCACTGTGGTATCCGTGTGTGTTGATCTTCGTGTGTGTTGAGCTTCCTGGAACCCGCATGTTGGGTGGCATGGTGGTGTGTGTGTGTGTGTGTGAGAATGTTGGGTGTCCTGATTTGTTTTTAGGGATAGGCTGACTGTCCCGTCTCAGAACAGATGGATGTACTGTAAGCTGGAATAATGTGGAGCAGCCATCTTGCTTTCCAACGTGAGCAGCAATCCACATCCCATGACGATCACCGGCCGACATGAACCGTGGTTTGGACGTATCAAAAACACACTTGTTTGAGAAGAGGTTGGCCGGCTCGATGATTAGAGCACAAGATGTCATAGACACTGAAATGGGTCCTTTAAATGAGAAGCGGGGACGGATATGATACTGTGGTTTGGTTGCAAACTAATGGCAATGGATTAGAAGCATACGGTAAAGCTAATGAAGCTTCTCCTCCCAAGAATCTGTTCCGTGCGCTACAAAGGAAACCATTCCGTCCACATTAACGTCATCTTCTTGTGTTTACTCAACAATAGAATCATGTTCGTGGAAAATCGTAGTTTCTCTCTCTACACGTCAAACTCGTTCACAGCTCAAGCGAAACGATGACGAATGTTAAGGTGTCGGCCTCAGGGTCGGGCCCCGTCAAAGTGAAAATAAAAACCTTGCAGCGTGTAGCCAAGCATCCGTCTGAAGCGGTGTAAAAGCACGAGCTGTGGAAAATGGAGGAAACAGAAAGTTAAACCTCTCGTGAGAAACTCTTTTGGGGTCAGGAAGAATATGAAAAGGCCTGAAGGGAGACGTCAAGCCTTTAAAACCCTTATAAGCACACTCCACTCTCTCCCTCTTCTTCCAATTTATCCTTTGTCATCTTTCCAAAATCATCTCCACATCTAGTTGCCGTTTATTTTTCCTAATTTCAAACGGATTCGACCTGCTCTACGCCGCAATTTCTGTCTCAGCTCTCTCCTGCATGCTTTCCCCTTCTTTTCTCCACTTGTGCCGTTTTTTCCCCCCGAAGACTTTGCCAAACAAACAAAGCCCCCGGATTTCCCCTCGTGAACTCCACGTCTCGAACTCTTGTTCTCAAGCACTTTATTAATTTGGCTTTTAAACATATCTGCCGGTGTTTATGGAATAAGATATGCGTGAAATACATTTGATTTGACCGAAGGGGATTTCCCCAACAGTCACTACGGTTTGCGGGTTCAAGCAAATATTGTGAGGAGTACGTGTGTCTCTCTGTGTGTGTATATGCTGCACTGTATGTGTGTGTTGCCACACGACACATGGCTGACCTGAAATACTCTCCTATAATTTGCAGTGGAATGTGGAGCCCAGAGATGGAGAAGAGAGGCGGAGGGTCAGAGGAAGATGAGGAACAAGAGATGAAAGGAGAGCCGGTAAAGTCTGGGGCAGTGATGTGGACGACCTGCTGCGGTGTGGTGCAAAACCCGCCTTACTTACTTAATGACAACACCCCCCCCCCCCCCGGTGCAGCTAAATGACTTACTGGTAAGTTTGTCAAATTCATTTTAAATTTGTGGTTTTCAAAAACCAAAACAACTCAGTTAGCCGACCACTAAAAAAAAGGTTCAAAAGTTCCCAGTTTAAAAAAAAGAAGGCCTTCTGCAACAACAAGTCTTACGTCAGTGTTGCATCATAGATCCTCTAAT
Source organism: Melanostigma gelatinosum (assembly GCF_949748355.1). NCBI lineage: Eukaryota > Metazoa > Chordata > Actinopteri > Perciformes > Zoarcidae > Melanostigma > Melanostigma gelatinosum. The sequence continues at coordinate 5,585,649 of NC_136640.1, forward strand.
GCCCGGTCACACAAGCATATCAAAAGAGACATTTCACGGCGTAATCAATTCATTGGAGTTCTGACCCGTCACCATGTCACCGAGTCACCACAAGTCCTTAAAACCAAATATTTTGCAAAGACATTTTGAGGAATTTCGCTGTGCTACTTTCTGACCTCGTGGATCAGCTCATTCTGAAACTACGTTTATGCAACTTGACCCAGAAGCTCGTAGGACACAATGAGGGCCGCTGTATGTGTGTGTGTGTCTGAGGCTTTATGAAACAGGACACAGCCAATTACAAGTTCATGAAGCAGCAGCTCAGGGGAACCTCTCAGTCTAATCTCGCTCTTAATTCAATAGACACAAACAGGAAGATGATGATTTATCACGAGACACCGCGGTGTGAGAAAGATGTGAAAGAGAGATGAGGAGGAAGGAGGACGTGAGAGCGTGAATATGATTCCGGGACCAGATCCAGGTACAAGTTTCAGAAGTCCCTGCTACATCTCTGCGACGAGACAACGATCAGGTTGAAAGATACTTTGCTCGCAATTCGTTACAGGTTAAATCTAAAGGAAAGAAAATCATCCTAAAAGGACTGGAAGTAAGAGTTGTGTCATAATGCGTCATGTGTCTCTCAGCTTACCTTTGTTCCCACGGTCGTCGCCCCAGGAGTTTTCCACCCTCCACTTCTCAAAGCCTTCTTTCCCATCCTGAGAGAGGGACAGAGAGTAGACGACGGGTAGATAAGAGTGAGAAGCTGCAGCAACGAAAGCGTCCTAACAGCTGGGGCTACTTACACAGGGGGGGGGGGGTAAACACGCAGCGAGGCTTTGATGCAATAAACTCTGGATGTGTGTATTCCTGCCGGTCTGCTTGTGTACGTGCTGTATGTTTGCATGAGTCTACCGAGCAGCCGCCCGCCGGTGCTGCGTGTTTGTGTGAGCGTTACCTTGTCCGTGACAGCAGTGAGGATCATCGCGTGAGTCATGAGGGAGTCTCCGAATATCAGCCGCTCTGTTTTAGAGAGGTTCTTCACAGACACTCCGAACACGAGCTCATGGTTGAACCTGTGCACACACACACGAATCACATTTCAGTACCTCCTACCTCTCCCACTGGCGCTTGATTTCACCCACACACCGATCACTTCAAGAGAACGGGTTCATGTTTTGATAGCTTCGTGGGTTCCGATTATAATCTACCGGCGCAAGAAAAGATCCGTGTGAAAGATGAGCTTCAGCAGAGACGGTAGCAGACATTCGGCACCTCGCCGGTGAGCTTCAGCGGGCAAATTTAACCCCGGCGCCAGCAACTCAGAAACGAGAAGCAACTCTTCCCCTGTGGAGAGACTCGCACCTCGCGAGGGCGGACCAGGTCTGCTCCAGTCGTGTGAACCCTGCAGTCGTGACACACAGACTGGGATTCAACAGTGACCGACAGGAGAGGGCCAATTCACTGGTGGAATTGATTTTAAGATTTGATTTTACATTTAGATGGGGGTTGGGTGTCCAGCTGTCTCAAGCGTTTCCGAGTTGAAAGGTTCAGTGTCGTGACAGCGGTGCAAAACACTGAATATTGTGTGTGTGTGTGATGGTGTTGTAACACACCTCTCCTGAAGGGCTTTGAAGCATAACATCCAAAATTGTACTGCATTCCCAGCCATGCAAACAAATTATGGAACTAAAGCAATGTCCGTCACGCTAAACGCCTTGCTTCTAATATCTGGCACAAAGGAGCAGAAGACTTGATTCAAATATCTCTGCAAACTTGAGTGCAGGTCTCCGCAAATGTGTCTGCAACGACGTATTGCGTGACTGAATGAATACAACCCACGATTGGCTAAACCCCCCCCGTCTAGACACCAATGGGCTGTAAGGCCTCTTGAAACACCATAGAGTGTATATAAGATGTATGCAGAAAACCGGCACAAAGCCGTCGTACAATACACTTAATACAATCTTGCCAAAAACAAACTCAAAAGGGAGAAATCATGGAGCGTGCAGCCATAACTGGGCTACCAACGTTTGATGCAGTTTGCTGGAGAAGAACACGAGTTTAGCCATGGAGAGACACACATACACTCACTCACGAACGCACCCACACAAGTACGCCAACGCACCGATGACCCTCCCACCGGAGACAATCACATGAATCATTATACTCACACGTTCATGTCGTTAATACCCAGCTTGCCGTGGAAATGTTTCCCGACGTCAGAACCGAACCACACCGCCTGAGAGGAGAAAGAGCAGCCGTTTGCACATTTATGAAGTTCACACGTACCGACACCCTCAGACGGACTGCGGCCACATTGATGCCCGTTTGCCCCGACCTACCTCCCCCTCCTTGATGGAATCAGCCGCAGCCTTTTTAAGCAGCTGGATGGCCTGGTTGTTGTACAGCGTGGTGCGGCCACCGACCATGTTACCGAGGAACTCCACGCTGTACAGATTCCCGTAAGGGTTCTGGGGTCGGGGGTCGTTCACGAGGCAGACCTGAGGATTAGAGAGCGAACACATGGGGTCAGTGCAACTGCCCATAGGGAGCCAGAAATAGTAACACGGCCTTTTCTGATGCGTTTTATGGGTCGCTTACTTTGTCCTGAATGTTGTATAGAGGTTTGACGTGCTCCTTGTAGAACTCCTGCGGGGTGAGGGGTCCCATGCGATGGAAGTTCTTGTCCTTGTCCCTGTACTCCCAGCAGATGGTCTCAGGGGGGCTGCCTAGACAAACGCTGACCACCCGGAACACCTGCAGAGCACACACGCTGAACATCAAACTCATATCTAAAAGAACCCTTCCACACAAAATGACCAGAATTAGAATATCAACGGAGATGTTTCCACATTTCATTTTCAGCTCATATTCTTAATGTGCGCTCATCTAACCCCTCAAACCAGTGTCTGTCCTTGCATACACTCATCCATCAGTGCCTGGGCCTGCCCTCCATCTTTATTCATATCCCCCCTCCCCCCCACCATGTGTGTCTTCCTGCGGCGCTGGAGTTCAGACTGAGTTCCTGTGGGCTATATCGGGTTGTTTGGACTGGGCCGTCTGTCAATCTTCTAACCTCCGATATAGTTATCTCAGGAATTTCCCCCCTTTTTTGCTTTATATTTTTGGCTCGGCCTGGAGAAATAGCAGCCATGGCAGCAGTTTCCCATGCTTAGTCAACACATATTAAACACCCCTACATAAAGATGACATTCTTGCTCTCGGGTTAGTGGACACTGAGCCCACTGAGCCACCGTCCTCACCCCAAACAAACACACGCAGAAATGCATAAACTCAGGCCTTGGCTTACACAAACAAACAATCCCCCTCGTCATCACAGAGACGCGTAAAGTCAGAAGTACAGACGCACAGAAAAATACACACATGCACAGAGTCAACAAAGGCATCTGTTCAACGCCCCTAATTCAACTACTTTGTTTAGACGACATGCCACGGTGTCCATCCTCTTGTCTGGTCTGTGTTTGCCCAGATGCCCTCGGCACCTCGACGAGACATCTCCGTTACCCCTTGAGGACCCTTAAGCAAGGCAGTCCTCCTCTCCTGGACTAGATGTGCGGTCCGCTTTGCTTTTTTCATCTTGTGTTGTAGTGAACACACGCTGACTGTTTGGCCCTGACGTAGACTTCTTCTTGGTCCAGTGCAGCAATGTGTGCACCTGTGCCGACTACACTGTTTCACTAATAAAGATTTAATACCAGAATTAAATGCGAAATAATGTATTCCACCGGATCAGTCTTTGAAATGAAGTGGATTAAATGGCCCCTTGTATTTTGTACCTTTAGCATATACGTAAATGATTTACAAATTCAATCAGAGCAACGCATGTTAAATGAAATACATTTCAATAAAATCATTTTCACACTTAACGCAACTGTCTGAAGCAGGCTCTCAACCAGCTCAAGCCAAATTAAAGGAAAAACCTGCGCCTCAGTGCTTCTCTGAGGTGAATGTATAACTATTGTCTAGAAGCTGGACTTGTGAGTGTAAGCAAATGACACCATGCAAACAGTTTGGATAAAAATGAGCGAAGGTTTTGATTGAACTCCATGTTTTGTAAACATGCAACACATGTGGTCAGTGTTAAATTCTAACAATGGTGCACAGAAAATGCAAGAAATGCCAGCGGACATCTCTGGCTCGTGGTCGCAGCCCCCCCCAACAATGACACATCCGCAGGAACCCACCCACATCGAACAACAAATCAACTGAGTCAATAGCCAGCAGCGCGGACTCTCGGAGCAGCAGGCAGGAAAGGTTCCTCTGTGATTTGACGGCCGTCTCGTAAATTAGACTCGTCTCAAGAATCACTCTCATTCAGCGCCAAGACCCCAGTCACACATGGTGTTTCTGATTCCATGACGCAATGGAGCACGGAAGGGCTAGTCGTGGCGTGAGGGATACCATCTGTGTGTGTTCTGGTAACTGTACGTGCATGTACAGTGAATGTCCCTTTGTGTGTGTGTGTGCGTTGCCTACGTGTCTCTGTAAGTGAGAGTAGAGCAGCAAAGATACACAGCAGATACAGCATGAAAGAGAAAGACTCATCCTCTTCTTCAACAATGCAGCGTGTGGACACAGTCTTCCTAACAGCCTCTATAACGACAAACGGGGCACGAGATCACTTCCTTGTTCTTAGCATAGGCGCATCTTAAAGTGGCTACTGCAGAGTACATGTGATGCAACAACAATAAGACACTTGACACGCAAAAGGGATCCAGTTAAATCAAACGCACCCTGGGTACAGTAAGTGGAAGCAGAGACGTTGACCCCGGTTGCCTGTCAGGGGAGTGTGTGTGTGTGTGTGTGTGTGTGTGTGTGGGGGCCCGGCGTGACGAAGACCAGCGCACAATCAAAGCCGCCATGTGGGGAGGGTGGACAGCATCACCTCCACACACACCAAAGTAGGACTGACACGCCACCCGTGATCGGAAAGAAACACACGTAGATGCAAATCCAGGTGAACACGTAGAGGAGGCCAAGAAAAGAAAACCCACCACGTAAGAGTACAGCCAGGCACACACAGGGCCTGCGTGTCCAACGCACTGACATACCTGTGGAATTGGTACCATTGTTAGTTTGTCAACCTGATGCTGCGATACCAATACATGCCGAAATGCCAACAAACGCTTCACCCGACACCATCGGTGATCGTCTGCGTCGCCTGATAAGATGTCAGTCGCCTCAAGTTGATTACATCCTCCCTAATTTACACAGCTAACGCGGAAGCAGCAGTGCTCTCGACGCTGGAAGCAAATGTAATGGGAAAAAATATGTTTTAGAATCATATTTAGTTTTAAAGATATAAGTCAGACAGATGACAATGACATAACAGTCTTTTGCATGTCTAGTAGTTAATCATTAAGTTTTGGACCGAATGCCTTGTGTGCTTAATAAGTTTCACCTGAGGACTAACGATGAATGTTCTAGCATGATGAGATAAAAGAGCAGATCCCTCTGTTTGGATCGATCAAGTTAGCAATGAATTGAAATGCCCTGTTTGCTTTTGCTCTTACAGAACAGATAAAAGGCTGATGATCTTGATGCATGTTTGAATGTCCTCCCTCACATCAGACCTTTGAACGAACAAAACAGTCTCTGTAAAGAGACCGGTTCCCCCCTGTTTGAATCTGCTCAGGAGGAGGGGGGCTTTTTTTAAAGGATATAACGCCTTGATTTCTGTGACAGCTCCCTACTGTACACTGAGATACGCGTCAGTGGAGACGCTCTCCTATTTGCAAATATTAATGACGACGAATAACTTTGATTCTCTCAAGACTCTGTTGATTGACAAAGATTGAAACTTTTGACTCTTCTCCTGATTGATCATAGAAATTTTCCATAACACAAATCAAACACCAAACGAGAACCAGTCGTCATGCCAGCGTACAGTCGGTGTAAATAAAGAATTATGTCATTCCAGAACAATTCTCATTTATTTTCATTCAAAGTGTTTTCCATTAGTACATTTGATGGCATGATTTTAAAAGTTCTGTTGGTGCGGTGACGATGTCAAATTCCTATTTACACATCGAGTATACAGGAGGATCATGCTGTCGGCCCGTGAGTGTGCATCTCTGTGTCTGTCCACGGCTAACCTCGCATTCTGCTGCAGAAAACTGCATAATATTTTGGTTGCCCAGTTATGGCTGCACGTTTGAGGACCTCTCGTGGTTCCGGTGACTCACACTTTCTGAAAAACACCTTTTATTATTGTTTTATACTTCGATTGACTGCATGCCGACTCCTCATTCACTACTATTAAGAGAACAACCGGTACACACACACTGCTGTGCTCAGCCGCTGCTCAGCCGCTGCTAAGTGAGCAGACGAGCAGGTGAGTTTACTTTTGGTTTTGGAGAGATTGCATGAACTGCATTTTATGTCGACTGCTTGTATATGTCGCAGCTTGTTTTCGGGTTGGAGTTTAAGTGTGACTTTAAGACGCTTTTCTGCCCATTGGTTGCTTACATCACTGGTTGTTAGTTGGCTCACTTTCATTGTTTTGGAACCAGTGCACACATTGCTGAATCGTAAAATAGCTTATTTTGTCTGACAAAAACAAAAAAAGTCAAAAGATATTACATTTATAGGGATATTCATGAAGTCTCAGAACCTGTCACCAGGAGACTAATCATTTAAACACAATTTATCACTACAATATGCCTGGTTGTCCTATGTGACATTTGCTTGATTTGGTGGAACTGTGGTGCCTCCTGCAGATGAAAGTTGACACTTGTGTGAATCCTCCACTTATATACCTGATATATTGGCCATAACTTACATGTTGATCACAACATATTTCTAGCCGATTTTTAAACACAGAAAAGCTGACGAACATATTGTGCATCTTTAATTGAATCCTCTAACTTTCTACTGGGGTCATAACTGGAACAAAAACACGGAAAGATGATTAAATAAATTGGGATTTGAAAATATAAAAACAAATAAACGGGATTTGATTTCAGATTTAGCCCTTTGTCCTGAGGTGTGCGAGTGTTCATCTTTAGAATGCTGCTGGTCAAACGTACTCGAGACAATAACCGTGAGCAGTCTGGCTCCCTTTACGTCAGCCGTTCCTCTGACATGACCGTATGCTCCATCACCACCGGCCGTGACAGAGCGGTTTTCGCAAAACAAACCACTTCCAGGTGGACAAACAAACACACCGAGAACACTCCGCGCCCCTCCAGCCCTGCCGTGCAGTGCAGTGGGAGCAGTCGTTACTGTTGCACAACATATGTTCGTGTGTGTGTGTGGTCATGGCTGGGCATCCACAGAGGCGCTGTGAGATACAGGCGACTGCTTAAACAAGCAATCAGCCAGCAGCACAATGCAACCAAACAGCTGACAATACAGGCTGCATCACCAGACCCCTGTTCCGTGTGCCATCGGCTCAATGGGAGGCTGATTGACCGCTCATACATTGACACACGCACACACACACACACACACGAAGCGTAAACAAACCCTCTTATCCATACAGTGTAACCCGTCACAAGTCACAAAAACACACACACACTAACTGGCGTTACGTTTGTCATGGTGTGAAAGAGTTTGTTTACATGTGCCTGTTCACCTTTTATTGAATTTGTCTTCACTGTCCAGCGTCAGATACTCTGATGGACTGTTCCTTAATCAGGATCGCTATCTTCAGCTTTGTGACATCGAAGGCAGTGTGCAGGTGTTTGTTGTTGCTTTTACACACTCTGTAGTCCAGAAATAACACGCATACATTCACATCTGTATGTACACATATTGAAAGGGTATCATAAATCATACTACACTGCAGACTCAGGCGGGTATTTCGCAGGTTCTGTTGTGGGAAAAACTAACTAAGACCTTGGAAGCAAGACAGTAAATGGACTACATAACTATTTGATGCATCTCTTGAAATAAAGAGACCTGTCACCTGTCACCCTAACTCGAACCCAAACACTGATTACACGTAGAGGCCGAATCCCAACGTCCACACTCCCTGATCTCTCCCTGTAAAGTGTGTGAGGCCTCAGGGCTGTCCCGCTCTCACACAGTCAAGTGCTTGAGGCCTCTCTCGCACACATTTTGAGCCCTTTATGCACACGTTCTGTCAGTCGGCATTTCTGCAGACTGAGGGAATTACCCACAAATCATAGCGTTGTGATGTTTAACACTGGTCTACCAGGGGACGCCCGGAGACGTAGTTTAAAACAAAGAGGCACATGGGTCTTCAGCCTGGTATATTACATTTACACAGAACATGAAATCAGAGGATTGCATGCGCAGACTATTATACACCTGGTTTATTCATCAAGCATTTCTGTTAATATTGCTTCTTGAAGTTCCAGATACGTCCCTGAGGTAGCTAAAGGCTTGGGACATTGGGATCGGGCTGCATGCTGATTTTAGGTGTCCCTTCCAACTGGCTCCCTGTTGCTGCTGTCAGTTATTTAACAGCACCCTCTTCTGGTAAAAAACGACCAATGCACAATCTATTGCAATGCAATACAGCAGCTCTGCCATAAATCCTCTATATACCATGTTTTCTTTCTCATTTATGTCACTTTCTAAATACAATTTGTATTACTGAGGTCACAGTTAAAGGGGACCTTGTACTGGACTAGATTACGCTGAGAGCAGACTTCAGTTTGTAGTGTTAAACATTATAGAAACGTCTGTACCTTGTCCTAACCAGAGTCAATCAGTGCTTTCTTATTTTGTGAATGGAGCTGCACACAGTAGTAGCAGACACGGGGTCTGTGTGTGGGCCCCGGTAGTTGCTGAACCTCTGGAAAGAAAACCCCGGGACTATTTCTGTCACCTGAAACTACTCTGGAGAAACAAAATTTAGTTCAGAGTTCCTCCAGTCAAAGACGGATTATGTTCCTCAACGAATACTTTCAATACTTGGGAATCTTCCTGTGGTAGAAGATCGCCCTGTATAATATATACTACAACAGTTGCATGTGCTCTTTGAGTCTCACCTCCTCTATCATGGTGTCCATAGCATCAGACAGTTCCGCTTTAGTGGCGTCACTGGCCACCATGTTCCTCAGTCTTAGGCAGTATTCTCTCAGCTGCAACACACGGTGAGACAAAAGCATCAGCACTGCCTCACCGATTACGTGACTCACTGGTATGCGAACTTGATTACTTTGAACAAAGGGAAAAATGTGTAAACACACCTTATGATTAAGGATGTCATTCATTCTGCGCGAGGCCTCCGAGCTGTGGGACTCTGGAAAGCACTTCTTTGGAATCACGCCATACTTTTCTGAATACAGGACAAAACAAAACGTAGAACAATACTCAAATCACTCGAATGTTCCACCAGTGGGTTTCTTTCTGTGAGGAGATTTACATTTAGAGTAAGTGCAGTTCATCACCTAATTACTGATTGCACAACTCACACAGTCTAGTCAATTATTCAACATGAACTTCTCGTGATTATGTGTCATGGGGAGAACTGACCAATGAGGTTGACCAGCATGTCCCACTGTCCTCCGTCATTGGTCGGATTGGAGAGCAGGAACTGGACCAGGCGTCCGTCCACCGGCTCCTTCCTCTGTGCCGTCTCCACACAGGCCTGGAGGAAGTAGTAGCAACGCTCAACCTGTAGAGAGAAGACCAAAGACAGCCGGGACGGTGAGGGGCGGCACAAAGAAGTGTGGACTTGAGACTCGACTCACGGACCAATTCAACCTCTAAGACGTGAAACATTCGAGCATCATGTTTTTACCAGCAGATAGAATAAGACAGTGTCAGGGAGGCTTTGCAAAGCCATCAATTATTAGATCTACAATATGTAAAAGAACATTATTCACTAGAGATGCAGCGATTGATGTTTCAGATTTCATTTCCATGCATGCTGCTCAGAGTAATCACAGTGACCGGCTCGTCTGCTGACGGGGGTTTTCAGCAGTATAAAATAGACATTAGAGATCTGTTTAACTTCCTAACACTAAGCAGCTCATAATACATCATTAAAATACTCACGCCAAGATTCATTTTAATCAAAGCAAGTATTTAAATATAACAATACAATCACGTATTCCCTCATCATTTGAAGTGTGTTTTTATGCAAATATCCACTATAGATGATACTAAAGTAAAAACGATAACATTTAGTCTGGAGACTTGCTTTCAATTTTAGTTCTTGGAAAGAAAATCAGAGTCGACAAAAATTGGAATCGGCAGGTCAGACTTAAAACTTGCTACAGTTAAGCTGACACATCTGATGAGCTACTGGCTGATAGGGGGCAAGGATATTCTTCAAGCTACATATTTAAGAAAGGTGTATTATTGAAGGTGGAACAAACAGCTGTCTAAATATCTGGGAGAAAGAGACAACGTCATCAAGACAAAGAGCGATAAAAACATGTAGCGAGGTGTCACTGTGACGTCAGCCCTGAAAGAGCACTGACCACAACACACAAAAGAGGGGTTTATTTGGACAATGACTATCTCGTAGTAGAATGCTGCATATTAACACTGAACCAATGCACATGTCCGCACACACACAAACACACGGTGTCCTGACTGTACACACATCACACTGACGATTTGCTACAGTAAACACTCAGTGAATGCAATAAGAAAAGATTAAAGAACTAGTCAGTAAATCTGCTGGTTCTACTTCTTACCTTGTCCCAGAAAAAAAGATAGGACTGACTAAACTCAAACTCCTCTATGTTAAATTTCTTCATGAAGGGAAGTCGCATGACGTTGAGGCACGAGAAGATCCAACATCTCCCTATAAATAAAAGGGAAGACAGAGAAAGACAGAAATAAGTCACAAACACACGGAGATCTTTGAACATTTATGTCGTAGGGCTATTGGAATGATGGTCTAATGATTATTGCATAACCACTGTGTAATGATTGAGGATTTTTTGTCGAGACAAACTTTTGTAGCCGACACTATATCGGCCCACACGAGTGGTTCCAGGTGACCAGAGTCCGCGCAGCAAAACAAGATTCCAGCCAGGAAGCAGCAGACTTAAAACGTGTCATGTATTGTCACGCTAGATCTTAGCGTGAGCTTCAGATAATAATGCAAACTGGAAGACAAATAGTGTTTTGACTGAGAAATTGATGATCCAGCTCGCAACTTGCAAATCAAATTTAAGGGAGCCTCCAACGTCATGCAAAAACAGTGCAAACTCTGTTCAAATCTGTAAAATATATCAAAAGTTAGAGCGTGCACATCCATCGTTTGTGACGGATAAGACACCGTGAGGGTACAAGTGAATGAAAATGTCTTTTTATCAATTCTGATCCATTTCAGAAATACATTCACTTACCAACGTTCGCTGAATAACAGATATTTGTGCAATATATTGTTGCAGTGAGCACTAAAATGTAAATTCACAAACTAGAACATCTTAAGCATCTGTGTGTGATGACCCAAGAGGTAGGACATCCACTCAAACACACTCTTTATCATGTAAATGGTACACTTACAGCATGAATGTTGCTCAACCACATTATGTCCTACCTGAGTTTTTCTGGTTGGTGACGGGCTTGCCCTCTGTGGGGATAGAGTGCTGGAAGATGTGCACGGTATCCTGGACAGTCTGCCGGTGCAGACAAACCTCCAACGGGTCGATGCAGGTCGACACATTCTGGGCCAACAGGTAGCGCGGCTCGGCCCGCAGCCGCTTGAGGAAGGTGGACACCTTCTCCTGACTCAGACCTGAGGGAGCAAGGAGGGGGAGAGGCGGGGGGGGGGGGGGGGGAAGAAGGATGGATGAGAACAGCAGAATGAGGTAAAAAATACTGACGAGCAGAAATAAAACTTGTACCAGGAAGACTTTCACAGCCAGACAGCTGACTGCAACTACGAGGAGGAATTTCCTATTGCCCGTGACTCATCTGTGCACTTTAGGCTTACACTTGCTTCCTCCTTAATGTCTGATTTATGAGCACTCACATACTCGGATGTCACGATAATGCCTGGAAAATTACCAGATCGATAGTCATAAACTAACGGCACATCATTTATTGACTAAGACAACTTACTGGTGCATGACCCCCCGCCCACCACCACCACCACCATCCATATAGAGAATAGTCTATCAGGTGCATTGAGCACAATAATGATTACAGCTCTGATAAAGAAAGGACAGACTTGGCACAAGACAATGAAAAACAGGGAGGTGATGAAGAATGCTTTCTAGTGGCGCTGTAAGTGGGAGATAAGGGCTGGTATCACTCATCTGTGAGAGGAACACACTGGAGAGCTCGTCTAGTCCTGTTGGACGGTGGAAGAATGTCACACCGCGACAGAACAAACTGCCAGTGATGTGCGGTTTGTAATTCCGTAAAATAAAAGTGCAGAGCAATTAAACATGGAGAGGGCCATTGCCCAGTCATGCATGCTGCCTAGAGTTCGACCTCTCTCTCTCTCTCTCTCTCAGCTGAATTCTGTTGTTCTCCATCGACACAAATGGATCGACCGCCGCATGTTAGGACGGTGTCAGACTTCATTAACCGTCATAGCCCATATCATCAGAAAATAAGCATAACCGGGGCCTTGAGGCAGAGGACTATTTCGAGAGCAGGCCTGCGTCGACATGACACTGTTCCTCTTGTGGCGCAACAGTTGGATGTTTTTGACACTGATGAGTATGGACACAGAACGAAGGGGAAACAGTGAGACGGATCAGTAACACGAGTGCTAGCCAACATGCTAGCCAACAGCACTATGCACAAACGAAAGGTGTGTGTGTTGAAGAAAAGAATATTAAAGAGCCTAAGGGTGAGCTAGTTAGTTGGTCTGGCTGTTATTCAACATTTGGAGGCATGAATGCTGCGAACATACAATATATCACAGTGGACTTTCTATGGAGGGGGCCAAGCACATGTATTACTGATCCAGCTGGCATGAAGCCTAAGTTGAGGCTCAGTAGACAAAAATCAGAGTCCAAAAATCAGACCATTTATGTCACCATTAAAGTCATTTTTAATTCACACTTAGAGGACAATTAAATAGCTCTATGGAAGAGAACAAGTAGTTCACAGTCTTTTAAATAACCATCTGACCTTTGCCTGCCAATAAAAGTGAAACCTGAGGTTAGTGAGAGAGATCGAAACAATCCAAACTCAAATGCCTTGATTTACAGCGTTGTTACCAAGTATGACATATTGCAAGAGTAGGTTAATGCAGGTGAAACTCTATTGTATAAATAATCTTTTCTCACAGAAATAAATCGTGAACGCTCCCACTTTAAATACTTTTTTTTGACAGCTTCTGGTATTTCTAATTCCATTCTTGCATGGCTAGCTCCATGAGCTAACATTTCCGGCTCCTTTAAGCGGACACCAGCTTTTAAAAACTAGCGCGAAGGCGTGTTGACTTGTCTGTGTCTCTCGTCTGGATGTCGGTGCCTTGCTGGCGGCGTTATCGGCGTTGAACTGACAAAAGTAGCACGAGTAAACGACGGCAAAGTCATGCTAGCAAGGCTGGGGCATGCTAACGCAACGGATGCTAGCTTTAGCCCGTTAGCTTCCTCAGCTGTCATCCTCTAACGTTAGCTGTCAGATACAGACCGAGCTCGAGCTGAACGGTGACGCAAACCGTCAGGACTGAAACGGGAGAAAGTAGCTTCTCAACCTACCAGTTTCCATGTTTGCGTGGCGCTTGAGGAGCGTTGTCTGTTTTCCTGGAAAGTCACCGGCTCTTTGTTTATCTCATTCAACGACAGTCAGTGTGATTACAGGGTGCGCTCGTTCGTGCACACGCGGCCGGTTGTGTCTCTGACGTGGCGGCTGGGCGGAGTTTACAGGTTCGAACAAGGCGCATGCACCACAAAACAAAAAGCCAAATTAATTTAATTAATATTGCGATGAGCTACATTAAATGGCATTGGAATCATTCAGTGTACACGTTCAACAAAGAATTTCACAAAAAACATGGAACAAAGTTACAGGCAACACATTCCACAATGGAAACGAAAGCAAACATTTTATTTTTTATTTTCTAATTAAATTCCTAAAGGGATCCAAATGAGTCATTTTTGGTTTTACAAATTGTAGAAGATATTATTTGCATTAATACACCTTGCTTAAAACATATAACCCGTTGCAGTAGCAATGACAATTAACGTTTTTTAAATGTAACCTAGTGTGTTTTTTATTTTTAACAAAAATACTCAATAATCAATATTGGTTGTGTGTGTTTTTGAATGCTGTTTAGCACTTACATACATATGCATGACACATACAACATAATAATATAGGCTACTGTTTTTACCACAGAGAGCACAAAATATTCACTCCTGCAAATGTTTTGTGCAATGTAGTGTAAAATTGATCGACAGCTTTTATTAATTCCACAAAGAGACATCCATGTGGATCCATTGAAAGTTGAGAAACAATTATTCTAAATATGTCCTTTGGTTCTCCAGCTTGATTTTTAGCATCCTTAGATATCTTACTTATTAAGAACAATGACAAATTAAACCAATGATACACTATCATCAAATTAATAGTGTCGATCATAAAAATAACTCTCCAGCTCTTGTAGATCAGTTGTATTTTATATATCAAGAGGGCACAGCTGTTCTTACTTCCTCTGCTATCTTCATGGATATATGGTTATTCCCACGTGTTACGTGAGGGGTAGGACACAGAGCAGCATTAAACGAGCGCGCCCAAAGTCAAGTGTGACAGAATAATTGCGTATTAAACATCCGGTTATTGTTTACAAAATTAAATCACACTCCATTCTATTTGCATTTGGAGCACATGAGGGGATTTCTCTTAAGTCATGTAAGAACATGAGGAATTATAAAAACATGCAAAACGTGTTGAAAAGCAGGTCCTTTAATATAGTTTTGTTTCTCTTTTATTTTGAAGGTTCATTTTCTGCTGAAAACCATTTTATTCTGTTTTGTAGCTGGGATTGTACATGATGTACAAAGTCAAAGCATTTACCGATGTTTTAATGGTGATGACCTCCTTGAACCCTTAAACCTTTCTCTGATTGCTCAATTTAAAGGAAGTCATACGTGCTGTAGCTGTAGGCAATTAAGTACTTCACATTCAGCATGCAGCTGCTGTTGTATTTTAAACCAACAGCCAAAACAAACAAAGCAAAAGCTCATACAAGAGAGATATGAATTTTATGGAAAACAAGACAATTGTGAGAGCCATAAGTTTAAGATGTTGTGCCCTCATCAGGGTGGCCATGCACCACCAATCCATCTGATAAGCATTTTATAAATGAGCATTTACTAAATAAATGAGTTATTGCTCAGTTTCTCTCGTTCTATATTGCTGCGCCATTTCCCACATGTGGCCCCATGTGGGAAATGTTATATTCCCATTCTTGAGGTCATTGGTTTCCTGTATTTTAGTATGAGCCTTGTCGGATGTGTGCATGTGTGTGTGTGTGTGTGTGTGTGTGTGTGTGTGTGTGTGTGTGTGTGTGTGTGTGTGTGTGCGTGCGTGTGTGGAGAGGGAGTTGATTAGTGGGTCACTTCCTTCCTTTACCTCCATCTGGACAACAGCAGCAGCAGCATAAAGGAAGAAAGTGAGAGAAAGTGAGAGCCGATGGACTCGCAGAGACTGACAACTATTGGACCCAGCAGGTTTTTTTCAACAAAGCCATGCATATTATTATGAGAGAGTCTTGCTCACAAGCCACGACTTCATCTGTGCAGAGGAAGTAAAACCGACTTGTGATGAGTCGCTGACCAACACTGTTACAGTCAGACATGTGTTACCGTCTCCTCAGTGCCATCAGCTGTCTCTGCATTCTTCCCACCGGTAAGTAAGAAGTCTTAGTTCCTACAAATCTATATTCTGACAAACAATGCAAATCTGCCTCACACATTATGTTGCATTTGAAGAACTCGACGACACATGCTTTAGTGAAGGTAACTCAACGTATGTACGATCTTTTTAAGTTATCTGGCGAGTCTGATTCTGAAGGCAGAAAACAGCCCACAATGTTTAGATGCATGTCCGTTGAACTAATTGTCAGTTGCACCAAATGATGCAATCTTTTGTGTGTAGTTTTACGACTCAGGAAAAGTGCATGGTGATATGTATCGGCCTTGGGATGGTTCAATGTAAATGGCTTTATTAAAATACTGTATCTCAGAGCAGCAACAGTTTCTTGTTGCATCACAATGAGCCACTTCCCTTTTTTTCCAGGTCTCTGGGCTGAAGAATGCAGCCAGGGTGTTCTGGCAGAACGTGAGACCATATATGCACCAGCAGGCAGCAGTCTGTCTCTGTCCTGTGTGGTCCAGCACTGTGGACGCACCTGGACGGGAAACTGGATGCGTAGAAATTCAACAGAGGAAAAGTTAATTGTGCGGCATCGTGTGACCAGTGTGACGCTCTCAGCCAATCAAACGCGACTAACTTTGAATTTCCTGAGTGTCAGCCAATTAGACGAAGATTCCTATGGATGCAGAGTTACATGGGCTCACGGTGACACTGAGCAAGGACATTTGAAGTATGTGAACGTCACTGCAGGTACAGTTGTGAGTGAACACTATCATTCATATACATATAACAGCGTACACTCATTTGGGTTCTTCAAACAGAAGAGAAATTGAATTGCATTATTTTGTCCTCCTCCAGCCGTCCCTTCTCAGAGGAGTGTATTGCACAGGGTTTTGGTCTGTGCCGGTGCTTCTCTTTGTCTTCCCATCATTCTGGGATTGGCTCGTTGTCTGAGTTCAGAAGTCAAGCCCCAGCCACTCCCGAGGACACTCTCCACGTACTCGGCTGTATACAGAGGCCAACCACAGCCGGCTCCACAGCCCCCAGCTCCACAGCCCCCACCTCGATGCCCCATACCTCAGAAACGTAGCAAAACCTCTCACAAAGGTATATTGTATTCTTACTTATTAGCCTGTAACATTGATATGAAGCATTGTTAAAACTGCTCTATTCACTGTCGTCATTTCTGTTCTTTTGCATGTCACAGACGTTCCCAAGTCCGTACAGAAGACTGAGGTGGGTCAACGTCCTGTTTCAAGACAGGATGCCCTTTAGAGTGCCCTCAACATTGTTTGTTTCCTCTGAATAGCCTTCAATATGTCTGCAGTCCATGCACATACCTTTATGTGCACTTAGACAATTGTCTTTTTTGTCATTTACATTGTTACAGGTGGTGTATGCCGATATTTCCCAGGATACACTGGGACAACAGGGAGCCACCAGAGAGCCTGACCAGTCCACTGTGTACTCATCTCTAAGATTTTCCTGACTGCAATCAAAGCGGGCGGAACATTGTCTGCTGGGGATCAATTATGTATTCTTTTCGCGGGATTGTTCTTGATCCTCGACGCCTTCGGGAGACATTTGACGTGAACTTTTTGGAATCTGGGAGTTTATCACACACAGGACTGCATCCCTGAGACATTCTGATGAATGTGTCACTGTCAGCTCATCCTTGAACTCAAGACGTTACCTGCGCATTGTGGAAAATAATTAAAGCGGAGGACAAAATAATCCGGCAGAGTCATTTTGTCTCTCCATGTCTGTGGACTGTCCTGATTACATTCGGATGTGGTGACTGTCTTAAGTGCCAAAATCGCTCATGTGCAGGCAGCTTAGTGGACAGCAAATGGAGCAGATAATGAGAAAAGATTCCTCTCTGTGGCATAATTTCACTCATACAAACACTTTCATTGTTTTGAAATGTAACTGCGGACAAGCAAAACATGAAGTGCAGTCTGACCAATTAAAAGTATATTTGTATTGTCTATAATATCTATCAATGTGTGCGTGAACGTAACATATTAAAGTATGAACAAACCCCCCCCCCCCCCGTGTTGTGCTTGACGTGTTAAAAATGAGATAGCACATAAATGACACAAAATACAACATTTTATTTCAGAATAAATTCTCAATGGCACGTTACATAACCAAATATACATATACATGTTTAGACATCTTTTTAATTCATATATTTCCTTTAATCTTTTTACCTTTTTTTTAATCAGCATACTCTGCAGTTACATTTTTTTTTACATGACATCAATGCAAAATAAGTCATCATTTTTAATAAATTAAGCATATCAACAGAGGAAAGGCTGCAGGGCATTTAGGTGATAATGTACCTGCTACAAACTAAATGGCACCTGGACTTCCCGCTGTTGTGTGATTTCTGTCCCTGCTTTCCTCGCTCGAGGAAACCACTGGCCGACGCTAACTGAGCACAGTTATTTGGGTGAACTGACCTCTCCTTCTAGGATTTGAGTTTCACGTGACAGAACTTCACACACCTTCAAGCCACCCAGGAATGCTTCTCTGCACAGTAAGAGCACATCGACATTCTTCCAAAGACCTACCAGTTTGTGCAGCTGCAGGCTAACGCCGTGGTATAGCTGAGGACGAGAGCAGACCTTTAGTCCTGTTGTGCTTGTAAGCAGCTGGCTTTGCAATTGACTTCTAAAATACTTTGTAACAACAACTAACAAAGCGTTCACGTTCAAAGTGTTTTTGCCAAAGTGTGGTTCCAAGGTTTGTTTAACCTGAAGCATCTTTTGTTTTTTTCAAGTCTTCTTCATCAGCTCGCATGGCGGGAAACTTAAAACCCGGGAGACTCTCCCGTTCGAAAGATCCACCGAACACAGACAGATACACCGAGCTAGCAAGCTTCAATGGGAGGTATCAGTAGGTGAAATGTCAGTGCAACGTCTATTTTCAGCAATTGTTTGCGTTGATCGGCTACCCACAGCTGTGCTGTAACCAGATCCACAAGACTCTTGTCCTCTCACACAGTGAGGGAGACATATAGATATATATATAGAGAGAGCATCAGGGGTGAAAAGGGCTTTCGATAGATTGTAAGGCGCAGCTTTGGCTAAAATAAGCTTATGGCAAAATGTGTTGGCAGTGTCTCCTACTGTGGCCCATATGAGCTAATTACCACCAACCAAGCACTTGAGTTCAGGGATATGAAGTCACCCTCACGTGTACAGAAATGCTGCCATTGTCGACGAAGATTCAGCAATGTCGTATTTATAGTGCAGTAGACACAACGCAGCAGCTAGCAAGGTTACAAAAGCGTTTAGAAAAAAACCAAAGGTGTTCCCTAGAAAAGCGTTTTTATATGCAAAGAACAAGCTCAGATCCTAAAACGCTGCTACTGTAAGTCTACATTATGCCACTGTGCACGTGTGTTTGCTTGTGTGTCCACGTAGTTATTTTAGGCAGCAGAGGAACTGTTGCCAGACGTACCATTCAAGGGGAAAAGGCGAAAAGGGGAACATCCTGATGTCTGACAACTCTTAAAGACGTCTTTTCCACCGAGCACTCAGCGGTCGACTTGATGAAGAGCAACAGTTCGGCCATATGTTACCGTTCTTCATGATTACCGTGTTTCACCATTAAACGAGACGCTTGAGAAAAAGCTGAGGCAGAGTCTGGCTCGGCCTACACTCACAGTATTACAGCCATGCTAGGACTTTCACGTGACGTGAACAATTAACAGCGGAGATGCAGCAACTTGTAACATTGGCAAAGTGTCGGCTAATTTCTGAAGTCTAAAGGTTGGTTAGAAAGAAAGCCAACATGGCAGCTGCTTCTCCTCACTATAAACTCACAGTATTGTCAGTTAGTTTGTAGTGTGTGGCGCAGTTGGTAATCTTAGCAGATCATCCTTGGCGTATGGAAGTGGTTCTACGCTGATTTTGTGGTTATTGTTGATATTTTTTCTTTTTTGCAGCTCCATCAACCCGCGCGGTCCCTTTGTTGTGCAAGTCTGATGTTTCCAGTCCACAAAGCTAATCGGACTGAAAGAGAGTGAAGTGAAGAGAGAGGCCAGTTAGAGGAGAGTGTTCACTGACGGTGGCAGTCAGTCTGGGCCTATTACCCGACACCAGCTCGCCTGTTTCAGTGACATTACACAATGATCTGGAGATAATGACACGTGCGTAAGATGGAAAGTGAGCGTGTCAAAAACACAGAAGGAGACTTTATGTTATGCTTGCAGATTGTCACACTGAATTCTGTTGTTAGTTTCTGCTTTAAGAAGTTCGAACCGTGGCTTTTTTTTGTGCATGTGATACGTGTTCCCTTTTCTTTTTATAATAATCAGCACTTTTCTTTAAAATATGCTCACCAGGCATTACAACACTTACAGTTGTGGATGAGTGGCTCATTTTGTCAAAGCGGAACTTCAAGCTTGACCTCGGTGACGTCTTACTTTTCACATCTGCAGAATGTGGAAGAAGGGAACGGAAAAGACGGGAAGGAAATGCTCATGAGATCATCTGTCATCTCCAGGATGTCGTTCTTTGTAAGTCGTTGACAGCTGGGCTGTGATCGCCGTGTGTAAAATCGTAGCTTTACCTGTTGGACTGCGGCACATGATGACAGGGGTACCGGATCCCTGGCTGTCGACACTGAGGGAAGGACTAAAGGCGGAGGAGGACGTTATGGAGGGATGGCTGGCCTGGGGGACGGAGAGCACAAAGACATTCATCACGGAGGAAGAGATGGAGGAGCAGAGAAACTGAAGAGGCTCCGTGAACCACGGAAATTATCCTGTGAGCAAAGTTAGAGGCGCTGAATGTTTGGCAGGAAGTACAAGTGGAAATGATGCTTTGCAGGGAAGAAAAAAACAACATGACAAGTCAGGGGAAACAAATGAAGGGCTGTATATGTGTTTTTGCCTCCGTCAGCTGGAACGACCAACATATATTTGCTGACACCACAGTCTATGGCTGACACCCTCAGCCATCACTGCTCGCCATATGAACATTCAGAGGAGCAGAGGAAATGGAGATCTATACTGACGCAGGGTTGTCATATTACTTCTTTGTTTCAAAAAACATTTTGTGTCACCGCATTCTGAAGGAATGTTAGCCAGCTAACAACAGCAAAACATGTGTGTCTTAACCTGATGGTGTGTCTGTCATGTGTTTGAATTTTTGTGTTTTTATTTATGTCAAGAAAGTAAAGTAAAAAACAATGAAAAGTATTTGTTTTTATTTCAATCGAACCATTTGGCAGTACCTCCGCAGCCCACTAGATGGACTTCTGAGGCCCACCAGTGAGAATAGATAGCATCTGTAAAGCTCACTAATAAACATGTTTGTTCAAGATTTCAAGTGTAAAAGCTGCTGTTTTCACAGGAGGATATGGGCTGGACTATTTCTTGGCAACAAAAAAACACAACTTGTTGTTTTTACACTTGGGTATTAGTGCAGATGAAACAAAGGTATACCATATCGATGAGTGAGCTTTAGAGGTGCTGCTAGGCTGGTTGTCTTATCTTCAGAGAGAGCCAGGCTGTCTCCAGAGCTTTGTGCAAAGCAGAGCTAAACGCCAGCTCCATGTTCAGCGTACATCAGGTATGAGAGTTTCATCAACTCCCGCAAGAAAATGAACGAACGTATTTCGGAAAATGTTGTTCAACTCATCAACATGTAGTGAGGAGATGGTCTTTTAAGGCAAAGAAAAGCAATCATTTATCAAATGTTCCCTTCGTGATGATCACTGGTGCACTGCTGCATAAGTCTCTATGTTCTCTGGCCCTCAATAATGACATTGTTAACAGCCCTCTGTGTGATTCCCATGCAGTTAAATGGTAAGACTATGAATGATTGGACAGCATTTCTCACATTGGACAAAACAACACTGACAAGCAGTGTCATCCGATACACAGAAAGTGAGAGGAGCCGTAATCGTTATAATCAGTGTGCTGATGTCCAGCCCTCTCTATTACAGGCTCTGGGTAATTACAGACTATTTCACCCATGAAAGCTTTGGCGCTACCAACAACCTCTCACTCCTTTAGGAATGTGTTTCTAAATCTGCTCTCTCCACTTTCAACCACAAACATTCAATTTCCTCTCTTCTTCTCTGGTAAAGACGAGCTCACTTTGTTCAAACAAACTGTGAGTGCATGCACTCACTGTCTCCAGTTCTTCCAGAGCTTCGGTTTCCCCCGTGGTGCTGCTGAAGCTGCTGGTGCTGGACGAAGAGCGAGAGATGTTCGGTCTGGTGCTGCCGCACTCTTTCAGCTTGACAAACGGCCTTTTGAGGAACACAGAAGGGGGACAGGGGTGTAGAGAAGATTAACATTGGAGAACATTAGACCTGAGACAAAAGACCAAGTTTGCCTTTCGCCATCTCCCTCGACAGAATTTAGAGAAGAGTACGATGATCTCCATCAACAAGTATTTGTCCTACCTCTCTTTGTTGGGGCAAATCTCAGGCGAGCTGGGATTGGAGGATGTCTCTGACCTCCCCTCTTGGGACAGAGGGCAGAACTCTGCAAGCTTTTGGTCGCTGGAGACAAAAGAAAAACACATTAATGACGACACCTGACGGGACACACCGACAATGTTGGTATTTGCGGTGTGATGAACGTGATCATGATACCGAACAACAAAACGCAGTGGCATTTAAAACAGTGAGTCCTAAATCACCAACCTGCGTGTGTGTTTGTCCGATGGGGACTCTGTGCTGGAGTGGAGACGAGGGAAGAGGCCTGAGCGCCGCTTCACTGGGCTCTTCAGAGGAGACTTGGCTGACAACACAGGAGGCTGAAGATCACAGATCATAGAGTTAGGCTTCTCCTTGTTAAAAAAAAAGAAAAAAACACTCTTAACTCATTTAGATTAAATAACTGAAATAATGCACTTGTTGACAGAGTCTTTCTCTAAAAAGGACAACACAGGTGTAGTTCTTTCTACTATTATAAATCTTTTTCGACCCAAGTTCTCCTTGATTGACTCTTTCCATTCTGAGTGAGCAACCATCTTCCCCGTCCCATCACGCCCTCTTACTCACAGTGAAGGTGCTCTTTGTGCATTCACTGGTGCTCTGCGGCAGTCCTCCCCCGCTCACGCTGGCCGGGACCCCACCTCCTACCCCGGGGCTCCTGTGACGGTGAGACCCCACCATGGTCTCCATGGAGTGGCTCCTGACACGCATGGCTCTCTGGAGGAGGAGGAGGAGGAGGAAACAGAGAATGAGTGGTTGCGGAAGAGAGGAAGACCAAGGTGCACCGAGGAAAGGGGAAGGAAGAAGATGGGTAAAGGAAACCAAGAGAGGAATGAGTGTGGGAAGTGAAATAAAGGGGCAGAACAAATGTGTGTTTTATCAGCTTAAATGCAGCATACATTTTAATGTATGAATTAACATGTAGCATCATAGATGCTATTGCACAATACAACCACCAGGGGATGCAGTTCTCCAAGAATGAAGCCAAATAGGTTGGAGTTGATGAATGAACTGATCCTTTTCATTTTCATTCATTTAAAAAGAATAATAAATAAGAAGGGTCATAGCATTTTTTTTAGAATTCATAATAAATTCCAGGCAGTATTATTTAAATAATAAAATACACAATTAAATACCATTTAGATGTTTTGTCAATTCTGCTATCTTTGGCACATCAATTAATAAAATAAAATTTAGTTAAATTGATAAATACAACTTGAAAAGCTTATTTTCTTTGAAAGCATGAACACAAACAACAACATATGAAACAATGTTTATTAATTATGTGGCGATCCTCTGTTGAATTTACAGTAATGCAGACAGGTAATACACAGTGGCTGCCAGGGCAGCAATTAGAACAGCACCCCCTGGGACTGACTGCAGAAAGTGCAAAGTAGCTGTCCATAACGCCTGTGAAGAGTAAGAGAGCCACATTTTCACGTTAGTCACACATTCATAACACACACAGGCGCACACAGATAAAAATACAGATTCATATTAACATCAATTAAATGTGGACAAAAGACTGTGACGAGACAGGGATTGAGAGAAAACAGACTGACAACGAGAAAGGGATAATTTTTTACAAAGTACAGTGTTTGTGTTGATTTTCACACACACACACACACACACACAAAAGTGGAAATGTCATTATTTCGGTAAAGGAAATCAAAATTCAGGCGGCAGGTGACAAAACTACAAAATATAATCTAAAATAATACACTAGGGCTCTCATGCATTCTGGCTTGCTTTCAAATATTCTCCTGTAGATCAGCTTTTTCTCTGCTCTCATATAGCGTCCCCTTCAGACCATGAATATGGGTGTGTATGTGTGCGCTTTACCCGTGTTGTGGGGACATACAACCCTTTGTCACATTGTGGGGACAACATGCTCCTCCCCATAATGTCCATCATGACAGACTTGCTTTCAGGTGAGTTTAGGTTCAGGTTGGGGTAAAGGTCAGGATTAGGCTGGTAGCGGTCTCCAGAAAATGAATGTAAGTCAATGTCCTGTCCCCAAAGGTCATGAAAACACAACCGTGTGTGTGGGACAATATTGGTCGGGACATGTCCTCACCATCCATATGCAAATCTATGCCCTTGATGCACCAGCCTACACACATTTAAGGTGAAAATCTTTCAGCTTAGAGGAAAAGCAGCAGCAACAACGCCACTGATGGTTTAGCACCGTCATCTTGCAGACCGGTGACATTTAGTTGACCTACAGCAAGAAAACCTCAGAGTCTCGGGCTGTAATAATCAAATAAATGTCACAGAGCTGAGAAAACATCACATGTCACGTATACTTGTGTCCAGCTTCGTGTTCACCTTGAAGGACTCTAGCAGACCCCCGTGTCCCCCGTTCTCCAGCTTGTCCTCCTCTCCCGGCTGGCAAAGGCCCAGCGTTGCCTGGCTCTGTCTGTGCAGCTCGTCGTGGAGGTTGTCCAGCAGCGCAGCACGCGTTCGCCCCTGGAATCAATTTAGACACACACGCAAAGTCATGTCGGAAAACATCGGGGGTCGGTGTTGATTGCGGACGAAGCCGAGCTGCGACTGAAGGCAAGCTGTGGGGTTTTGAGTGCGGTTGTGCGGACGTGTGTCACCTCTAGTTTGGCGAATTTGTCGGATTTGTAGCAGGCGTTTTCAGCATTGATCAGCTTTGTCAGCATGAAGTCTCGAAACTCAGGACCCTGGAGAGAGAGGGAGGGGTAGAATTAGATGATGAACCAGAAGGGTGGGCAACAATGAGGAATGGATACTATTGCAGCACACTGTGTCTGATCAGCCTGACTGATTTAAATCCTCATCTGCCTCTCGTTCTCCCGTAACGCTGCAAATCATGTCCCGATAAGCAACTGAATCTTCCACTGAGTCTTGAAGCTAGATTAGTTTTAAAGTGCAGTTTTCCCTTCGTGACAATCATCTGATAAAACAGCCCAAATGTTCATCTTTTTGACTTGGTTTGGAACAAGACAATTTCAAATACTGAGCTGTGGTGGAAGAAGTACTCAGATCCCCTTTCTTAAGTAAGAGGAGTGAAAAAATACTCCATTTCAAGGAAACATTCTGCCTACAAACTCCTACCCAAGCAAAATGTGCATCACCTAAATTTAATTTAAAAGTTTCAAAAGTAAAAGTACTGGTTCTGTAATTCAGTGTCAGACTGCAGGAGGCATTATGTGCTTTCGCCATATGTACTGGCATTTTCAATCAGATGAAATATTCACGTTTAAGACAAAGTCGAGTCAAGGTGATCAAATGTATGAAGTCGATAATATCTTTCCCTCTGTTGATCACAGCTCTTTCTCTCACCTTCCTAAAGACAGCTGGGTTCGGGAGAGGGGGTCCAAAAGGAGGCACATCCTCCCTCGCTGTAACAGACACCTGTTGACATGAAACAAATAACAGTGACATGTCATTAGCGTGTATTTCAGGCGGACTCGGGTTTCCAACAGTGAGGATGAAACAGCGTCCAAGGAAAAGTTGAGAACACCCTTTCATCGCGAGAGAATCATTGATTAATGATTGTGTACTACGCTTATGCAAGTTATTCATGGGAGAACAGTTTGTTTTCTTCCCAGCAACCAGCTGACACTCTTTGAAGCTTGTTTGAATTACTAATCTACATTTAATACGGAGTCATTTCACCACACAGGCCTGGTTTGTACCTTGTATGTTGTGTGCTCCGTACACGGGTTCTCAACCTGCACCAGCACGTAAGCGTGCAGGAAATTGGAGGCGATCATGTCTGGAACGAACGGTGTGGCCTCTTCCTGGAAGACTGTGGCCACAATGTCATTCCCTATGTGCCTTTTCCGCTGGAGCTAAATCAGCAGAGGGGAGAAATTCATACGATTATTAGTTGGTCAACATATTTGGAGTCCTCTGTGACATAAATCACAGCATGCACTCAGGATTTATTTGTTTCTAAGGAGGGTTGTATTGGCTTAACATCAAATAACATGCAAACATTTGACGTAACATAATGGCAATATAGCAATGGTTTTTTAAACACCACATCTGACTGGTTTAATGTTGATATTATTTCGAGCCAAAGGATTCTTACTTTGCAGTTAAATCCTTTGAGCCGGCGCTGTAACAATAATGAAGCCAGTATTAAAGTATTGTACCTGCTGGACGTCTCCTTCGGTGAAGGGAAGCTTTGTTGACACATGGAACATAATCTCCCTCCGTCTGAAGACAGTGTAGACGGATTCAGACCCGGTCTGTCCGTGGGATACGTCCAGCCCGCCGCGGAACCTGTCACATTATCAAAGCAAAGGCGTCACATCCTCTGTGAGGCCTCCAGCCATCAGTAATTAGACAGATTACATTTTGTGCATTTCAAACGTCCGTTTCGTCACATTTTGTGCTTAACTAGCTCTGAGGCCACCCAGAAATGTTGTGCAGTTTGCTGTAACGTGTCAGCTACAATTCAAAGCCTCCCTAACAGAGAAAGTAACAAGTGCAACACAATTTTAAAAAAAGCCCTGCAAGACAATAAAGTATGCTAAGCTCTGATTACATGTCCACATGGCAGTTTCTCTTCTCAGATCTGATTCGCCAAGCAGTTTATCCGGGTAGCACGCTGAGGCCGAAACAGCAGGACAAATTGCTCCAAGGTTACAGTCATAAAACTCTGCTATTTTGCTCTATGACAATTCACTATAATGGCATCGTTCTTCAGAACGTCGTTGACCTCTCTAGTCTCTTATTTTGACGTTACTAAATCCTGCGCTGTTTAAATGCACTTGACTCTGTTTCTGTTCTCTTCTTTTTCGCGTCATGTTCGAGCCCTACTCGTACCCTTTAAAGTCCTGAAGCTCTATGTTGTCGCCCAGGATACTGACGAACTCCTTGAAAGCTGGTGTCTCCTCGTTGTTCCCAAATAACTCTTCCTCTGATGTCTGAGAGGAGGAGACATGATTACGGCATGGAGCAAAAAAACAACAACAAACAGTGCCAGATACATGATACGAGACATAAATCAGTGGATGAGATCTAATGGTGTGTGTGAGTTAAACTGGAGAACACTGGCAGCATGAATATGACCGCTCACCTGTCCAAACTTCTGGTAGATGACTCCAAATTTGAAGGTGTTGTTCACCTCGTGTTCATCATAAGCCACCATCAACTGGGATCCCTGTACATACACAAAAACAACAATGTCCTACTTACTCCCCATGGCTA
Source organism: Melanostigma gelatinosum (assembly GCF_949748355.1). Classification (NCBI taxonomy): domain Eukaryota; kingdom Metazoa; phylum Chordata; class Actinopteri; order Perciformes; family Zoarcidae; genus Melanostigma; species Melanostigma gelatinosum. Next base: position 5,613,015 of record NC_136640.1, read on the forward strand.
CTTATCTCAACTCGTTACACACTTTCTTCTTGCTGTGGTAGTTAGTAAAACATGTTTTCCCGTTCTGCAACATGTCTCCAGGCAGGTTTATTAGGCCCCGTGTTACGTGAGGCTGACATGCGACAGACTGTCACGGCCCTCAGCGAAGGCGGTGAACTCGCTGTTGCCTCTTGCAGACTGAGACACAGATGGGCTGGTTTTTTTTTTTTCCCTTTCCCGAGGCACTGGCTGAAAGCATGCTCCATCACACTCCTCCGCCTGGCTCACAGGGGGAGAAACAGATCCATCGTGTCCATTTTAGGAAGTTGTCGCTTTTGAATAATGCACTTACTGAACAGGGCAGATGTTGGAGAGGAACTTATGAATAATATGTGATAAGTCGTGTGCTATTTTTCTGGTTAAGAGGGTGTGTTGTCACGTTGGCGTAGAATCAGGTGAGGGATGCTGTAGCATTCGCGTTTTCGGCCATACTGTGCCCCCTTGTCACTCCGTAGAAGCAGACAAAGACAGGATAAGGTAACTCATGTCAGCTTGAATGAATACATGCAGGCTATACCAGGCTAGATGAGCTTAGGTCAGACTGGATATAAAGAGGTTGCAGTGTGGGAGTAACTCACCCGAGGGTAGAGGACAGGGTTGAACTTCAGCCCTGTGGCATCGTCACACAGGAGCTGGGAGAAGAAAAAGACTCAATATATTTGACATCATGTAAGAAAAATCTCATTATATATATCGAAGGTTTTCAGCTTAATAACAACTAGAAAAGCCACCCAGTTCAATAAAAACCAGCCCAAATCATTATATGCACTAGAAAACACATCATAAGCATACAGAGCTCCATATCTGCATCAAATAACTAAAGATAAAATGTTAGACAAATAGGCTACTGCAACTCACAAATAGTGTCAGACAACACAATGTCACTGATGATGACGTCAAGGTGAGTATGTCCTACCTTATCCCTAACAACCAACAACTCACGTAGAACAAATAGTTTACTGAATTTTGTATCTGTATTTTTTAACCAAAAAACGAGCCCAATTTTCATCTGACTACCAAATGAATCAAAAGTCGACCAATTGGGCAGAAACCAGACCAACTTGGCAACACTGGATACAGAAGGGAAATGTTAATTCATGGCAGTGAGTTATGCACACAAGCTTGATTACATAGTTAATATAATTAAAACATGTATGACATCTAGAAATCTTGATGATTTGCTCGACATAAATCCTGTTTACATCACACGGCCCTGATTAAATCATCTAAAAATCACCAAGTACAACATGGGACTCAAGGATGCGAATTACTGTTGGAAGAGTAGAGACAAAGCAAGCCGGGTACTTGTGAGATTTCTTCAGTTTCTCTTTTGAAAGTGAGTCATCAAAAGTACGCCGGTTGAGTGTTTGATTAAACCACTGCCACAATATTCACAGCTGTGTGTTTTGGAGACAGCTCTCTCCTGCCATCGGTATATCCAAACAAGCATTGTGGCTTGAACTGGCAGGCTTTATTGACAGATATTTCCTCCTTTGAATCAGTCACTGCAAGGACTAACAATTACCAAGGGAACCTTCACGACGTTCGTTTACATTTTTTTGCTGTTATATAAAGAAGGGAAAATACAGGAAGTGAATATTCCTACTGTTTTTATTGTGCATTTTTAACTTATCTGATTTAATTACCTACTTATCTACATAATTAGATTCTTTCTTTTGTTCCGTTACCTCTACTTTGTTGATTTACTGTCATATATTTGGCTGCATGCTGCATTATGTTTTTTATATGTTAGAAAAAGCAAGTGCTGTTTGATGATGATCGATGCTGCTGAAAGTAAGGTCCTTCTTAAGAGCCAGCCAGCCTCCACACATCAAATCCTGCACTTCAGCTGCATTATGTTTAGATGTCGCCTTCCTTTCAACCTTGTGTACTGTTAAACTCGTCTTACCTTGGCAATCTGCGGTACACTGGGCAGCTGGTTGATGCCTGCTAAAGAGATCCTGTCATGGACAGTTTTGATCCTCGACCTGCAACAGAACAAGAAGAGGAGCTCTGCCGTTCAGATTCTTCAGATATTTATTCCAGCGAAGAGATTTCGTAACTTATGTTTCTCCTTGTTTATATGCAATTAGGTGATAATAGTTATGATAATGAAGAGTTTAGTCTCAAAAAGAAGAAAAAAGAGAGAGCATCACTCCATTGTTTTTCTGTTGATGAAAACATCACCAACTGTGATAATGGAAGGAAAGCTGCTTCCTACAGCTCCACAAATCTGTTCAGAGTTAATCGTGACAAACAGCTGCAACAAAAGACAAAGAAGGAGGGAGACTCTTAGAGAGAGAGAGAGAGAGAGAGCGAGAGAGAGAGAGAGAGAGAGAGAGAGAGAGAGAGAGAGAGAGAGAGAGAGAGAGAGAGAGAGAGAGAGAGAGGCAGTGTTGCTCTTTCGGTTGATGTTAGTTGGTCAACCACTTTGGTCTAGACTGGAATTTCTGAGCAACGATTGGATAGCTTGTAATAAATGTTGGAAGAGACATTCGTGGTCCCCAGAGGATTAATCCTCCTGACTTAAGTATTCCTCTTACTTTTACTCAAACGCCATTAAGATATTGACATTCGTGGCTTTGATTGTAATGTTTCTACAACTGTTGCATAGATTGGTGAAGACATGTTTTGGTAACACCAGGGATTACTTGATTTTCCTCTGACTTTTAATCAAGGGCCACCATCAGGTAAAATAGGGTCATTGTCTTGTCATCTTGTAATTGTCATTGGTATAGTAGACAAGAAGAAAAACCTAACAAATCAAATAACAAAAGGACAAAGAGAAGCAGCAGAGCAGCAGAGCAGACAGGTTAAAGACACACCTGAATAGCTTGGACTCAAGAGAAACATGGACTGTACGAAAATGGGTGAAACTCAACGTTATTTATGCTTACTGTATATACACTTTGTTAGACATACTGTACACAGTTTGAGGCGTGAAATGCATCAAGTTAAGATACCAATGCATTTCCCTCATCGTACCTGAGCATGATGCGTAGGTACTCCTGTCCCTCAGCCTCCTCGTGTTTCAGAGACATGATGAGGTGGCCTATGCTGCTGCCAGTGCAGTAATAGTTCATGTGCTCCTGGATGTTTGAATGTAGAGAAGAGATTGTTGAGAGAGAGAGACGGATCCTCCGCTGCTCAATACACGGTGACACCGACATTAAAACACACACTCACCTTGCCTAGGAAGTGTTTGCGGTATGCGCGGGCTGTGCTGTTACACTCCAGGCGGTAGCTGTGCGCCCCACCGGGGCTCATGCCCTCTCCTCCGTCCTCCTCCTCACAGAAACTGGACTCTGAGGAAGAGGGGGTCCCGACTGGTGCTTCCACATCTTCAATCCAGTAACCCCCGAACTGTGGCAGGATCACCTGGGGGTATGGACCACCTTTCTCCAGGACCTTGCACAGAAGAGCAGGTGGAAGGCAGAAAGCAAAAATATGCAAAAACTATAATAGTTTTGGAGCAAGCAAAGTTTTGCACAGTTGCACCATCGTAATCTAAGCTTGTTAAGCATGTAATAAAAACAGATGCAAAAGTACTTCTATTTTAAATGTATAATCTAATGTCAGAAACACTCCGAGCTAGTGGTTACACAGGAGAGGGGTGTAGCTGTGTGTTATGAGAGTGATAAATGACTCACAGCTTCTATCCGTGGGTAGGGGATATAGTCATCCTGTCGAATAGAGGACACACACCGTTAACGAGACTAAATTTAACATAAGTGAACTTCACTGGCTTTCAACACAATGATACAGTTGCGAGCGCAGTCACAAACACAGCAACAGAGAGGTAACACAACTTATAATGCCAAATAAGAATCTCTCGTAGGCCGACAGATGAGACGAGAAAATCCACAGCGCAAATCATGTTGAAGAAGCAGTGATGAAGGGAAACATGCAGAGACACAATCACACGAACGGATCAGAAGTGTACAAGTGTGTGTACGCTGTCTGGTCACACCTTCCATCTTTTGGGCTCTTCAGCTTTCGGGACCTAATTAGTGTCCGTGCGCAGCATGAGGACGGAGAAGCACAAGGGTAAAAAAAAAAAAAGAAGCAAGGTTTGTTTGTTTATTGTGCATTTAAAAACTGTGCCGGAACATGGCACCTCATTGCCTCTGTTGCTCAGATGACACTGAATGAGTCATACATGCTAATTCACTTTTCTGCGCAAAATGCAGACACACACACACACACACACACACACACACACACACACACACTCGGGTAATACAGGCCCTTAGTCATCATATCTCTCTGAATGTAGCTTCCAGACATGCTTTTCCTCATTGCCTTCTCGTGGGACACACTGAGACGCGGGGCCGATGCCGCAGTGTTTTGTATATATATGCAGATATAAAAGCCAATCTGGTTGACACAAAGTAAATTGGCCAATTATGGTACAGGCCCAGTGGAACATCTCGTCTACATGACTGAGCATTGAAGTGACGAAATGAACAAGTGTGGGGATTCAGAGTGCTGAACATACACACTGCTACCATCACTTCTAGTGCCACCAATCACATAAGAATTCTTTTCAACAGTACAAGTACGGACTTATGGACACACACACACACACACACATGCTTCTCAGTCTGGTCTGTAGTGGCGTGTGTCTGTCTGAGTGCATATTGATGGAGCAGCTGTTAACGTCACGGGGGAATCATTGTCAACAATACGAGACTGATCACAAAGACGCTCCGGAGAGGCTTTACTTTTCAGGCATAGACAGAGAGATGAAGAGAGAGGGACAAAGGAGGAAGGAGGAGGCAGAGGTGGAAAGAGGTGAAGTTAGATGATGAAGAAGAAAGGAGGGGGGAAAAAGAGATGGGGATCAAAAAGGTGACCTTCATCAGCACCATCCAGGCTGCAGTATTGAAGCACACTTTGAAGGCTGAGCTCCATCTGTGGAGTAAGAGCTCAAGAGAGCAGGTCGATGCAAGCTGAGAGGATGGATATGGTGCACAGTGTGTGTGTGTGTGTGCTGTATGTGAGAATCGTTGATCATCGGGCTGCTTTGACTGACTCAACCAGTCACACTTTTCAAATAACTCTACTTATGTCTTCAGTCAGCCTGTCCTTCTGTATCTCCCAGAGCAGCATCTTTCTACCGTTCTCCTTCTGTGTTATGAAGGAGAACCCATGATTCAAAGTAAGGGAGGAAGAAAACATGAATACACCCGAGTATTGCGATGTCATGTTTTGTTATACAGTATCGATTCTCAAAAAACACGATCGATGTTTACATGCAAAGATTCACGGCAGACCGTAGTTCATTTTGTGTTGTGTTTTGATGTTTAATGTTGCCGGTACTGTGAGAAGTACGAAAGCAGATCCCACTCTTCTTTTTTATGAGTCACATTTTACACAAATGGTGGCGTGTTCTTTATACTATGAGTTTTCCTAAAATGATATGTAAAAAAATGCAATATCTCGCCTTGCTTTCAGAATCGCAATATATTGCCATGTGTTGAATCGTAACCCCTGCATCATGATACGTATTGTATTGCCAGGTTCTTGCGAATACACAGCCCGAGCAGGGGCCTCATTCTTAAACTCTGCAGATACAAAGATCAACAACGTGTTCGTCCCACGTCTGTCTGTGGCACTCAAGCCTAGTTCATTCAATAAACTATATCGGGCAGGCTACAAGGGCAACGCTTGTTCTTATGATCAATGCAATGTTGGTTTTGATCACTATTTCGCTTTTGGGTAGTTTGATGTGCTGCGTTCATGAATTTCTGCAAAAAAGTAAGTAATTATTTTCAGTGAGTGGTCCCTTCAGAGCTGGATGTATAAGCTGCATAACAGTAAGGGTCATTATATTTATAATATTATTATATTACATTTCCAGCGACTACCTGGTACTGCCTAATTCACACATTTTGGAGACGTCATCACAAAACATAAATCAAGCACTTCTACTTCTCTTTGTATCTTCCCTTGGCCACTTGTTCCCTCTTCTCTGCCTTTCATTTCTCCTCCTCCTCCTCTTCCTCTTCCTCCTCTACCTTGTTATATCCCCATCTGTCCTCAGACCACTTAAAGCCTGCGCCTTATGGGCCCCAGAAGGAGAGCACAAAGAAAAGTCATACAGAGGGAGAAAGACTTTATAAAAAATCAATGAATTGAATGAATTCCATGTCGAGAAGGAGACCATTGTTATGCCAGTCCAGATCTTTCTATTCTTCTCTGCCCCCAGCATTCCCATTATCCAATCTGAGCAACAGACTGAACCCAGCGGGCCACTGATGGAAACATCAATGTCTGTCACATCCTTGTATATGTTAACTCTGGCTGTGGACAAAGAAAAAGAGAGCGGACAGACACCGTCTCGCAGTATTTTCATGTTCTGTTTCGGTTTTACCCAGGACAAGAATCTCTTGATAGCACAGACATGAGTAAGAAATGGAAGTGGTGAAATAAAGTAGAGATAAGAGGAAAGAAACTGGAGTCACAGGAAAGAATTAATGAGAATGTCATACCTGCATCCTCTCCAGCATATCGAAGAACTCTGCAGACTGAAACAGAGGAAGATTGTAAAACAGGGTATAACGCTGCTGACCTTTGACTTTCACAGCACCGGCAACATCTTCTGACACCAAACACACATTTAGTCAGTACAAAAGCAGAGCCGTTGCCCTTCAGTTGACTCTAATTTACACTGCAAACAAGGCTTTTGATGCTCAAACCAAAATGTCTTATATCTGTAACATCGGCGCCAGCAGCAGCAGATCTCGCTCACTGCCTTCGATTTCCCTCCACAGCCTGAACTTAGCCGCGTCAAGTGGGCAGGACAGGACAGAGACTTCCAGTCTCTCACACCCACATGCACGCACGCTGATACGCAACCGCTTCCTTAGAAAGTAACACGCACTCACACAAACACATGCATCCTAAAGTGCATTCACACGTCCACCTCGACACATCACACCTCACTGTGACACTGTGAATCGATAATGGTCCACATGCTTTGGGTCTTCGTGCTCCGATTTTCAGCACATGTACACTGTGCAGGTTCATTTTTGGGCGATGCAGAACACATGTGCGCGCACACACACAAAAGACGTTAAATTTGGCACCAAATTAAACGTCCTGTTGAAAAAAGGAGTCTGGTTTAAAGGAAGGAAACCACAAAAAAACATTCCTGGTCGAGATTCTACGAGAGCGGTGCTATGCTTCCTCTTTAAATGGTGTCCACAATGAACGCTGCTGTTCAATCGTGATGTAACCAATGAAAAAAATAAAAATGACCCAAAAAAACATCAAATATAGCTCAAGCGCAAGTTCAATCAGGAAGACACTCACTAGGAATCGCTGTCTTTCCTCTCCTTGTAAGTACTCTATCAGCTGATTGGGGGCGTGCACTTTTAAGTAACCAACCAGATGCGGCACACCGGGTCCTCAAGCCAATCAGATCGTTGCTGTCAATCTTTAAATAGTGTTCTCCTCTCTGCTGCTGTCAGGTGTCATTTCAGCTAAGCAGATGCAACCCTCCTCCACCCCAGTCGCCTCCAGTCAGCATCACAGTCGTGCTCCTGATGCATCATCAGTGCAGCAACTCCTTTCACCACCACCACCAGTGTCTGGACTCCAGGGGGGATTAGGCCTGTTGGACCTCAGTATCCCTACCCTCGGTGATAGTACTTCAGGATGGAGTCCAATCGCCAAAGACTTTGCACTTTTGCATATTTGACGCTTGTATAATAAATCATTGTTAAACTTATGAAACAAGTCTCTCCTGATTGAACTATAACCTACTTTAAATGACTTTGACAGCCAATACCACACACTAACTCTGTGGTGTCATAAAATACAAAGCAAGAGCAACCTGGAAATAAATGCCTTCCCAATACCTGTCGCTGCTTGATCAGGAAAGTCTGATCAATTATTTTACAGCCGTTTAAATGACCAATAAAAACGAAAGATATTCCCTACAATGGTAATCTGCAGTTACACACACAGCTTGTCAAGCAGTTAATATCAACGAGTTAAAGGTCTTGTATGCCGATACAGCGCTGTGAGCTGGAGCTACAGAGTCAACATCAGACCAACAATAAGCACAAGTGTCTATATCTGTCAGGTAGCAGCTTTGGCAGGTGCGCTCTCAGCACATGTTATTGTGAGATACGTCCGCCTGCGTGGCGTAACAGTTATCACATGAGGGCGGCAAGAGGAAGGAAGGGGTGTTGATAATAGGCAGCCTCTGCAGCTTTTCCTTTTCCTTTGTATCTCTGGAGATGTCCTCACACGGTGTTGACCATGACAGTTTAAAAGACGCACCGATGCAGCTTGTCCTGGCACTGTTTGAGTGGGATCCTGCAGTGCTGACGGTGTGTTCAATGATCGTCTACATTCCCTGCAGTTACCCGACAAACGAGCAAGGACACAAGATACTTATTTGTCTTCTCTGCCATGCTGTCAATCTAAAACAGGACCCAGATGTCTGTATTTTCTGCCTCTTTCACCTGAGGTGTCTCATTATGCTAATGTATCATCTTTCTATTCTGTCCCGTTCATGATTCTGATTCCTTCACCTTTTCTCTGCCCTTTCTCCTTCTTACCATCTCTTCGTGTGCTCCATGCAGCCCGGCAACAACATCTGCATCTCTCATCTCCCATGGCAACCCGCTATAGGGCTATCACAGACTTCAGGCAGATTATTTCGGCTGCCTGCCTGATCGACTATTATTCACATGTCTTCATGTAAAGACATTTGCACATTGACAGCAATGATGATATGACACAGACAGGGGCAGTGGCCGGCATGTCTCATCGGGATTAAAGGGATGTTACAGAATTTAACTTCATCGAAACACGAAGTGAAAGGAATTAAACGGGAACAAGCGGAAATTTGCAAGGCGATTTGAGGTGGTGTGAGTTTCTTTCTTTCTTAATTATTTGTTTCTTTGACCCTCTCTTTAGTCCAACTGGCATGAGAACCACAGGTATCACCCTCTCATTATAACCACAGCAGCCACTTGTTGTTTCTAGTTGAGTGCAGTTCAGTTCTGTTTGAGACAGCCTTGTTCCGAATACCTGCACCTCAGCCAAAGCCAGCGTTGTCCTAGCACGACCGGGCTGTACATCCACAGACGCTTCTCTCCTGCCCACAACACAACTCCTTCTCTGGGTCAAAGGGTGACGGGTGGATGAAGGGATGAGCCTGAGCGGGTAGCTCTACAGCTCTCAGATGTACAGTAAGACAAAAACCCCCTCATAGCATCTTTATAGCACAGCTCTGTCAGATACCTGGAACACTGGCTGACATCTGTATTTCATACATCAGTCAATAGTGTTTTGGCTCAGCCTCTAGGTTACGAAATACTGTTGTGAAACGCTTCACATGTGGGTGTAAATCTGCTATAAATACGACACAAAAGAGTGAAAGTTTCAGAGATGCAGTCGTTCCCCTGCCAGCTTTTTCAAACCAAACACATGAACTGTTGCGTTCAGTAACAGAGTGTCTGGTTGTTTCTTTGAGTCAAAATGCAGACTTACCTTAGCATTAGCTGCTGAATCACGATGTCCCTGCCTTTTCTTCTTCTTAATCTCTCTTCTACATTTAGAAAGTTATGTCCCTGTCACTCACCTTTTATTGTGTATTTGGCATTTTAAAGCCGAAAGGTTAGACAGGAAAATCAAGTCACGCAGTAAACTGAGTCTCATGTAAACACAGAACAGGTTATTCCAGTGTGCATGTGTCAACACGTGCAACACACACACACACACACACACACACACACACACACCCTTATTTTTAATTCGAGTTTGATTATGACAACTGTGAGGACTTTCCTTTCGCCCATATATCCCCCAACCCTAATTTAGCCCCATCTACTGTATATGTTGGGGTTATGTGCTGCTTTCATTGGAAAAATAGTTGGCATGGGTTTTACAGTTATGCTTTCAAAGTATAGCTCATTCTTGCCTGTTTCTCTAATGTTGCACACTCCAGCTTTGACGGTTTAGGCTGCACATCATGTAACAAAGCAGCCAAAGATGTGTGGTCTCTTGATGGATTTGATGTGGACTGTGATTACAGGAAATTATAAGCGTCAAAACTTCTTTACATGAACGTTAGACCACTCTAGCTCACAGCTAAATTGTGGGTTATATACCAGAAATCAGCCACACACCGAGATTACATTTCACTCCAGTTATATGTCTCTCATATCTTTTGTCATATATTAGAGTGTTGTATTCCCGTCTAGATAATCGGTCTGTCTGACCTTGAGCAAACTTCGCCTTTCTGTGCCATCCCCCTCTGTGTTGGAAGATTCAATAATGATGGCTTAGTTCAAGGTGACTTACTGCAGAAAGTGTCTCCCTCCTGCAGGAGCCGTCATCCATTTCATGTGTATCACCCTGCTGGTCTGCCCTCCTGCAAAATGTTTCCTCTAATTCATCATGCTCGAGAAAAATCGAAAATATTCCAGCCGCGGAACAAGTGCAATGCAGTGAGAGTAACGGATAAAGTCACGACCACATGAATCGGTGTGACAGCACCTGAGAACGGTGATCCTCTACAGTCGGATGGATTTAATTTGTATTCAGGTTCCGTTTGGTTTATATTTTTTTCAATTTGCCGAGTCACAGCTTTGGCCCAAGTTTCATTTGATGACACCGTTTGATTGAACTTCACAATTTGCGGTCAAGATAGCAACCGAGAATAAAGCTTCCGACCTTTTCCTTCTGCGATTGGTCACGAACGAAGGTTACGGTATTGTAACCCTAGTTCTATAATCACAGACTGAGCCCTCCGCTGGACTCCATGGGTTGTGCTCCCCTCTATTCACGAGCACGCATTAACCAACTGAAAATATGCATCAGCCTAGCTGGCCAGATGTGCCAACCCGAATATGTGCACGCCCCAAGGTATATAAGGTAGCACACACTGCTGCTAAACTATCAGTAAATCAATATCTGTCAAAAAATGTGTGTGTGTACACATGTACGTCACAACATGTGCGTGCACATTCATGTGTGTGTGTGTGTGTTTCCCACCTTCATGTTGGGCGGTGCAGTGTGGGGCGGTGAGGGGGGGCATTCTCCCAGCGGCACGTTGGAAATGTTCAGCAGCTCCTGTTTCCTGGAGAGAGGAGGTCAAAGTGAGGAGTAAGCAAATGATCCAGATTTTATAAAAGGTCAACCGGTGCTCATTTCAATATCAAATTACACTTCAACATTTGATTAGGAGGCTGATGAGCGACGAAATGCAATCTCATTTTCAAAGATATTAATTTGCCACGTGTCACATGTCTTCCTTTTGAGTAACTTAAATACATTCAGCATATTAAGGAACAATTTGGAAAATGTAAGAATTACACGATTAAGTGTAATTCCTCTGAAGAAACTAAAACCAACAATGAATTTATCCTGCTCACAAGTTTTGTCTGAGACAAACACAAATCCTGTGTTGTAACTCTTTAAAACACAAAAAAAGTAGATTGCATCGCGAGACACAATTAAGAAACGCATGAGTGCTACATTATCGAGCCTATTCCATGAAGAATAACTTTTATCGTAGCTATAATTGAAGGTTTTAAAAGCAGAAAGCCAGAAAGCCTGTTGGAAATAGGCGGTGAAGTGTCAGATTGGTGCTTGAAGTCCTTTGGTGCTTGAAGCCTCAGCTCCTCTCTTGTGCTTTTACCCCCTCTGCAGCGAACTCAGAAGCATGATTGCACATTAATGGCTCCAGATGTGAAAGCTTGATCCGTCACATGGGAGACAGCCAGAAGATTGGCTCAGCCACAGAAACCTGGCGTATTTGGATCAAATCCAGTGGTTTGTCATTGGAACATATTCAGATGGGATACTTGTGGTGGTGATGGACACCTCTTGTGCATGATCAACATCAAGAGGGTTAATGAAGAAATAAAGAGGGACAAAAGAGCGCAGATGTACTAAACCCTCTCTAATCCATCTTTCTACCAGTGTGGAAGGCTGTATCACTTCAGATTTAGTGGAGGGAAGGAGAAAATGAGTTTTAGTTCATGTGAAATGAATATGCCCGTTATTTCCTTTCATTAGCTGGAACCATAGTGGCTCGTTCTGCATCCTGTCATGGTGAGAACAAAAACTCTCATTCACAGTTATACAAAAAAATGAGAGGAGGTAAAAAAACCAGTTAGTTCTACCCTCCATTGAATTTAATCAACAACACTCTTTGGAGTTTTTGGAGACCGTCATAGCCCGTCAATATTTACCGGAGGCTCCAAGACGGCCAAACAAAGCACACCAGAGTCTCACAGGCCAAGCCCGAATTCCTCTTCAAACCTACGGAAAAGCCCGACATTGACCAGCTCTTTCCACAGGTTCAGCTTTCACACAATGCACCACTGTGTCCCCCCGTGTGTTGAATGCATGCTAGTACAAGGTAGCCAAGTGTGAGCAGTGTTTGAATGAGCATCATAAGCCAAGACAGACAATAGGAGGGATTACAAATTAGAAAAATAAAACATGGTTTTAGCTGGACATCGTTCTCTTCAGCCTGAGGTAAGTGGGACACTGTGTGTTTTCCACTGCTGACTTGTGAAAATGAAAAGCTTGTTACGACCGCTGTCCTTGGGGCAGAGCCCTGCGCTGTGCCTCTACAGATGACCTGTGTTTCTGTGTTGCACACTCACTCACACCTGCTCACAGAGAGATGCTGTTCGAGGGATTGTGCGCGCGTCGGCGAGAGAAAGAGGGAAAGACGAGGAGCTGCTGTCCTTGGACTGTCTCTCTGTTGCGACGAAACAACAGCTACGTCACAGTTACTGACTCCCACCCAGGTAGGGAGGGAGGGAACTCACATACTGGGACAGCAGGAGGGATGAAGCAAAGAAACAATTTAGGAAGAACAGGTCATGGGGAAAGTGAGTCAGAAGAGGGAGCAGTGGAAAGAGGATTAGATGTGCACTCAAGGCACTTTGAAGAGGGGGCTTTTCATAGCATCATCAAATGACAGCCCACTGTCCTGAGGAAATATGTTTATTCAGCGCCTCACAATTTACATCAAACACCAATATTGACAGCCAACGTAGGAAGGAGTGTGCTTCTTACTTAGGTGGAGAGTAAGGGTGTGATGGATGGGAGTGTAGCACATCAGACTTTCAGCAGGCCGGCCCCAGTTTGAGCCTCTCATGTGTGATCGTTCACAGAGCTAAACAAAGATGGTGGCCAGAAATGACATGTGTCCTTTCTCAAATTTGTATCATGTGAACCAAAATTCAAATGGTTTACCGGTTATGGTTCTCTTTATTGACGTTACTTCATTTTATTAGATTTATGTCTTTCCTGGCGACCGTCTTTGGTTGGATTAGGAACATGCTCTTTAAAGGATTTTAGGAAAACTGCTGTTGTTGGATAAATTTCACCGAGTGAATGAATGAAGTGTAACTTAAGTCAAGCCTCTGTCACCTCCAGCTAAGATTAAGTGGTTGCAAATCTGCAAGGCAAAAATAGGGCAGATCGTGCTCCACATTTACATCCAAACTAGTACAACATGTACCTTTCTCCAGCATGTCTGTAATCCTGCTTGCATTTGTGCAGCTAATTATCGTTGATTCAACAGTAATTACATACACATTCATCATGTTTATCGAATGATGCACGTGTGTGTGTGTGTGTGTGTGTGTGTGTGTGAGAGAGAGAGAGACAGACACAGATAGAGGGAGAGATGGTAATACATCTCCGTTCGTTCATGTATTGATCACACCCTTGAGATAAGATTAGGACAGCAAAACATGGGGGGGGGGGCAATACCACCACACATCCCCACATAACTGACAGATCACAGGAAGAGGAGATAAGGGGATGAAAACAGGAAATCAGGGTGATGGTGGGTGCAGAGAGGATAGAAATAAAGAACAGAGAACGGAGACAGACAGCAGAGGGTGAACTGCGGGTCTCGGATATGAGTCCTCTCCCTGGGGGCCTTCCTGCGCACTCCCGTTTCCAGTTGGGTTTAATATTTGATACGAAACCTGATAAGGAGCCTGATCCTCATGCCAATTGGTCAATTACACAACTGATGGTTTCTCTAATGGAGTTAATACAGCAGTAATTGGAGACAGAGCAAAGGGAGAAAGACGAGGGCTGTGTAGAGATGGAGCGCATGGATGGAAGGACCCGTCAATCCTGATGTATGTTGAAGTAGACGAAATGAAAAACCACGTCGCACAGCAAGATCCTCCGCGACATTACATATTTGACACGACAGTTACTGCTCTGAAAAGCACTTTCAGGGGCTGACTCTCCAGGAGGAAAGGTGACGCCTGTTGCTTGACATAAACGACGTTAATTAAGTTACCGAGTGTGAACACGTCTTACAGAAGATAGAAGTGGGATTAATGAAGGCCGGAGATTGACTCTTAAATTCGGTTTAGATTTGCAATCATAAACAAGAGAACGATTGGATGGATTGCCATACATTTCTGTACAGACATTCCTGCTGAACTTTCAATCAATCAATCATCGAGACAATGTTTAATGACCAAACACCTGTAGAAATAATGACATCCTCATGACTGATTTTATAGATGACCCTTGTGCCACTCTCAAAGGCTGCATTTAAGTCGACAATCAGTCTTCTTTTTGCAACCATGAGGAGATGCCCTCTGCTGTCGATTAGAAAGAATGCAAGTATACGACACTTCCGCATTGGTTTCACTATTCAGAACTGGAACGTGGTCCTATTTAAAGGAATATAGACAATAAAGCAGGTGTGCATTAGGGCGTGGCGACCTTGTGACTGACCTCTGCTTTGTTCAGTCTGGGTGTTGTGCTTGTTTTCGCCTTAGAACTTTAACCCTGTGTTCCCAGTTCATGACAGTTATTTTTAACCTTTTTCAGTGGCCTAAAAATGTCTTATCCAGCATTTTATTTGTCACAGTGACTAGGTCCACTTCTTATGTACAGCCTATTGTGATGACGCTAAATCATGATGAATAGTAAGTGTCTGAAATCCTCAATCCAATTTGATTCAACAGAAAATAATTGGAAATGAATACAAATAATTAAGTACAAGTATCTAAAATGAGACACAACATAGAGGACTTAATGTACTGTTTCCTAAAGAGTAGACCATTGACAGTCGATTGAGGAGTAGTGAATTAGTACATCTTTGGACTAAGCCTTAGTCTTGTTTCGGGGCTTTTTTAGCAAAACTTTAACTTAAGATCATCCGTTACATTGTAAAGTACATCACATATCTTAATGCCCTTTAGACAGCAATTTCAATGACTTTGTCTCACGTCCTTCCTCTATTTCTCCCTGTACGATCTACTATCTGTAAGCCTATCCTTGTTACAAAGTCCGCTCCACATATAGGAGTAAGAAATGGATGTCTGAGTCAGTCAGCTGCCCACCAGGGGAGTTCAGTCATCTCAGATATGTGCAGATATGCGGAGAGGTCAGGGGAGAAATAATTAGGAGGCAACTGCACTGTTGCCTGTGGGAACACCAGGCCTCTCCCTCTCTCTCTCTCTTACTGTGATGTGAATAGATACAAAGATGACAGCAGACAGCAGATGAGACTGTCCAGCCAGACAACCTGAAACACTCATTATCAATAAGAGGAAGAGGAACAGAGGAGAGGAGCAGGTTTTCAGTCTCACTTGATCATTATTCTTTCTTTTAAATTGAATTTTCAACATAGGATCGAAAGAAACTGTAAGACACTCTAATGTCAGCAATATAATTCTTGCCACCCCTGAGTAAGTCACTGCCCCAATCGGCCCAGTCAACGCCGACACGCCTCTCCTCTCCCCGCTCAATTATCTCTGTGATTAATTCGAGCGTGAGACTAAAGCGACACCAGTGACGGGCTCGCCCTCTCCAGGCACACACAGTCCCACCCGAGGAAACCACGAGTGTGTGTGTGTCATGTTGTTGCTCCCAAAGAAACAAGGTCAATTATTCTGCACTTTAAGTGTGTTACCCTGCGTGATACTCATTTAACGTAACAGCTACTGCAGCCAATTTATTGACTTAAACGCCGACAAGCGGGCTAAATGACCAGCTTCTGTGACACACACTGCGTCTCTGACACTGGATTTACATTCCTACACAAAGAGAAAACCCTCCAAGCTAGTGAAAGGTTACGTACTGCAGCTTTTACCTTTGAAATGTCAGCGTTGTTTTGTGCCTCGCGGCGCAAATGGTGCCAAGAGGCCTCTGATAGACATTTACCTGAACGGATCTACCAACAGCTGGGAGACACAGATAAAGGTCACAGGCTGAATACTGTTTGTTTCTTTGTCTACGGTTGTGCTTTGTGCAGTTAATCACACCTTCTTTGGATAGCTCCTCAAGCATGACAGTCAATTTACTAGTATGTGGCTATAATGCATTAGTAGTTGCATAAACATGGAGCCTTCTGACCCAGTAAACACCCGAATAACAGATAGATGTGGTGAACAAAATGTAGAAAAACACCTCACTGAAAGAAATTCTATTTTGTTTGGGTTCACCGTTGGAAGAGGTGTCATGTACATTCTCTTTTCAATTACTTTGTTTTCAGAACAGATCTGGTCCGCACATGCACATCTCCTGGATGTTATTCAAAGGTGTTCCATGGGAAGATGCACCACTCTCTCTTTCACTGTTTGCTCTTAGCAAACACCTTTTGTGTGTGTCAAAAGATGATTATGTATCTTTGCTTCACCTGAAGAGCGTGTTATTTCATTATTAACCCTGGACAGTCGTAAAAAACAAGACCTTAAAAAATATATGTTCTCCTTTGGCACAGTACTACATTACAGTGACAAACACAGTTGCCTGGCACACCAGCTCTCTATCATATCACAGGATACGCCATAAATCCTATCTAATCCTTTTCATTTGGGATCCGGTTCCTCTTTATCACTGCCCAATCTCGCCCAGTCTCACTGGCTTGACTCAGGGGGAAAATAGAGTTAAGTGTCTCTAAGGTGACATTGAATACTTCTCTTCTCAACCATCTCCACCACTGATAACCACACGAGCAGGAAGGTCCTGAAGGAAACGGTTCGGGGATATGAAGACAGAGCGCGTGAGGCGCACAATGAATGAATGTCAGGCAGATTTCTGAAGGAGAGAAGGCAGCAGAGCAAGGTGTAAAGAGAGAGAGAGAGAGAAAGAGAATAAATGATTCTCTGCCGACTAAAAATAGCATTCTCAATCCCCTGTGAAGAGCTGGGTAAATAGTGTCATCTTGGGTGGGTCTCTGGGCACTTGTTAGAGACAATACGATCTCATCCATTACACCCAAAGACAAGGCTGACTGTCACATTTGTACAAACAGACAGCACACAGACATGCGAGTTAAAATGTGTGCAAGTTTGTGCGTGTGTGAGAAACTATGCGGGTCCCCTCGCAGCTGCCAATCACAAAAGGAGTGAAACTCACTTGAGGAACAAGAGGGAGTTTAAACGAGGGAGTAATTGAGGGTAGAGAGGAAAAACAGAGGGGGAGACGGGGGAATGGAAATATGAGTGAGTCAGTGAATAAAAAGCGGTTGTGTTGAACAAACGGAGGAGGAGGGTTCGACAGCCAGAGGAGGGACAGGACAAGGAAAGACTGTGTAAGGTGGTCATGAAACGCAACAGGAAAGACTGCACTTTTAAATCATCAGCTCTGCTGGCAATACATTTATTGGCAATAAATGTGAGCGTGAGGTGCACTGGGAGGCTGAGCCCCTCCTCATAAACCGAGATTGTCCAATCACTGCTTCGCAACGCTAACCGGACACAACAGGTCTGTACCACAGGTCTGTACCACATGTTGAAGGAGTGTGCATGTGGCTGTAATGAGAGTGATCTGGGGAAGTTTACACTCCAGCAACACCAGCCGAGCACATAATCTGAGATAGCATTACGTTTGTCAAGCACATGGGTTTGTCCTCCTAAGAGCCTTTTTTCTTGTTATTTTAGACGTGAAAAAATACAGTTTGAGTCATACCATAAAGAATGCATCTCTCCGACTTGCTTGCTGAAATATGCACCAGCCAAGCAGCCAAATAGGGTTACATCAGAAACTAAATGATGAAAAATGTCATGTATCATTTCATATTTTAGGGCTAACTAGCTACACTGCATTTAAAGAACAATACTGGTTCTTTATTTCCATGTGACATCCAGCTTGAGCCTCAGTGTTCAGGCACAATATCGTGTATGCAGCCATCAAGTAGATATTTAATGAATTAGATTGGATCAATGTGCAGTCACACAGGAGTGGAACCAGCAGAGATTCTTTGAATCGTGTGGGTGTGGGTCACTTCCCTCTTCTGGACGGCTGCCTGGCTGGCTGCAGTGTCACAGATGACTGTTGGTGGTGGTGGTTGACGGTGTGTCGGAGGAATGGGTCTGAGCTGCCACCAGCTGCGAGTGTCATTTATTTTCTCAGTTGGTCAGCCCCAAACATTTCAATAACCACATACTGCAGGACACACGAACAGAAACTCCATTAGTCCAACTGGATGGTGTATGTGAGGCTTTAATCCCAAACTGGTCAATTTAACAGATTCGCCATTAGATTGCATGTTTGTTTGAGCAGCGTACCATTCAAAGGGAGACAGCACTCAATTAGAATTTCTGGGAATGTATCCATGACAGATTCCTAGAACAAAGAGTTGCTCCTCCAAAATTCTAAGACACTTAAGACGAGATATTTGTGAAGATAAAACCTATTCACAAAGCATCTCAGCCCTTGAGATAGCTCTTAAGGTAAAAAACCTTTCCATGTCTGGAAAGAGACAAGAGAACCAACCAATCACACCAATTTAAAAGAACGCATCATAGCAACGGGGTCAACCACACCTCCTCGCTAAGTTAAACCTTTCTGTCCCTTCCTTGCTCAGAATTGCTCTGACAAGGTTCCTAAATGAACCTCAAGCTCGAGCCCCTTGGTAGTATTTCTCAGGCAGAGTTAGGAGCTCTCTGCAGCCCCCGTTGTTATGCCCTGCAGAAGCTCCACTTCTCCTTCTCCTTATTAAGGACCCTCAAACAGATATTTAATAGACCACTGACTAGTGTTTGATGAGATTGTTCCCTTCAGGGACTGCAACTGCTGAGATCCTTGCATAACTGTCAAATCAAATCAATCTATCTACTCCAAAGGGAAATATGATTTGCATGCAGGGTTTGAAACACCAAAACAAAATAAACCAGACAACTGGGACAATCGCACAAACCGAAATGATTAAAACAACGACGAGAGATGAGAAACCTGAAACAATATGAGGTCTGAGGTTGCAAAAAGCACAAATGTGGAAAAATGCAATATGTCAGTTGAGGAAAGAGGCCAGCTATTAATGTGCATACAGTTTTCCATGTTCAGAATATCAACAGTCGTCCACTCAAAGACATCATTCAGGCATTTTCCTTTTCTAGCAGTGACCTGAAGGCAAGAGCTCAAACTCTCTGCACACAATCTATAAGCTGTCTCTTGTTCTTCCTGTCTGTGCAAAGATGTCCATGTCAGACAACAGTAAAAAAGATGAAGATGCTTAAACATCATCAAAGCAGAAAAGCATTTTGAAGAGCTCATTTTCCTACAAGTAAAAGATTCTGCTTCAGTTTTTGAGCATCTCAACTGATTTTAAAACACAGTTTCTTTTGCAGAACTGTGCCAAAAATATTTGTCGCCGTCCACCATCTCGAGTTCCTCTCCCTTCATAACAGGCATCTTAGCAGCGAAGGACGACTTTCTAAAATCAATACACACGTCCTTAGTTGTTGCTACATTAAGCAGGATGAGAGACCTGCCAAGCCATTACACAGAGTCCACCTCCACAGGCCGGTGATCTTATTCCACCCCATCCGTGTAGGCTGACTAACAACCGAATCATCCGCGCATTTTATTATGTGTCTGGTCTCATCATTATTTTGACAGGTGTTCTTAATAATAATACATATAGAAGGTGAGGAAGACCTTGTATGGGTCCGCATAGGGATTTGATTTAAAGGGAGACTGTTAAGACATGTTGGTTCAAGGAACAGTTCATCACATGTAGGTGCAATGCTATTGGGATTGATGTATTTATGATGGAGCTTTTATTCTAGTTATTACATTTTTACCTGAAAAAGACTGGGATCGAAATGTTGTCCATTTGAATATATTTGTGGAAACCGCTGCAACACACCTCTATCTTGTAAATTGTATTAATCTGTACAAAAAACCGAGTCAGGTGAGGTGTTTTCAGTCTTTGTGCTAAGCTAAGCTAAGCTAACTGACAGATGGCAGCAGCCTCGTATATACTGGTTAGATATTAGAGTGATGTCCGTCTAGTCTGACTAACTTTGAAGTGTATAAATGTATTCAGTAAAAAACAGTCTTTCATGTTAAAATCAAGGATCTTTCCTGAAATATTTTGCTGGTGGAACTACTCATGAGCAAGCAGCTGTGTGAGATATTTGGCGGTCTGAATCATTTAAGTCGTTGCTGTCTGATACTGAAGTGAACTGTACATGAAACTTGTCATCAGAAAGGGTGGCACTCAGAGGTGTTTCCCTTTAGAAGGGTTTCGTTGAGTCTTTAACAGCTGAAAAACAAAACCCAAATGACTGAAATGCTGATAAAGAAGCCCAGTCAGTCTCAGAGTCAGGCTATAGGCATTTTTTACCATTTAAAAAATAGTTTATTGTGTCTCATGGCTACTCAAAATACTCAAAATACATAGCAACATAGTAACATAGCAAGCCATGTTGTTAGATGGTAAATTGTGATATGAAAAGCTTTTAATGTTAAACGGGGGCAACACAGTGTGTGAACAGAAAGCCCCATGCTGGGATTATAGATTAGGTCTCAAAAACACACTGGCATCATAAATGAGTCTGTCTCCGCTTACACAGACAGGTACACACTCTTTCACCACAACCACTGCACCACAACACCACAAACCAAGAGGGAACTGTAACCATAACCGCTTCGGCACTTGTTGTATAAGAACTGCCAAAAAAACACAACTCATGCATAGCTACACACGCTATGGGACAAACATCTCATACACAAGCACACACACAAACACATCAGGTCTGCAGCTGGAGATAAATGGACTATGGAGGACATTGATGCATGGAGAGTAAGATCAACATGCAGATACCAGCAGCGGACCTCATGCGGTTCAACTTAATGGAGGGCGCATATACAGTACGTTATGGCTCTATCAGCACAGAGATTAAAAGTGAGAGGAATACATAGAAGATACAGGAGAAAGATTCCTGTAGGTTTGTATATTGTGTGTATGTTGCCCTATTTGTGGACGAGCGGAAAAATGTGGACAAAGACCGAAAATTACATTTTCACAAATTCTTTGCTGCAAAGTCAGGTGGTTAAAAACCCAATAAAACACATTTTTCTACAGCATTATATACAAAGTGTTCCCTATCATTATGTTGTTGCCATTTTGTAATTGACTTCTCCTTGTATTCATTGTTAGAGTAACCCTGCTTGACATGAAATGCCGTGCCACAATGGGTGGTCTAACAGTTAGTCTGAAAGGACCGCAATCAAGCACATAACAACTACCACTTGGACCAAGACACCGTAAAAATGTTTGCAATTCACCGGACATGATTGTACTGTCGCCATTTGATATGACAACACGCATAATCGAAACCATGAATCACACAGCGCGCAAGTGAAAAACATGCAAATAAAGTGTGTATTTGTGTGCATCTGTGTGACAATGCTGTACTGTTGCATTAGCAGATGTGGTAGCCTCCAGGCATGGCTGGGTTAATCAACTCGAGGGCCCTGGGGCACACAGAAAAGTGCGGGGGGCCGACTGACTACCCCTTTCGTCTCACTCGCTGTGTGTGTACCGTGTTGCCATCAAGTACATATTTTGCCCACAGGCTCCGAAACCAACTGATTGAACGATGGAAAATCACTAAGCTGCAGATTGCACTGTGTCAATTCGGTCAATTAAAGGCACAATACACACAATGTAAGCGTATTATGAACCATGGTTCCTAATACAAACCAAGACTTCGGGATCAGGTAATATTACAGGTCTTTATCATTTCAGTTGACAAATAATCAAATCACCACAAACCAGCCGTCGCACAATGAACCTGTAAGGCCCCAGGAGGTCTGGGGCAGTTGCCCGGTTTGTGTGGTCGCTAATCCAGCATCGCCGCCGGGGGTCTGAAACTAAATAACACACATATACACACACGCACGCACACAAACACCCAGAGGTCAGAGAAACTTATCAGCATTTGCAAAGTGAGTTACACTCTATTTCAATGTAGCCTATTTTGATCCAGGCTATTAGAACAGAGTAGCAAAGTGCATTCAGTGCCGCGTATCAGATGTTCACACAAACTCATACAGACGCACGCATACACACACACACACACACACACACACACCTAACCCAGAGCACACTGTATGCATCCCACACCACAGTAACACTGACAAGTCAAACTCAGCCTTCTGCTCAGATTCCAATTTAACTGTATGTGCATTGCTGCTAATGTTAGCTCGGCCAAAACAGGTCAACCCCTGGGGGAGGCTTAGTGGAAGGGAAGAGTTGGCAGTCTCGACCCTTCCAACCTCACTGTTTGTTACCAGGTGGGATTTTCCCAGGGGTCATATTGACATGCACTCGTCTGAGGGAGTATTAGCAGCAGGGCGATCTGGACACAACGCAGCATGCAATGAAAATCCCCTTACAGGTGCATTTGGAGTGGCAATTTCTGAAGAAGTAAGGCATCAACTGTCTTCCTGAAGGCACAATCTGGTGTTCCTGTCATTATAGAAACCCGTCTGAAGGTCCTCAAGAGATTGCCAGACGCTTTTTAATGCTTTCTACTTTGCCTTCATCGTCCATAATAAATTCATTTCAAATCCATATCTACTGCGGGGTTTTTTTCAGCAGGGCTGTGTGCAGTAAAACATAATACTGTCTTTTTTTTCCTCTCGTTTGCAGCTCACCTTTTCAACTCTCAGACCAGTTCACCAACCTACAAACCTTTGTTCACGCTGCTCTTGTGCTAAAGTGATGACACAGTTTCATCAGCATTACATGGTATCAACAAGTGTCCATTGGTGCTCGTGTGTAGAGCAAAAACTGTCCAGAAGCGGACGTAGAAAGACACAAATAGATAAGTGGATGACCTTTGCATCTCTCTCTTTCAACACTTCATTCGTTTTCCCCATGTTCCTCGCTCTCCACACCACAGCTCTTCTTCTGTCCGCTCGGTCCCTCTTGTTCGCTCTTCAAAAGCACTCACAACAAACCGCCATTCACCTACAATCCTCAATACCTGTCTCTCTCTTTGCTGGCTGTCATTTCCACTGACACAGACATGCACGCTCTAATAAAAAAAGGAACTTTTTTAAGACTGCACATGCTAATTTATTGAACCGTAAAGAGCACAAAGTGCCCCATGCCCCTAAAATAACAAAGACATTACAAGCAAATAAAGTTTTGCACATTAAACTGCAGACTCTCTGCTTGTCCCTAAGCCATTCATTTTCTACCCAGCATGCCTGAATCATCAGAAGACACAATGGGACAAGCTTCACCCACCCTTCGCTCTCCTCTTTCTCTCTTTCTCTCTCCCTCTCCCTCTCCTTGGCTTTGCGAGACTTGTGCAGGAGTCCGATCAGGATCACGGCGGCTCGGATGCCAGCCTTCTTGCTGTGGAACCGTCCTCCGGTCTGAGACATGCTGGATGTCTCTGGCGGTGCCACGAGGGGTTCAGGTGACAGACGGTCCAAGGTCAGGCCGGCTCCAGGGTCCCTGGGCTGCAGGACCTGCTTGGTCGTGGCTTTGCGGGGTTCCAGTGTGAGCTGTAGATGTCACAGTCTTGGTTCTGTATGCTGTCTGGTTTTGGAGACAGCTGTCAAGTGTCTGCCAAAGCAAGTATACCTGTTTGATTTCTGGCCCTGCACTGTCTGTCCAGAGCCTCTCCGTCAGACGTTCTGGTGTCTGGACCAGCGATCCAAAAGTCAAAGATTCTGTAGCCACCCCTGGTTTGGCAGGTTGTGAGATCCGATGAAACCTCTGTTCATCTCGGTCTTGGGATCAATGAGCCCTTCTTGTAATCCCAGAGGTCCAGAGTGGCACTGTTGGACTCCAGCTCAAGGTGAACTTCTATCTGCATTCGCTGCATCTGCAGTAAACCTGTGCATCGTAGCTCCATAACACATCGTGGTCCCTGACGAGAGGATGAAGAGTGGCGCTACTGACAGCCTCGTAGACCCTCACACTGTGGCACTGCATCTCTCGGTCTACCTACCTCTACCTTCACACCTCTCCCTGCTGCTCTAACATGCTCTGTTGTTTCTCCTCTGTGTCTGCTGCTGCTCTGCTCCCTCCTTCCTGACTGCTGAGCACCGCCTTGCTCCGTCTGATAGGCTGGAGTTGGCAGAAGGACCGCCTCCTCCTCCTCCTCCTCTACTGTATGCCTCCCTCTATCTCTCCCTGCCCTTGTTTCTACCATGTTAATAATCTTACATTAATCTCCCCGACCTTGTTCTATCTATGCTTGATTTCATGATTTAATTTCTAGGCACATGCATGCACACCCCCCCCCCTCTCTCTCTCTCTCACACTCAATCCCACTGTGTGAATCTCAATTCAAAACAGGCTTATCAGCCTATTGCCTGCTGTGCTGTTGCCAAGGACATTGGAATTGAAATGTAACCTCACAAAATGCGAGCAGATTAAATGACACCACATGGAATTTTTTTTAATTTTAACAAATTTGACATGCTCTCTTTTGTGCACAGACAGAAATACATCACACGTTCTTCTCACACTGCGTTTCTTGTCTGTTGCCTGCCATTATTCTAGGGCGCCACATCGTTTCTCCTATACCTCTCCAGCTCAAGCCAGAGCCGGTTTCCTCCTCAGTTAGGCAGACAAACACTTCCAAGAACATATTGATCTTAAGCATTAGGTTCATTCTTAGTGCCACCTGTTCTTCTTTCTCTCTTGGTGATCGAATCCAGTGGTTTTGAAAATGAGGTCCGGGGACCCCTAGTGGTCCTTGAGATGGTTCCAGGGGGTCCCCAGCAAAAAGGGGAATCATTTATTTTCACTATAAGTAATACAATGACCGAATGTATGAACTTTTGGTCATGGGTTTCGTACACTTTCTGTAATAAAACATCTAAAAACTAAATCCCAGATGGAGGTCCATGGGACAAAATCTTATCAAATCGGGGTCGGTGGTCTAATTTGTGTCAGTTTAAATTAAAGTTCTTGTGAACCACTGAGCTAACCAACTGATTGAGTCAGCAAGTGAGGCAAAGGATAGCTAATTGACTCACTAGCTGCCTTCATTCTAGTAGCATTAGTTAGCATTATTTGTTCTTTCATTGGTTCATTCTGTAATTGGTCTGACTGGTTAAAGGAATAGTTCGTAATTCTGTGAAATATGCTTATTACCACTCTCATGTCTGTGATGTTGAATATGAATTCACAGCCAGGGAACATTTAGCTTAGCTTAGCATAAAGATCGGAAGCAAGAGTTTCCACTGGCTTCCTGGTGCCTGTGTACATTTTGATATTCAGATTAAACAAACAAGATAAAGTTCATGAGGGTTCAATTGGTGTTTTTTAGCTGTTTTTCTACTTCTTTCCCCCGTTATATTCTTAACTTGCAACAATCGAGTATTTCCCAAAATGTTAATAGCAGACCACCTCAAGGTGCCACTCAGACAGAACCAGCAAATTCTGATGTAGCGTTTCAAAATGAAAGCCCCTCAAAATGTCATTCGTGAGCTAACTTCAAATCACATTCATGATTTCACAAATTTCACAAATTTCAATGTATTACCTCTTCCCAATGTCCTAGAAACTCGGGACTGATACCAATCAAACTGCAATGACCGCTTTAGTGGGGGTAGAGCCCACTCCCAAGGCTCTAGGACCTTCCGATCACCCTAACCCTAACCCTAACCCCTATTCTGTGCTTGGCCACGCCCCCAGCCCAAAGCAATGGGACTCTATGACAGCTATACCAAAGGAACAAGCTACAGCCATCAAACTTGAAACAAAAGTGCTATACAGGTTAATAGCAGACCACCTCAAGGTGTCACTCAGACAGAACCAGCAAATTCTGATGTAACGTTTCAAAATGAAAGCCTTCAAAATCTGATTCGTGAGTTAACTTCAAATCACATTCATGAGACAATTTGACGAGTTTCAGATGAGATTTAAAGTAAAATCAGAACCTGTTTTTTTTTGTGCACTATTGGAAAAGTAATGAAGCTCTGATTAGTTACTTCGCATCTGACTTATTAAACAGCTTTACGTACAGTCTTCTCTGCATTGATTTCCTTATGTATTTAATGACTTCATGTTGGAAAAGGTTTTGATATTAACGTGGACCATGAAACACTCCCAACATAAAACAACTTTCATGTCAAGTGAAAAATAGCCATGTGAATTATGAGAGTCTCCCGTGGCAGCAAAGATAAAACTCTGAAGACAGACAAGGACACAGACATAAAACTATACAAGCGACATGAAAGACTGATGCGCATCTGGTACATCTCTTCTGGGTGTACCAGTGACAGTGACAGTGACAATAGTACCAGTGACATTAGTAAAAGGGTATAATTTTGTTCCATAGCTCAAATGGAGTGTCTCGGACTCATTGTTCGGAGGATAATTAGAGAAATGCATCATCCAAGGCAAGAGACAAAGACATCTCAGTCGATGAGATGCTTCAAACAGCAGCCAGGGAATAGATTAAACCCGGGGAAACTGCAGCAACAAACAACAATTAACTGGAAGGTCCCATCTCTCTCCTTGTGCATTGCGCTTCCTGTGTGTGATCAGCTCCATGGCAACCGGACAGCTGTCAGAGGAACGGCCCGTAGGACCCTCAAGGTTGTATCCCTTGACACCCGCCCGATAAAAGGCTCGCTAGATTTTTGGTTGCTGCCCTTTGTGGAAATTTGTATCTGTACAAATCTGTAAAAAAAACATATACTTGCACACACACACACACACACACACACACACTCTCTGCCTCACACACACTTGCAGGGACTCTGCCTTTTCACTCGGGTCCTATCGTGCATCATCAAGGGGAGAAGTGAGGCACCTGTATCTATTCACTTTCAGACACAAAAACACGACTCACTCTCTTTCAAGCCCCCTCCCCTCCCCTCGTTCTCTCACTCTCCCACTCACACACCCACAGGTGTGAGATTGTTCCCGTTAGACACCCGAAGGTGTATCAGTACACTTCTGAACTTGAATAAACATTCAGATGAGATACGGTGCAGTTCAACATGGTGTACCTGTGGGTGGAGGTACATTAAGTTAGACTCAGTGTATGTGCAGGGGTTTACAGTAGAAACGCACTTATTTGAGAAAGGCAGGTTTGAATCACCCGTTTCAATTTTAAACACCGTTGCAGGTTTTTTGCGGTCATGAGTCCCCAATCCATACAGATCCTCAGATACGTTTTACAAGAAGCCAAAAAGACACGCTCTTTTAATTATTCGGATTTTTCACATTTTATTTATTCAAACAACCGTTCAATAAAACTCTCTCTCTCTTCCCTGCTTGAAAGTCTACCTGCTGTTTCAAAGCATCACCAGCTCTCTTATGTGAACATATTGAGTCTAAAAACATTGGAATTAGCTGATGAAATAAATATAAACAATTGGATTGTTGTTTGTGGCTGGAAAACAGAAAATATTCTCTGTCTTTGTAATGCGTTGCAGCAATTAGTCAGTCAAAGCCCAACTTCCCGGCTTTGCGTTTTTACACTGAATAATGTAAGTGTAAGTGTGTGTGATTTCGATAAAAGAGGTGTGTCTTGTGTGTGTGTGTGTGTGTCCCACCACGCCAGATTAGTTCAGCTTTGACCATGGTTGCCACTGACCTTTCAAAGCGCAACCAATAAGAGAACAGCGATATGTGACATTTTTGTCAATGAATATCTGCACTGTGCTTTGGCTCTGCAAGTGCGCCCTACCTCGTGGTGAGCGAGGAGCAAACTTTAAATTCATTTTCATCTGGAGGCAGCTTTACGCAGACGTGGATCCGGCTCTGTTTCTTCCTCCGCCGCAACGGCGCAACGTCTTTCTCCTCCATTCCGTGTCCGTACCTTCTATACGGAAGGGCGATGCGTAATAATGCCGCAACATTCCCACCTTGAACACGCTGTGTGAAAGGGCCTTCTGTTTGTCCGAACTGTGCATACAGACACACACACGCATGAACACTCACACTTGCATTAGCCTCAATGGTGCCAAGCAGCCTTTCCTGTCACTTCACAGCTTCTCAAGTGTCTCCCAAACAAACAGATGCCAACGTCACCTCTCTTCACAGCCAATTCTATTTCAGGACGTACACACATTACACACACACACACACATGACATTACATACAGGTCTGAAATACCGCTCATACAAATATAATGTGGCAGATCTTTTATGCACAAGGACATTTGTTTGTGCCCTCACACACACACACACACACACACACACACACACAAAATGCTTGACCCAACTTCAAGCTCGCTGGAGAAAATGACCTTCACGACTGCTGTTAAGTAACTACTCCATCCCCCAACAACACACACACACACACACACACACACACACACACACACACACACACACACACACACACACACACACACACCTTTTCCCCCTTTCCTCTCCAATTCAATTACCTTTTCCCAATCCTCTATGTTCTCTCTATATCGTAGAAAATCCAGTCATCATGTGAAATCCCTTCATAGTTATCCATATCATGTGTGTGTGTGTGTGTGTGTGTGTGTGTGTGTGTGTGTGTGTGTGTGTGTGTGTGTGTGTGTGTGTGTGTGTGTGTGTGTGTGTGTGAGTTTCTGAAGATGTGCTCCTCCACATATTAAGCTCCACCATACAGGAGCTTGTTAGTGGTCCAGTGAGGGACATGTTTTCAATGTTTATCAAGGAACGGCAAGGTTCAAGTGGAAATGGCAAACATAAAGAACAGATGAACTAAATGTCACGTTGTCATATAAATCAAATGACGAGCCGTGAACGTGAGTGAAAGGTGAATGTCATCTCTCCCTACCTCGTGGTTTGGGAATGAGAACAGCACACATTGAGGGTAACACGTGCTTCATGGTGTTTTAAATGTGTGGTCGACTTAAGATTATGTTCGGAAGGAAAGAAAATCACTTTCAAGTTTTGTTATTTCAGACATAGCGGTTTGATGTTGCTGTGTTTTGTGATTTTTAAGGAGCCTTTTTTTACCTGATTATTTGATCTCTAAACATAATCTACTTTGTGTTTTTGTTCTTTCATTGAGTATTGGATCCAATGAAGTATTTTAAAGCACGGTTAGTCCCCGTGTCATGTCAGCACCAGCTGGTGAAAGAAATTCCTCTCTTGGTGCGTCGATGTCACTTCAGTTAAATTAAACTGGTATTTGATCACTTTAATTAGAGGCAGGCAGTCTGAGATGTGGTGTTTGGTTCATTAGCTTCTCTATCACTGAAAATGCTGTTTGTCCTTCAAATCTTCATGTTGTTTGGCTTTCACCTCTTATCGTGACAAAGACTTTGGCTTAAGACGTCTGTACCTCGGCTCTCACATTTCTCCAGCCACGCTGAGGCTTTTTCAGACCGTTCACCGTACAACTTCCTCATTACTTTCCCTTTATCGCTGCTTTTTGTCCTCCTAACATGCCCCTCTCGCTCTTATACCTCCAATCAACAGTACTACAAAGTCAACTATAAGAGATTACAAGAATGCATTCAGCAAAGTCAGACGGGTTTTGAAGAGAAACATATAAAGTACGACATACATTCTGAATTGTACTGTTTATGCAGGAGGCAAGAGTTTTAACGTAATATTTCAGATAACAGAATAACAGAATAAGCAATCCTGTTAAACACAAACTCCTCTCTGATCTGCACAGTCAGCGGATTTTAAAGGAAAGTAACCTAAATCTGATTATCCTGAGAGAATATGTTATTTGATCACATTCGATTTAGATTATCACTAATCTGTAACTCATTACCTGCATCAATTTGGAGTCTTATCCTCCCACCCACGCCTATCTGCCACTTTGTAATACACCTTCTTTTATCTCCCCTCTCTGTGTACTCTTCTCCCTCGTACAGTACATGCTGATCCAGTGTCCCAGGCCCTGGGAACTACACAGCGCACTAATACAGTGACACACGTTCATGCATACAGATATATGCACAAGTAAAATCACACACATGACCTCAAAAGCAAATGTGCACACACAGACACAAAGCGACGGCTGTGTCAAGTGATTTATAACGGTGTTTACAAGAAACATAAAACCATAAAACACTCAGCACGTTTATATAATCATTGACGCTTCCTCTTTCTGTTCCACTCATGTCTCATTCAGTAAAATTTCCCACTCTAGTGTGTGTGCAGTCAGGTCAGCAGTGGCCTCATGTGTTTGCTCTTTCAGCTAAAATTAGAAGTTAAGCGACAGCGTGATTTGCCATATCATTACACGCACTAGGAAGAAAATGACCTGTACTTTGCAAAGACGAGCGTTAACAGCAAAACCAGCAATAATTGATCCTTTTGACAAATAACGTCGGTGTGACCAAAGCACCACAGATACTCCCTGGAGCACTGAATGTGCATTAATCCGCCAATGAAAATAGTCCCCAACAAATTTCCTTCTTGTTCCTCTTTAAATATATAGATGTATTTGTTTTTGTTTACAAACCTGCAAGGCCCAGCTGTTTTATTAAATGACTTAGTCTTTATAAAAAATGACACATATAGTCATTAGGAGAAACCAGGCCTGAGTGCCACTGATAGGCTGGGGAATTTGAGACAGAATAAGAGATTGTTGACATTACTCTTGTCATGGAATTTGTGGATATTAAGTACATATATATATATATATATATATAATATTCCCACTGTTATTCTCTTCTATTGCTTTTTAATGAAATCTCCTTTCTTTTCTTTGGATTCATGGTTTTTATACACAGACCGATTCTGAACATCACTTCTGTTTTTTGTTCTTCAAGCCAAGTTGACGTCTGATGTCTTTTCACATCCGACAGTCTTGTTTTTCTTGATTTTAACAAACAAATCTGCACACAATGCATGCACAAAATAATGACGTACAAGCACTCAGCGAAGACACCTGATGAACTGAAACGTAAGGAGTCTCTGTATGTCTGTCTGTCCTCATCGTATCTCGACCTCCTTTCATCCAATTGACTTGAGCCTTGGCCTGTGTGCTGCTGATGATCCAAGGAAGCACAATGTTGCGTGTTAAGTTGGATGAACGGTCACCAAGAATGCTGAGAGCAGCATAACTGGGGACCAAGCAATTGAAGAAAAGGTACCCTGGACTTCCTCTGTCCAATTAAGCTGCTGTTTCTGTTGTTTCTCTGTCAATATCATTGAAGTGGCTCTGTGCGGCGCTCTTGTTTGTCTGTGCAGCCGCAGCAGCTGTAGCCTCTCATGCTAACTACCCTTTTCCTCTGCAGGCAATAGAAAATAAATCATCAACAGAGTGATAGAGGATTTTCCCAGACCGAGTTGACAGCTGTTTTTAAACGAAAAAGCTTCATGAATCACTGTTGCACCATATCAGCAACAGAGCAGCAAACAAACCACAGAGGGTGGTGGATTATTACTTTAAAATAACTTTACTTCAGCGTGCTGTTGCTCTCAGGCAAAGTAACAGAAGTGACTTATTACTCGGACACTCAGGCAGGCAAATTGCTCTTATACAAGTAATGCACACGTAAAATAACACATTCATACGGACACACATGTACCCACATACACGCCGGTACAGCATATCGTATTTAGTGACAGGGGAAGCAATGAGCTCAGTGGTGAACAGAGTACAGCCGCAATTGGCTGCAACGGATAAACCAGTTTTATTCCAGTCATTTAAATATATTTCACTGTAACCCCATCTGAACTGCTAATGGAGCTCTCTCTCTCTCTCTCTCGCTGTCTCAGCTCTCTCTCTCTCTCAGTCAGACGGCTGAGAGGACTACTTCATATTTTTGAATTATCTTTCATGCTGCAGGTTGTAGAAAGTGCTCTTTACAAATTCATGCTGTCTTGTTTGAAGGGCTTATGTTTCTGGGAAAAATGGTTACAACAATATTGGCATGTAACACTGTGGGGACATTGACTAAACAAGGAGTTTATTCATTTCCTTCTTCTTCTTCTTCTTCTGGGCCAAAACCTTTTAAAATGTAAATAATATATTGGTGTCTGAATTAGATTAGAAAAACTAAAGATACCAGGTGACCCATAACTTTCAGAGATAGTTTGTGTGGGTATGTGTGTGTGTGTGTACAGTGTGTATATATATATACATATATATATATATATTCTCTGGTCTTAACACATTTAAGCAATTGGAAGTGACACTTAATGCCTATATCAGTGGATTTCTGTTCTTCAAGGTTTTTAATGAAAAGCAACATAGATGCTGAGGATTTTGTTTATTGGCTTTGGAAATAAATCCTGAGAGTCTGAAAGGTTTTAAATTTCATCAAGGATTATATTTCGCTTATGCCTGTCTTATCATTCTGACTTTGCCTTTTTTCCCACCTACAGCTCCTATAGCTGTCCCACACATCCAACAAAGGTTGAGATCTCTCTTCACATGTACTCTGCTGAGGTTCATTTCACTTTCTAAGTAGAGAGCTCGCATACTTAATGTGATACTGAACTGTACAAATAAACATGAGGAACATGCAAGATTTAAAAAAACAAACAAACATGGCACAAGACAAAAAAGGGGCAAAACTGTCTACAAAATAGTTAAAATGACTTAAAGGTGTAATGTGCAATATATGACGAGCCATTTGGTTATCCAGATAATGTACTTCACAGTGTATATCAGTTTACACAAGGGTATTGTATTTGAGTTTCACTCAGATAACCCTATACCAACGTTCTCACAACGTTCTCACAATGAAATACAAGACAAGTTTCCCTTTGTTTTCCACCTTCTCTCTCTCTCTCTCTCTCTCTCTCTCTCTCTCTCTCTGTCTCTCTGTCTCTCTCTCTCTCTCTCTGTCTCTCTCTCTCTCTGTCTCTCTCTCTCTGTCTCTCTCTCTCTGTCTCTCTCTCTCTCTCTCTCTCAGCAGACACACACAATGAGCGACTAGCTGGAGAACACTGTGGATCGTTTAGCAGCTGATATATTATCTCAGAAGTTGGTGGAGACCAAAATAGAGCTAAAGGAGAGTGAATAGTGGACTTTGTCATGAGGACTTTGTATCTGCTAGAAATGTAAACAGGCACCCGTTACCTTTGCTGGTGTTTCTGCTCTAAGTCACACTATCACCCTCCTCAAAGTTCTGATTCAACTATGAGTTCTTCCTGGTCAGCAGTCAGGAAAACACTTCTTAGACAATGAAATCAAGGCTAGAGATCTCTTTTTATGTCTGTTAACTGTTGACCAAGGTCTTAAAGCTGTTAAACATTCAACATGTTGTCATTGCCCTTTAAGGTTCATATCTTGACTCTTTTTGTCTTTGGAATCAAATCTAACTGACATAAAATGATTCATTCATCTGTCTGCCAATCCTGTGTCGAGACTGTGTTTCTCCGTTTCTCTCTGACTGTAATTATCAGTATTTATGCCTGTTTGCGTTTCCCTCCAGCCTTCTCATCTGCTCTCTGCGTCTTATCCTCCTCCATACAAGGCTCGTACTCTTGCAGCATCTCAGGACACACAGGGCGAACCCGCTAACAGCTTCTGGTGAGTGGACCGCAGTCGATCGCCATTTCACTACTTGTCTTTCTGCGCTTCTGTTGCTTATTAATTCTGTGTCCCATGATGCACCCGTCTGCCCCATTTTTTTAACTATTGTAAACCCCTTCACACCGTTAATGACTGAGTCACGTAATCCTACATGCAACAATGCAGGAGAGATGGAGGAGTGTATGTGTGTGTGTGTGTGTGTGTGTGTGTGTGTGTGTGTGTGTGTGTGTGTGTGTGTGTGTGTGTGTGTGTGTGTGTGTGTGCGTGTGTGTGATTATACATGTAGAGCCAGGGGCCTTGCTGAGTCGGCCAAACAAGACACCATGTGTTTGTCAAGAGGCGACAGATGGAGAAGGAGGAGAGGAGAGGGACAGAGTGTGGTGTGTGACGGGCAACACACACACACACACACACACACACACATGCATATGCACACACAGGGTCAGCCTTAAAGAGTGAGATTAGGTGACAGATAGAATATGAGCGCATTAAAACTCAGCTGTTTCACTCTGAACTGAAACGCTGAAGACGAATCTGTGCCTCATGTCTGAGTCTGGAACATGAGGCCGTCAAACTTTAAACTAAAACAGCAAAAACTGAACTGTTTTCATGAAGTGAAACGTGTGACACTTATATAATCGTCGTCTTTAAGACCTCGGTATCAGAACTGTGGTTGTCAAATTGTCCAAACAAAGGGAGGGACTGCATCTAACAATTGTTCTTACTTTCCAAAAAAACACTGTCCAGCAATCATGCCCACTTGACACGGCAATTGGACAAAAGACCCAATATTGTTAGAGAGGGATCAGATGGCAATGGACGACATGGCGTACAGTCTAGATTAGTATGTAGAATTAGTAGAATAGTATGACTAACATCAGATCCGTGAGGAGTAGTGAGGAGATTGTAACCTTCCCCAAATTAATTCATAAAGCACATATAAATGCCATGTTTATAGAATAGTGCTTTTTTGCTATCGTTGCTGCCATCTGCTTTACTCGTCTTTTAAACCACTGCTTCTGCTGCAAAAAGGAACATCCACCTGGTGTATTGAGCAATAACTGTAAAAGCTTTTATCAACAGGCCAGAAGATTGTTAACAGCTGTTGTATTCCAATGGGAAATAGACCGTAGCAGAGGTAATTAATATGTTATTGTTATGTTATTACTCTAAATTGAGCGCCTCAAGTGTTGTGACTCATTAAAATTGCAGGACTTGAAGTGGATGGCACTCCTTCGTATTGTGGTAACTTGGCTGTGATTTCCATTCCATGGGAACATTTATGTGTGCAGAAAACATTTGCACTCGAGAGGTTTGCAGGGAACAAATATCGCGAGGGACGAGTCAATGGTGTTGTGCGCAGTGTTTGTCTTGGTCATTGCAGAAAAGATAGAGACAGGATTGTCTGTACAAAAGTGATAAAACTGTCTTTGGGAGTGTGTGTGTGTGTGTGAAAAAGTACCAATATGACCAGGGAGCAGTCCTGTAAGATTCAGAGCAGCACGGCGGTGCAGAGAAGGGACACACACACACACACACACACACACACACACACACACACACACACACACACACACACACACCTACACACACACACACACAGCTCGACAGCCCAGACAGCTATTACGAACTGCTCTCTTGCCCCCGAGAGCGTACAAAGTGGCGCCTGATGAATGATCCATCATCAGGACTATTGGTGTCTGGGACACAGACAAGTCAGACAGCCTGTGTGGAACACCGTGGCCGACACGCTCCTCAATTTATACAAAGTAGAGCTGCAAAATCACGGGTTCATCCTCAATTACTACAATTAACGTCACAATTACTGCAGTTCCCAAGTGATGAAAGTGACGGCATGGTGGCGAGAAAAAAGTGTCTGCAGCGTTCAGAAATGGAACATAATCAATATACAATAACTTAAAGCTAACTGGTTGCCATACATGTCACTACATCTGCCATCTATTTTGCTTTACAATATCAATGTCCTTTAAAAAGGCCCTGAAAACCTGCGTTATGTTCTCAAGCAGCTTCTCACTACGAGTATATGAACACACAATTTTCTGCCAAAGTTCAAACTATTGTTGTTATTTCTGCCTTTCTGTTTTTATTTGTGTTTTTCTTACTGGACTAAAGCAGACTGGGGTCAACCGGAAAGTTTTCAGAGTTTACCAACATCCGAATCGAAATGTGATCATGTGATCAATGAAATTAAAGGAAATTAAAGGAAGTGCCGAAAATTATTTTATGTCTGAGGAAAAGCAAACAGAACTAAAATCAATGCCCAATTGACCCCAAACCTCATCATGCAGTCACCCGTCTCTTCTTGGTAAATCAGTGGTTTGACATTAGTGAATCAGTAACAGCTGTGTAGTGAAGCACCGGCCTGCACCTGTCCACTCCCATACAAACAATCTGAGACTGAGGACATGGAGGGACGTTAGGGAGGAGGGACGGAGGGGATTTCTATCCATCCTTCTGTCCATCCATTTTCTAGACCACTTATCCTGTTCAGGGTCGTGGGGGGGGGGGGGGGGGGGGGCGTGTCCCAGCATGCATCAGGGGAGAGGCAGCGTACACAGTGTACAGGTCGCCAGTCTAACACAGGGAGATGAGAGGATGTCTTTTTTTCAGATCATTAGAAACTAAATGCCATTTATGAATTGCAACTTTGAATCCTATACGCCAAAAGGTGTCGACTCCGCAGCTGCAATATTTCTACACTTTAGAAAATACATTCTTTGTCTTTCTAGCCAGGAGTTCGATGGGAACTTATTGCTTGGCTGGCATCAACAGCAACTTAGTGTCCGTTCTGTTGCCAAGAAATGGTCTGGCACATAAACCTTAAACTGTAAATGTGGGTTTTATCTCTCGGCAAGATGAAGATCCTGAAAAAGAGGTACGAGAAATCAAAAGAGACAAGGATGATGCAAGCAGCAAAACAACAATAAAAAATAAAAAAGGAGTACGCAAACAAGTAAAGCAGTGAGATTGAGAGACGAAATGAGAGACAAAGAAGCGAGATAATGAGCACGAGACGGAGAGAAAATGCAAGTGAGCGATCACAGGCAAGAGTTGGAGCAGAGATATGAAATGAGAGCGATGCAGGGCGATGATGAATAGGAGATGCGTCCCTTCCTTTTAGCGAGCGACGATTACGGCGTCAAATCAGACGGTCCTTTGTTAATCACCAAGCACTCCGGCCTCGACGAGCCCCCCCGCTCGCTGCTGTCATTGTACCGCTGCAGAAATGTCATCGGACAATTATTTTCACACACTCCGGGCTATTTGCAGCAGGATTGTTTATCTCTGCTCGAGATGTGTTGGCAAATTGGCTTCGGGCCATCATTTGTCTCTCTGTCTCACACACATAAATTGTTCTGCACATATCGGTACTTAGGGTTTTTGCCATTTTCATCCCTGATTGTTGAAATCACTGCAAAATGGATTTCTGACGGGTTAAAAACATGAGCCGACAAGAGAAGCTTTTCACATCTGCACCAGTTTCTTTCTTTCTTTTTCTCTAGATGCAGTGTCACATGATATTTATTTCTTTCAATTCAGGTTTCTCCTTCCCCTGTATCCCATTGCGTCCTTT
Organism: Melanostigma gelatinosum; assembly: GCF_949748355.1. Classification (NCBI taxonomy): domain Eukaryota; kingdom Metazoa; phylum Chordata; class Actinopteri; order Perciformes; family Zoarcidae; genus Melanostigma; species Melanostigma gelatinosum. The sequence goes on from NC_136640.1 coordinate 5,650,337, forward strand.
CTCCTTTCTTCATGCGTGACATAAATCAGTTAAAGCTAAGTAAATCAATTTCCTGCTCTTTAAGTTTGCCTGGTAGGCTAAGCTGATGGCTTACAGCTGGTTGACCCGCAGACGCAAGGGAATTCACACACGCACATTTAAATACACACATATGGAATTGAAATAGAGAGGGAATGAGGAAGAATATAAGTCACTGATTACACTACTGTAGGATGAAAAGTGGGGAGATGGTTGCCACCATCATCTTTCCAAAACATGGATCACAGATTAAACAGTGTTTTGTGGAAGTTTGCCACCGTAGCCAAATTTGTTATCCGAGATAGCGGATATTTCGGATGTATTTCCTCATCCTGAAAGCATTTTCTCTTGCAACATTAAAAATGAGCGAAAAACATACCGTAAAAAGTATATCAGCTAAACATATGTTCATTATGTTGGAAAACACAACAGTCCAACAGCTGTAACAAATAGTTTTTGACAATAATAGTGTCATCTAT